>NC_090938.1:794287164-794622164 GCF_040938575.1 Ambystoma mexicanum | reverse complement strand
AGGAGGGTGCTTGTAGTGGCCGGACCCGAGTTCCACGGTGTTTGTGGGTCAGTCCCGGAAGGCAAGGCTCTAATGTGGAGGGAGAAGCTCTAAGGGGGCCCGGCCAGAGCTCAAGGGTGGCCGGGCCTGCTTCCCCATGCTCCCCCCCCGGCCTTGGGCGCCTGTCTCGAAGGTCCCTGGGCCCAGTGGTGGTCGCGGGGAGCCCCGGCGGGGGTCCCCATCACTCCCCCACAGGGAAAAGCTCTAAAGGGGCCACACTGAAGCCCCGGGGTGGCTGTAGGGGCTGGCCCCTGGCCTTGCGTGCCTGCCTCGCGAGTGCGTTGACCGCCCCCAAGTCTGGCCGGGAGAAGCTCTAATGCGGCGGGGGAAGCTCTAAGGCAGCCCGGCCCAGGGGCTCCAGGTTGCTGCAACCCAGGCCTTGGGCGCTGCGCCGACCGTCCCCCGGCCCGGCGGCAGGGTGCCCTGGGGAGCCCCGATGGGGTCCCCGTCCCTCCCCGGCGGGGGAAGCTCTAATGCGGCGGGGACAAGCTCTAAGGCGGCGGGCCAGGGCTCCAGGCTGCTGCAGCCCAGGCCTTGGCCGCCACGCCGACCGTCCCCCGGCCTGGCGGCGGGTTGCCCTGGGGAGCCCCGGTGGGGTCCCTGTCCCTCCCCGGAGGGAGAAGCGCTTATGTGGTAGGAGAAGCTCTAAGGCGCCCTGGCCAGAGCTCCAGGGTGGTGGCCGGGGGCTGCTGCAACCCGGCCTTAGGTTCTACAAAGGTCCCCACGCACGGCACGGTCCCCGTCCCTCCCCGGAGGGAAACGGTTCTAAAGGGGGGGCCTGCTAAAGCTCCAGCGGGGGCTGGGTGGAGCTGCTCCCCCGCCCCCACTGGCCTTGGGTGCCTGTCTCACGTCTGGGTTGACGGTGGCCCAAAACCCCAGCGGTGGTCCCGGGGATGCGCCCTGGCGGGGGTTCCCGTGCCTCCCCACAGGGAAAAGCTCTAATGCGGCGGGTGAAGCTCTAAGGCGGCCTGGCCGGAGCTCGAGGATGGCCCTGTCTGTGCTGGCCCATGCCCTTGTGCACCTGCCGGCCCTAAGGTCCTTTGCCAGGCAGGCTTGGAGCCCCACAGGCACTTCCCGTCCATGCCCATTGGAATGCATGGCCCTACCAGATGGCCGCTCTCCGAGCTCTGGAAGTCCGGATGGGCGTCAATCTGAAATTCGTCTCCAGTTGGGTCTATAAGGAGCCCGGACACTTTCGCCGAGAGGTCCCTCTCTGTCACTCCCGGCGCGCACATTGCAAGAGAGCTCAGTCACCTTCCTGCGGATTACTATAGACCGGGGGAGAGGGACCTGTCTGCGCGTCCTCCAGGGTACATTCGCCATTGGCTGCCCGACGTGGGCTCCGCGACAAAACCAGAGCACCTCCCTGGACCCAGCCAGCCAGGGGGCTGTGCCCCGCGCGCAGCGCCCCAGCAGAGACTGGCCTGCCGGGGGCGCTCTTTTCCGAGCACTCCATGGGATCGATTTGGCGCACTTGGTCCGTCTAGGGTTGGACTGCTTGGCCAGCCTCAGCTGTTGTTTCAAGCAATTCGCTTCCACCTGCCTTGGGACCGTGTCGAGGGTATGCCCCCGTCTTCGGGTAGGGCCCCCGCGTGGGCGGCTCTCCCCTCCGAGCAGAGCGAAGGCCGATCAGCCCGGCAGCTCCCCAGTGGTCAGATCAGAGTGGACGGGGTCGGGTGGCGCTAGCCCCAGCCGAGGGTGCCTACCGTGAGCCACGATGCGGCCCCCGCTCTGAGCACGTTTTCTCCAGCAGCTCGGAACGCACGTTCCGCAGGTTACGGACCCGCTGCGTCGCGGCGGCGTTGTGGGCGAACCCCCTACCGCTCCAAGTTGTGCCTGGGCCCGGTCTCTCCCTCCCACCCACCCCGTGTGATGGGGCGGAGCGAGCCGGGCCGCCGGCGCCCGCGTGACCGACCTGTCCGCCCCAGGGCCCGACGCGCGTGTCCTCCACGAGACGGCTCCCCCAGCAGGGTGCGAAGGTCAGCTCTGAGGCGGGCACGCGGCTCCCCCCGTTTGCCACCCTCCAACAGGTGCGGCTACCTGGTTGATCCTGCCAGTAGCATATGCTTGTCTAAAAGATTAAGCCATGCACGTGTAAGTACACACGGCCGGTACAGTGAAACGGCAAATGGCTCATTAAATCAGTTATGGTTCCTTTGATCGCTCCATCTGTTACTTGGATAACTGTGGTAATTCTAGAGCTAATACATGCCGACGAGCGCTGATCTCCCGGGATGCGTGCATTTATCAGATCAAGACTAATCCGGGCTCGCCCGGCCGCTTTTGTGACTCTAAATAAACTTGGGCCGATCGCATGTCCCTGTGACGGCGACGATGCATTCGGATGTCTGCCCTATCAACTTTCAATGGTACTTTCTGTACCTACCATGGTGACCAAGGGGAATCAGGGTTCGATTCCGGAGAGGGAGCCTCAGAAACGGCTACCACATCCAAGGAAGGCAGCAGGCGCGCAAATTACCCACTCCCGACTCGGGGAGGTAGTGACGAAAAATAACAATACAGGACTCTTTCAAGGCCCTGTAATTGTAATGAGTACACTTTAAATCCTTTAACGAGGATCCATTAGAGGGCAAGTCGGGTGCCAGCAGCCGCGGTAATTCCACCTCCAATAGCGTATATTAAAGTTGCTGCAATTAAAAAGTTTGTAGTTGGATCTTGGGATCGAGCTGGCGGTAAGCCGCGAGGCGAGCTACCGCCTGTCCCAGTCCCTGCCTCTCGGCTCTCCCTTGATGCTCTTGACTGAGTGTCCTGGGGGTCCGAAGTGTTTACTTTGAAAACATTTGTGTGTTCAAAGCAGGCTGGACGCCTGAATACTTCAGCTAGGAATAATGGAATAGGACTCCGGTTCTATTTTGTTGGTTTTTGGAACTGGGGCCATGATTAAAAGGGAGGGCCGGGGGCATTCGTATTGTGCCGCTAGAGGTGACATTTTTGGACCGGCGCAAGATGAACCAAAGCGAAAGCATTTGCCAAGAAGGTTTTCATTAAACGATCATTGCCACTAGGATGTGGAAAGCAGTAACATTGAGTAGATTCCTGCATGTGTTCAAAATAATACCAAGCACCCCCCCTCCTTTATGTACACCGCATAGGAGAAGCACTTGGCCACACCAGTTTGGGCTGCTGTTTAGGTGTATGATACACTTGCTAGGCACTGATGTATTGCACTACCTGGCCATAACATGGAAAATGGTGTGTTGATGTGGGCAAATGATGGCAGCGCTTGTGAAATGCTTATGCTAGAACCTGTACATAAGCCCCACACGCTGGCTTTGCCAATGCTTGTTTTTAACAGGACTGCAGGGCAAGGACCGGATCACAATCAAGTGGCTAAAGGCACACTTGGTTAAGACATGTGTATTACACCATTTACTCTGGAAGACTCTAGTTCCATCTTCCTGCGTGATGAAGGGAGCACAGAGTTCCCAGAGGGTGTGCTTTCGGCAGGGAGGGCCATACGCAAACAGCTCCCACAAGCTGTGCGTCCCACCTTACACGCAGTCTACCACCTAGCTGTACTCTAATGCAATAGTTTCTGCTTACCTGTGGTGATGAAGCTAAAAATGGGAATGCATGTAGGATGTCATTGCTGCTATCTCTGGGGTCACCATTGGAAAAGAATGTGCAGAAAGACCAGCCCTGACCCTTCTGTGCATTGCACTATAGCTTGTGCCTCTTAGTACAGTGAGTCCCCGAGCCCCCACAAAGGAATGTCCACACACTATGTTATGTGCTAACACAGTTCTTTATATAAAATAAAGCTTCAGATGTATATATACACATTTCAATAACACACTTTGTACTCTGGTAATACTATAACGACAAATCTATACAATTTTATGTGGTACCACACCTGGACTTTAGATTCCTTTTAATATGCATTAACTGCTGGCAGTTAATAACAAAGCGTACAAATCATTCAGTAAAGTGTATCAACATAGAATTAGGGAAGAAAGGCAGGTTAAGGTTAAGCAATGGCAGAATGCTTTCTCTGGAGAGAGATGCACAATTCTGAGTGAGGCCCCCTCCACCCCACACCTGGACAACGTGCAATCAAGAATTAAGAAGCCCGGTCCATATATGCTCAATGTGCCTTGCTTCTTGGTTAGAGTTGAACCACCCCAATGTATCTGAAGTGGGAGAGTTTCGTTGATGGGTCTTCGACGATATACTTCGAGGATGGGCCCCCTTTGACGAAGGAGCCACTGGGCGTCGACAATCTAAAGGAAAAGTGGAACGCTTGCGGAGATACAGCAGCTTCGACCTTCGTGGTGCTCTTTGATGATCGATCAGTTCCTCGATGGCGGAAGTCCTGGGAAGGTGAGGCGTGTGGTAGGCCTCGATGCAAAATGTTCGTGCCGCAACTAAGACTCGGTGGACTTGAAAGACCTTAGGCGGTGATGGATGCAGGCCCGGCAGCGGGCGTCGGTGGTCATGGTCAGCGGTCCTCTGGCCTGTCTGTGCTGCAGCCGCAGCATGTACCACGGGCTAGCTTAGGGGATGAGGACTCAACCACGTCTTGACCTCGGATCTTCACTCCGTCGGTATTCTCGGGACGTCTCTGTCAACTTCCGGTAGCGGGAAACCCACCGGCAGACCTTCCTCAGTCGCCGGCAACGTCGACATTCTCCGGCAGGACAAAGTGGTCAGTGGTGATGGCAAAGGAGCCCTCTTTTAAAAGTTCTTGGGCAAGGTATAGCTTTTTTGGCTCCGGGCATCGAGCAGCACAGCATCAAGATGTCCCTGCTTCTGGGCGCCGATTCGACTTGGCTTCCAGCGGTCATGGAAATCTTCCGACCCCGGTCGATGCCAATGGACCTCAATGATCCTCGATGTTGAGGCGCTCTCTTCAGGATTCTTGGTGGACCACTTCTCTGGACATCAGACTTGCAGAACTGTCTTCCAGGGTGCTTCGATGAAGAGCAGCAGTTTTTGCACTATGGTCCCTCGTAGCTTGGGGAGAGGTCTCCGAGCCAGTTCCTCTCTTGGATCAGTCCTCGACATATTCAACAGCTTTTGGATTATATTGAAGAATTGCTGCAGCAATCTTCTCCTCCAGCTGGGCTTCAAGGATCAGCTTCAAGTTTAGACTTCAACTTGTGAACACATTGGTAAGTGAGAGGTCCCCAGATATATAGATCTGTCCCTCATTCACTCTGGCTGAGCCAGGCGCAGTCACCAATTTACACAGAAGGGCACTCATGCAGACAGGCAGCCAATAAGGCTTGCAGGCATTCATGCGATTCACTCCACCCAGACACCCATAATAAGGAATGTGGATTGGGGCAAGCACCCAGCCTTTCAGCACACTACACTGCATTCATGACAGTTTCAGGCAGGGCTGTCTCATTCATTGTGTCACACACAGAAATCAGACACCCATAACATAGAATGCATATTGGTCGCACACTGCATTCACACAGGTCCCACCCCAAGGGTGTACCCACAAAATCCAGTCACTGGGAAAGCTCCAGCCAGTTTTGCCTGGATTTCCCCACAACATCATATATGGTTCTTCCATCCAACAGCCAGTCAGGGGAAGGGGCAGAGTCAGGGCTTCCCGGGACTTTGGGAAAACAAGGTAACAGGCAATAGAAACCAAGAGACCACAGGGGCCATCTTGTCTCCTATCAGGAATCCACTGATTCCTATGGCAGGGCCTGTGTATACAAAATGGAGGATACTCATAGCACCTGCCATATTCCACATGGAGATGCCACCAGCCCACACCCTGCTCTGTGGGCCACACACAGGTGCCTAAAAACATACACTACAAATTTAGGGTTGTACCCCCACCCACGGGTGCCATAAGGGTAGCCTAAGGGTCTCTGTTCACCACAACCAAAAAGAGGAAGAGCTACACTGCCAGGAGTCGCACATGGACTCCTGTGCAGAGAACAACACAGAACACACATGATAAGGGAGTACAGGACAAGGACATAGAGGCTCTGTCCCACCAATGCATTTCCAGCATCACAGAAGGTACAGCCTTTTTCATATTCATCCTGTTAATTTGAAGGGGATGCAAGTTTCATTGCCTGTAAACGCCCCTCCAACCACTGGATTTGACCGTTTACACGAACTGGTGAAAAAGGGGGCACCAGGGCTGTTTTTGGCTGTTTAGGACCAGGTAGTAATGGCATGGGAGGGGGCGATTGAAAAAGTGAAAGGGTGTTAATCCTCTGCTGCTTGGCAACAAGCATTTTTCTGCCCCCTTCGCATCCCATATGTTTGGAGGGAAGGGGACGGGACGTAAGGGTAACGCTGCACTTATTGACAACAAGAGCGAGGAACGCGGTCCCTCTGCAAGTGCTTTATAGTTGGTAGTGGTGAGGAGGGGGCGCGGTCCCCCTGCGGGTGCTTTATATTTGTTAGTGGTGAGGAGCACGGCCCCTCTGCAGGTGCTTTATATTTGATAGTGGTGAGGAGGGGGCGCGGTCCCTCTACGGGTGCTTTATATTTCATAGTGGTGAGGAGCGCGGTCCCTCTGCACATGCTTTATATTTGATAGTGGTGAGGAGCGCAGCCCCTCTGCAGGTGCTTTATAGTTGATAGTGGTGAGGAGCACGGTCCCTCTGCAGGTGCTTCATAGTTGATAGTGGTGAGGAGCACGGTCCCTCTGCAGGTGCTTTATAGTTGATGAGCGTGGTCCCCATGCAGGTGCTTTATAGTTGATAGTGGTGAGGAGTGTGGTCCCTCTGCGTGTGCTTTATATTTGATAGTGGTGAGGAGCACGGTCCCTCTGCAGGTGCTTTATATTTGATAGTGGTGAGGAGCGTGGTCCCTCTGCAGGTGCTTTATATTTGATAGTGGTGAGGAGCGCGGTCCGTCTGCAGGTGCTTTATATTTGATAGTAGTGAGGAGCGCGGTCCCTCTGCAGGTGCTTTGTAGTTGATAGTTGTGAGGAGCGCGGTCCCTCTGCAGGTGCTTTATATTTGATAGTGGTGAGGAGCGTGGTCCCTCTGCAGGTGCTTTATATTTGATAGTGGTGAGGAGCGCGGTCCGTCTGCAGGTGCTTTATATTTGATAGTGGTGAGGAGCGCGGTCCCTCTGCAGGTGCTTTGTAGTTGATAGTTGTGAGGAGCGCGGTCCCTCTGCAGGTGCTTTATATTTGATAGTGGTGAGGAGCGCGGCCCCTCTGGAGGTGCTTTATATTTGATAGTGGTGAGGAGCGCGGTCCCTCTGCAGGTGCTTTATATTTGATAGTTGTGAGGAGCGCGGTCCGTCTGCAGGTGCTTTATATTTGATAGTGGTGAGGAGCGCGGTCCCTCTGCAGGTGCTTTGTAGTTGATAGTTGTGAGGAGCGCGGTCCCTCTGCAGGTGCTTTATATTTGATAGTGGTGAGGAGCGCGGTCCCTCTGCAGGTGCTTTATATTTGATAGTGGTGAGGAGCGCGGTCCGTCTGCAGGTGCTTTATATTTGATAGTGGTGAGGAGCGTGGTCCCTCTGCAGGTGCTTTGTAGTTGATAGTTGTGAGGAGCGCGGTCCCTCTGCAGGTGCTTTATATTTGATAGTGGTGAGGAGCGCGGTCCCTCTGCAGGTGCTTTATATTTGATAGTGGTGAGGAGCGTGGTCCCTCTGCAGGTGCTTTATATTTGATAGTTGTGAGGAGCGCGGTCCGTCTGCAGGTGCTTTATATTTGATAGTGGTGAGGAGCGAGGTCCCTCTGCAGGTGCTTTGTAGTTGATAGTTGTGAGGAGCGCGGTCCCTCTGCAGGTGCTTTATATTTGATAGTGGTGAGGAGCGTGGTCCCTCTGCAGGTGCTTTGTAGTTGATAGTGGTGAGGAGCGCGGTCCCTCTGCAGGTGCTTTATATTTGATGGTGGTGAGGAGCGCGGTCCCTCTGCAGGTGCTTTGTAGTTGATAGTTGTGAGGAGCGTGGTCCCTCTGCAGGTGCTTTGTAGTTGATAGTGGTGAGGAGCGTGGTCCCTCTGCAGGTGCTTTATATTTGATGGTGGTGAGGAGCGTGGTCCCTCTGCAGGTGCTTTGTAGTTGATAGTTGTGAGGAGCATGGTCCCTCTGCAGGTGCTTTGTAGTTGATAGTTGTGAGGAGCACCCATCTATGCAAGCATTCACCTTTTTCTCTCCACCCCATGCCACCATTGCAAGAATTGACTATATTTTGTTTGATGCCTCACAAGAACACGCCATGATTGACTTAAACATACAAGTGGTAGGGTGGTCGGACCATGATGGGTGCAAGCTAACCGTGGTGATCGAACCCTGTGCCCCGCTCAACACTTGTGTCTTTAATGAAACACTTTAGAGGGACCTGGCCTTCAGGGAGACCCTTCAAAAAGGAATTAACAAATTCTTAATTTAATGGCGTGACGACACCCGTCCACATTATCTGGGAAGCAGCCAAGGCCACCTTCCGTGGCCTCCTGATCTCAGAAGACCTGCCAAAAAAAGAGGGAGAGAACACAGCCCGAAGATAAACTAAAACGGGAGATCAGGGTTAAGGAAAGGGCACTGCAGAACACAAACTAGGGAGGAGAGGGGCGCATAGCGGAGATCAGGGAACTGAGCAAGGAACTGGGGGACATCTGGAGGGGGGAGGCGATTGCACAACTATGCTATATCGCACAAAGATCCTCACAAAAGACTAATAATGCCCACGCAATGCTAGCAGCCTGTCTGAGGATCCAAAGGGCAGAACGAGCGGTCTAAAAAATTAGGTATGACAGCGGTGCACTTCACAGCAAGCCCTAAACAATAGCACAGCTCTTTAATGAACACTACACACAATTGTATGCCACGGAATGCACAGGGTTGGAGAGGGACTCCTGAGCGTATCTCGATGGTGCTCCCCAAGCTCCTCCCGGAAGACAGATCAGCCCTAGATGCCCCGATTAGTGCCAAAGAAATTCTCGACGTCATCTCAAAATTGAAACCGGGCTCAGCCCTGGGAGAAGACCGGTATACACCAGCTTTTTATAAGCACCACGGCCCACTGCTGGTGCCATTCCTGGTTCAATTGTTCTATAGCGTGTTAGACATTGGGTAGGCTCCAGACTTGTAGTTCTCCTGAAGGAGGGTCTGTACAAAATGAGCTGTGGGTCCTATAGACCCATATCATTAATAAACGTGGATGCCAAGATCTATGCCAGCGTCCTGGCAGGGAGATTGAACCCTGTCCTCCCGAAACTCATCCACAATGATCGTGTAGGATTCATTAGGGGTAGACAAAATCCGCAAAACGCTAGACATCATTGCAGGGGTCACGGAGGCGACGGAGGACGCCATCTTGCTGTCGGTCGATGCAGAGAAGGCCTTTGACCGGGTTGAGTGGCGGTTCATAGAACAGGTATTAAGAAAAGCAGGTCTCGGCCCTAGAGAGCTCACCAGGGGCAATGGCTTTGTACCGGAATACAAGTGCCAAGGTGGTGGTCAACGGCGTGGCAACCCTCGAGTCCCAGCTGACCCGTGGGACACAGCAAGGTTGCCCGTTGTCCCTGCTGATCATCACCCTGAAACTGGAACAGCTGGCGGTCACAGTGCGTGCGGACAGGCAGGTACAGGGTGGGAACAGCAGAGCTCAAACTGGCACTCTACGCAGACAACATACCAGCGTATATCACGCGCCCAAGCTCATCGGCCGCTGCCTTTCTTCAGGCACTGGCAAACCTATGGGAGTAGGTCCGGGTTCAAAGTTATTATCACAAAAACCATGGCACTGCTGTTACCGCCTCACACCCACCTCACGGTCGAAACCTTGGCAGATCTGGACATACAATCGCATCACCCCAGCATATAGTATCTCGGGTGCACCCCACTCCGAACCACGCCGATCTGTAAGTCTTGCTTTATTTTATCCCACAGAAGTGGAAAAAACTGATGTCGTGGGCGGCTCGTCACACAAAAATAAAGATTAATGCCCTGCCGAGAATCCTGTGCCCCGGATATTGCTGCGGGACTTCCACAGGGAAATGAAGAGGACCGTTTAACATTTCTGTGGGCGTGACAGAGATCTAGGATGGCGTATAACACCCTGATCCTACGTAAAGGGGAGGGCAGGGCGGGCTTCCCAGACTTCAATGAGTACTATCGCGCCGCCCAGCTCCGGGTCTTACTGGACCACCTAAGGGAGAACTGAAAGAAACAATGGGTCACGATGGAAAATGGCCTTTTTGCCCCAGTAACCCTAGGGGAATGGCTCTGGGTCGCACTCGGGAGATTACCAATGAGAATACGATCCCACCTGGTCCCTGTGGCACTTTGGCATCTCTGGAAGCCCTCCGGTGAAATGCATCCTGGCCGTCGCCCATAGGCTGCATATGGGCTCCCCCATCAGGGACAAAATAGCAGAACCCCTCCGATTCCAGCCAGACTATGAAGCATGCCTGACCAGAGCTGGCCAAGGTTGGAAGAAGAGTTCCTTCTTGCCTAAGGCCGACCTGGAGGAAGCACTTGGGATCCCCAACATTCCCTCCCTGACGTTCCTCCAATTGAAAGGGGCTCTCGTAGACAAATTCTGGGCACATAAATTAAGCCGCCCATTCACTCTGTGCGAACAAGTCTTCAACTCTTACTCCGACTCCAGGGGTCTCGTCTCAGCACTCTATGCCTCCCTACTATCCAGGGGTCACATCCCACTCCCGAACACCCAAAAGCTGTGGTCTGCTGATCTGCATCTCCCTGAGGACATACATGGCAGACCATGTATAGAGCAGCGTGGTCCTCCACGATCACGACACAATATAAGATGCACAATAGCAGGCTCCTTTTCAGGTGGCACCTGACCCCCCAAAGGCTCGCCAAGAGGTATCCTTGCGTCAGCCCCTTGTGTTGGAGAAACTGTGTCGAGACTGGCACATGTGGTGGGGATGCCCTTCAGCGTTTCAGTGCTGGAAGGAAGGGCTAAGCTGGATCAAGGGCATAGCTGGTATTAACAGAGCTCTCCGACTTGCTGGTTTTGTTTGGCGTTGAGGGACAAGAGGTTGACTACTCGTTGCTGCCTCACATGCAGAAGAACATGCTCTTAGCAGCTGGAGTATGCGTCCCTCTTCAATGGAAGAGAAACCGACACACCGAGCATGGATAGCCAAGTCCTACTAAATGTATGAGATGGAGAGCCTGACGGCGATCCTGTCAGAATCACACACACATCGACACACAATGGCTGCCCTTCCTGGAGCGATATCGCTTGCACTCTGGTGGAGACCCATCACAGAGGTTATGACGGCAAGACCCAACACACCCATGCACACCGGCCCGATGACGCAGAAGATGGCCCAGAGCCTGGCAGGCACCCGCTAGCCTCACCCATGGCTTCTGCTAGCGGGTGATCAGAGACCTTCATGGCCTATAGTTCACGAACGATTCCCACCTGTAGAGCAAGTGAAGAAAACTCTTATTGAAACTTCTTTTGCCAGAACTCCACCTTTGACACAAATACCCACAACCTGCATAGGGCACCCTTTGTTTCACGTATCTTATTCAGAGCTTTACTGCTTAGACAAGAACTTTGTGAGTCCAAAGCAGGTCTAAAGGAACTGTTACTTAAAGGAACACTTTTGCAATCCTATTTTGAAGCATCTAGGGGAAGGGAAAGCATCCTCTGGGTCCAGGAGCCTTTTACCTTGGAAAACATTTTCGTTCAAGTTATCACTTTTGGTTTTGAACATGTTTGCCATCATCCAGACAAAGACATTTCCTTGCACTTATTCTGCTTGTAGTATGAGGGCCAGGATAGGGCGTTTTGAACACAACAGATTATTTACGGGCTTCCAGGCATAGGCAGATCCTTAGTTTTGCTTTCGAGTTAGGGAAATTCCTCTGTAGAATAGGGCTGGAAAGGCATTTCCCCAGCCTCTTTTTCATTTAATAAATGTCTTTGTTTGAAAACATGAACAGCGTGTGTCAACCTCTCATTGCTGACTCCTCACACCTTCCTCATTCCACTCCTGCTCTCAATTTAGTCCTTGCTATTCGCCGTTCCTCCAGTGACGCCTGCAGTGGTTCCGGGCAGTCACCTGTGAATCTGGATGAACTGGTTTTATTCTGGGGCCACAGGGATTTCTCGGAGCACCCATTTGGGTGAGGGGTGGCGGGGAGCGGCTCTTCTTACTCCGTTGGTCCTGCCTTCCAACACTCTGTGGGCTCCTCAAGTTTTAAATATGAATCGGGTTAAAGACATTTAGCTTCTCACCTTACTATTTAGTTTGGAGTGTGAGGGTCAGGATAGAACGTTTGGACAGAAGTACAGTTTTGATTTCTGACATCCTGACACAGACAGATCCTTAGTTTTTGGTTTTAGGTAGAGAAATTCCTCTTAGAGCAAGGTCAGAGAGGCCTTTTCCCAACCTGTTTATGTTAATAAAAGTCTTTAACCAAAAACATGACAACTTTGTGTCCGGCTTTCATTTCTGACCCTTCACAGGGGGGCTGGGCCCTCTACACTAGTATCCTTTAGGGAGGTAGTGTTACACACAATGGAGAAAAGGCGGGACCAGGCCCTTGTACTAGTATTCTTAAGGCAGTTAGCGCTGCAGACATTGGAGAAAGGGGTGAGCGGGTCCCCCTGCACTAGAATCCTTTAGGGAGACAATGCTACACAAAATGTGGAAATGTCGCCTGTGCTTGTATAAGGAGTGAGGTGTCTGGTTGAAAGTGCGCCTCGCTTGCCAGAAGGGCCAGGAAGCACCACGTGAGTCCCCAGATCTACTGGGGGCAGAGATTGAAGCACAAGCGAGGCATCCTTCCTACCGTGCGACATGTGAGGCCGAGTGGCGCTGCAGTTGGAATATCTGGGAGATATCGGGGAGGGGGATCAGGGGGGAGCAGAAAGGAGACCCAGCCAAATAACTAGGAATGGACACGCTGGCATAGCATGGCAGAGTATACATGTGGCAGCATGGAGGTTTGATGGGATGGGTACTGGCATAAGATCTCAGTGGCAAGAGGGCGTGGCGGAGGGAGGGGGTTGGATGAGATCCGAGAAGCCATGCTCTGCCCTGGGTGAGTGTCTAAGAATTGTGTGTTCTTGTGTTTCTCAAGTGGTAATGTGAGGCCGTTCGGAGAAAGCGGTCTCTGCTGGGGGTCCGCATATGCGGTTGGTGATGTCCGCATATGCGGTTGGTGATGTCCGCATATGCGGTTGGTGATGTCCGCAGCTGGTCAGGTTGCTTGACGCTGGTATCTCTCCCCTCCCCCGGCCTGCCCGGTGGCATGGGGTAGTAATGGTGATGGCTCGTGTTCTCGTGTGTCGGTCAGTGGCTTCTCCTCCTGCTTTTAGGCCCTGCTATCACACCTCTTATTAATGCACAGTTTAGTGGTAGGCGTCGGTCTGTAGTGACCAGGTCAAGGCAGATGAAGGGCTGTGTGAAGTAACCTCCGGTGTGCCCTATTTATGAGACCATGGCAAGTGGAGATGAAGGTCGTGGCCACGTCAGAGGTTAGATTAATTTCACGTCAGTACAGGGCTACACTGGGCATCTATGGTGGGTTGGCAAGAAGCGGTGTGCCATTGCTTAGTGGGCTATGTTTTGCATGTGGGTGGCAGTCTCTTTAGTTGGTTTCCATTTTGTATTTGGAGCTTGAGTCTGTATTTGGAGTTTGGGTCTGGAATTCTGGAGCGTAAGCCCACCTACCAGTCTGTCCCCTTTGGCAGTCAAATAGGACCTTCAGTCTGTCCCCCCTCCGCCAGTCCCATGGGACCTTTAGTCTGATCCCGCCTGCTAGTCCCATGGGACCTTCACTCTCTCCCCCCCCCCCCCCCCACCTCCTAGCCAGTCCAACGGGACATTCAGTTTCACTCCCACCGCCCCCCCGCCCCCCCACCTGCCAGCCCCACGGGACCTTGCCTACTAGTTCCATAGGGCCTTCAGTCTCTTCCCCCGTCAGTCCCATATATGGCTTCTCTGTTCTCCCCCAACGTTCCAAATGGGAGTAGAGAGAGAGAGAGAGAGAGATATTCAATAGAGAGAGAGAGAGAGATATTCAAGAGAGAGATATTCAAGAGAGAGAGAGAGAGATTCAAGAGAGAGAATGAGAGAGATATTCAAGAGAGAGAGAGAGAATGAGAGAGATATTCAAGAGAGAGAGAGAGAGATATTCAAGAGAGAGAGAGATTCAAGAGAGAGATATTCAAGAGAGAGAGAGATATTCAAGAGAGGGAGAGAGATATTCAAGAGAGAGAGAGATATTCAAGAGAGAGAGATATTCAAGAGAGAGAGATATTCAAGAGAGAGAGAAAGAAAGAGAGAGAGAGAGAGAGAGAGAGAGAGAGAGATTCTTTTAGGGATTCCCAGAAGTTGTGGTGCCAGGTGGAGTGTACGCCTTTGCTGCACGCGCTTTGGTAATGTGTGTCCTTGGAGCATCCCGGAATCCTGGTGAAAGATCACATCCGGCCTGTCGCTCGCTTCCGGTCCTCTGCTCTTGAATGGGACGTGCTGCTGGGCAAAACCAAAATGTGCCAAAGGGCTTAGTTAGGAAGCCATTTAACCACGCCATGGCGGGTGTTTAGGAGCCTTAACTGCTCGCGGCCCTAGAGCCGGGGACGGGGGCGGGAGGGGGAAGGACAGCAAGGGGACTCTTCCCAGCATGCCCCCCCCTTAAGGCTGTGTCCATGATGGCACCCTGACCCTGTACCCGCCACCACAGCACAGAGAGGCTGGGCAGGCCCACAGTGGTGTCTTGCTCTCTGGAACCCTCCCCAGCTCGGCTGTACTCGAAGGGCCACCGGCACCGCTTGGTGTTTCTCTATTACTGTGTAGACTAGATAGCAGTGTTCCAATTTCAGACATTTAAGATATGGGCTTTACAGGTCTACTACCAAGCCTGTATGACTCCACTGCCCACCCTACCGGAGACTGGGTGATCTGCACCCCCCCGTTTCTTCGCCTGGTTGCTTCTACCCCTCTCTCGCCACCTACCCTGTTCTGAGCTCCATGCTCCCTTGTAGCCCTGCTTGCTCTGTGTTCTTCCCCCCCATGATTGTAAAGAATGTTGTCGCTTCCCGAAGCTAAGTCAGCGCTCAATAAGTACCCGAATAATCGATTAATGGTTATTACTGAGTGACGTACGTTCAGCTCAGCTGCACGTTGCTTTTGAGGCGCGGTGCGCGGGGGAGGTATGCGAGAATGGGGTGTTTACATGTCCAGTGCACCTCCGATTTGTTAGAGACCAGGCATTATGCCAGCATGCACTCATGCCGAGTTTGTTTCATACGAGCATGCTTGCTTAGCGCCTGGACGGCTCCTCATCCGTGCGGTGGGAGCTTGTGATGAGAATTCCGTGTGATGTGGCCCTTTCTCTCCTGGTGCAGGATTTCCCTCAATACGCTGACGCTGAATGTGAAGAGTGAGAAGGTGTACACGCGGCATGGCGTGCCCATCTCCGTGACCGGCATCGCCCAGGTAAGCTTGGTGCAGACTCGGGCCAGGGGCTGGCCACGCCTCTGCTCAGGAGAGGAGTCGCTCGAGTGAATCTTTTATATGGGTGCTGCAGGCCGCAGATACCCTACAGTTTGATCTAGGCTACTCCTCCGATTACACAGGCTAGGGTCTCAAGTAGCAGAGTTCACTTTATCACCCAGGCTAAGGCTTCTTCCGGCAGCCCGCAGTCCTGACCACCCTCAGGTTCTGATTCTTGCAAGCTTAGCTTTCAGACAGCTCCGACTTTCTGCAAGCAAGCTACAAAACCATTATATTAAAAAAAGACAGTCACAAGGGGGCACGGATGGGGTGGTGTTCAAACAGTTAGGATGCATGCTGAGCAGTCGAAAAGCAGAGCTTCAGGGTATATGGGTATACCATTGCCAGATGCCGTTGCCTTTGCCTGGCATGCAGGAACCGTTCTACGGAGCAGCTGTTCTGATTGGCGAATGCCTGGGCAGCGAGAGGTGCTCTGCACATTAGTCCTGAACAGGATGGTTTAGTGGTTTGGTGTATTTGGACTGTTGATGTGTTTGGGTCGCCTGTTGCTCAACCGAGCATTGACGCTTCTTGTTTTTCTTTGGTTCCCCTTTCTGTGTCTCTTCCCACCTCTGCCCACTCCATGAAGGTGAAGATCCAGGGGCAGAATAAGGAGATGTTGGCGGCCGCCTGCCAGATGTTCCTGGGCAAGTCGGAGAACGAGGTGGCCCATATTTCCCTGGAGACGTTGGAGGGCCACCAGAGAGCCATCATGGCCCACATGACTGTTGAGGTAAGCCAGTATGCTGGAGCAAACGCAAGCAGGGGAGGCACTCATGTGGTTGCAGGATCGCTGTCTGGACTGCTGTGGTGACGTGTCTCTCTGTGTGACCACATTTGCCAATTTAGGGGTTGCATCCCTTTCTGTTTCCATACCTGACAGATCTTGTGATGGTGTCAACAATGTGGGGAGAGGGGCAAGGAGGGGCAAAGTGCCCTTGACTGGGAATATGGCAGAGTTGGATTTTGCCTCCAGTGCTTCAAAGCACTGTTGTGTGAGTGAGTTTGCAATCCCTAGTAGTTGTACTATGCACACTGCACGCAACATGTGCGCGGGTACTTGATTTTACCCTCAGAGGAAAGGGTATAAAGGGGGGCTGCTTTCAAGAGGGAGTTGGGTGCACGGTATGGGCGATCTCTGCAAGTGGGATTGTGCTGTAGTACTTTCCAATAGTTGTCATTTGTTTGACTGAAGTTCAAATATGGTCAAGTCACTAAGTTCGGGAATGCCTTGTAATTGAGTTTGTGTGGTCTAGCGCCTCGGTTGAGAGGTGGGTCTAGCGCCTCGGTTGAGAGGTGGGTCTAGCTCCTCGGTTGAGAGGTGGGTCTAGCGCCTCGGTTGAGAGGTGGGTCTAGCGCCTCAGTTGAGAGGCGGGCCTGTCATAATCCTGAAGAGTGCCAGGCACACTTGGCATGTAACAGCCTGTCAGCCTGAGCCATGGTAGCGCGAGGGCTGTGGGTCATTACTGGCCATATTGCTGCGGCACACCCCCCCCCCCACCCTACCTGGGCATGCATTCGCACCCCAGGGTGTATCTGGGATGCAAATGGTTTCTTGTTCCCCTCGGGAGATTTGTGCTGCTTGCTCGAGAAGGGAAGCAGAAAAGGAAAACGATGGCCCCCACCATGGGAAAAAAGGGAGTAAGTCCCTTTCCATTTCTGTGACCGCCATGATCGGAAGGAGCGCCGGGACCAGAGCTCAAAGGTCCAGTCTCGCAGGTAAATTGTGAGGGGTTAGGGAAAGGGTTTGGTTGGTTTTGGGGGTGGGGGAGGTAACTGGGAGAGGCTCCGTGTTGCCTCCCCAAATAAAAAAAAATGGCACTACGAAGGGAGGGCCTCAGGTGGCTGGAACAGCGGGCAGAGAATGTATATTCTCGCTCGCTGTTCCAGCCACCTGATTGGCTAATATCCCTTGCTTTGGTGCAATTGCATTAACACCAATAGATTGCACCGTTACCAGAATCCAGGAATTACTACATATAGGACCAAATATCTCAAGCAAAAGGCTGAAAAAGAGCAAATAATTGCTATATCAAGATAAGATGCCACTACTATCATGTTGGCCTTGAGAAAGCCCAGTATGGGTGAAACCTGTGTCTGCTTAGAAGTGGTTGGGGAATATGATTGCTCAAGATATAGCCATGATGTAATAACGTTCTAATCATGTGGATCCATCAAGAGCTAAGAAGTGTGAACTAGAAGGAGGACCTGGACTACAATGGGTCATTTTTCAATGTGGATTATTAAAAGAAAATGCGTATTTGGCCATATCGCTATGTGGCAAGTTCCCTACCTTCTAACACAAACTAAGGCTGGTCATCGAAATCCCAAAATAAAGGGTCCAGAGTCCAAATTCTAAGTAACTAACTGGCCCTACCACTTTTGAAAATCTAACTAAAAGGAAAAAGGGAGGCTTGCACAACAGCCCTGGGATGGGCTTCTGCCTGGCCCAACAAGTATGGGACTTCTTCTCAGCATCAAAAAAGTTCCTTGGAGATATATTGATAAAGTTCACAGTTGGTTAAAAACACAAATATCTTCTGTCTCGCTTTCTTTCCCCAACCCTTCGGAAAAGAAGAATTCTTCTTGCAGTATTTTTCTCCACATTTTTATCAGTGGTCCAAAACCTCTGGGATTATTTGAAATGCACTTCTCTGTATTCCACCTTCTTGGCACTGGGGCTTCCCAAAGTCCTGTGACTCTTTGGCTGGGTGATTGGTACTCAGTCCAGTTAATAAATGTAGGGCTTCTGCCCACTCGGTTATTACAGGTTCCCATTAGCTGGTTTGGTTGGCTTGGCTAGCCTTGTTGCATAGTGTCCATAGTCCTTTCCCTCTGTTCCACGTGTGACCTATATCCGTTCCTCAGATATGGGTCGGCTTTCCCAGCCTTGGCATAAATCACACATATCCCTTTCACTCAGCTTTACATAGGGCGTGTGCCTATTCGGTTCTGTTAGGCTCTTGTACTGTTGGCGGCTTCTCCAGCCTTGATATACAATGTTCGTATCTTTTACTCTTGTTTTATCTGGGTTGTATGCCCATTCCGCTTTCTCAGACATTCATACTGTTGTTGGTTTCGGCAATCTCAGAAACCAAAATGTGTAACCCTCACTGGCGTGTTCGCTTCCCTGTTGGTATTCGTCTCGTCTGCAAAGGCGCTTGCCGTATGGAGCTCCGGAACGCAGGCTCCCTTCCTATCTCTAGGCGCTGGTTGCCAGATTCCAGGTCACTATTGTTCTCTAGTGCTTGCGCCATCATGGAAGTCAGTATTCTTTCAGTCTCTGTTCCTCTCCTGACTGGAGCTTCTTGCTCTGTCAGAGCACCTGCTTCTCAGCCTCCAGCTAGCGGGTCTCGCTCCTCCCACTTCACTGCTGGCTCTGCAGCTTGACGAAACTCTACCCAACCAGGACGTTGGCTCCTGCCTCCGTAGCAGTCTCTCTTCCATTCGTAGTCTGCGTGGCTCTTAACCATGTCATCAGAACAAAAATAATTGTGTCCCTCTTCTTTTATTATGGCCTCCAGATCGTGTTCAGTATTACCTGATGCCAATAGAGTGAATGAAGGGTCTTTGTTAGTTATAGTCATAGCGAGAGATATCAAAGTCTTTCCAACACCCATATAGGCAGAAAGTGTGTTTTGGACTCTGAGTTCCTGATTGTGATGGGATTCCTTATGCCCAAAAAGGGAAGACACTCCAAGTGAGGTCTCACTTGCCCAGACCCCTAGAGAGAGTCTTGCTGAGCAGGCTCACCTCCTAGCCTCACAGGGGGAGGCTTCCCCCTGGGGAGAAGGGATGGATTGTCCAGATACGTCACACTAGGTAGAACGCTTATCGGAAATGCAATCCTGAACTATATTTTATTGATCTGCTGACATTCTTATATTAAGTCATTCAAATAATTGTAATGGGACTAGTTCACAGCATCCAGCATATCGAATGTTTGTAGAAAGGAAATTGAATGGAGTGCAATGACCTCCGTAGAGTAGAGCCAGAAGGCTTGGAGCATTTTGGTTTTCTACACATCAAGATCAGGTGCTTTCAGATACACTCAGAAATACATCTCGTATCAAGGTAGGGGGTGTTGCCTGTACTCAAATTTACACCAGCGTTACTATCTGGTGCTTTTGGTTGCACTCTGAATTGGGCAGTCCACACTTGCGATGTTTGCTGCACTTATATTACAGCCTATATCCCAATCTGGTGCTATCGGGTGCACTCATACATTGCGCATCACGATCGGATGCTGCCGTATGCAGGCAGAAATACAACCCCATCACGATTGGAAACTGAGACGAGAATGCAGGGAGTGTTTCCTAAATAGTAGAAATGGAATCTTGAGAGGGAGGAATCTGCCATTCCTTGCACCCTGATTTAATTTTAGTTTGTTTTTGAACACGCGCAGGTGATGGTGGAAATGTTCTGGCGCCATATGAGGTGACAGTAGAGCCCGGGTCATCCGCATGTAGTTGGATGTCTCTCTGGAGATAAGTTATTGATAGAACTGAAGGTGTGATGGAAAAGCTGCCCAGCATTAGAGGTGAATGGTGTCTAAGGTCCTGGCAGTTTTGGGGCACATTGAAAGAATAGAAACAGTCCAAGGAGCTGAGGTTGTTGCCATTTCCAACCTGGGTGAGGGATTGGTTGGCCACATGTTGACTTGCAGATACTTTGGAGAGCTAAAATGGCCACCTATATTGGCAGGTCAGGCTGTGGGGGAGATGTGGGGCCTGTCCCTGTCTTGATGACTGTACCCCAGAAGGTCCCCGACAAGCTGGGAAGCAAGGGGTTGTTCTCTAGGCATCCGTGGGTTTCTCATGCTTTCTCAGTGGTGTGGGTGCCAGCAGGGTTCTCGGGTGAGAGGGCAAGGTGATCTTGTGGTTTGGCGGGTTCGCCTCATGCTTAGTCCACTAATCTTTGAGCAGGTAGATGGTACTGGTGTTACCAGGCCCTGTGTCTACAGGATAACCCATTTCTGGCATCACCCCAGCCTTTTGCCCCAGGACCCATTTCCTTAATGCCCTTACTCCTTTCTCCTGACGGCTGAGCGTCTTGTAGACATGAGGGATCTTGTAGAGCGTCAGGAAAGGGTGCTCCCTGCTCCCCTGACTGATGTGAAATGGCGTGCACTCCCGAAAGGCTTTGAAGTGGTCTGGTGTCCTTCCCTTCCAGGATCTTGTCTTGTTTGGAGGTAATAAATGGGGCAGTAGATGGATTTCTTTTCCAGAGTGGGTAATACAGTTCCATGTTCAACAGCTGGGGGCTGTACTGTGTTGGCGCTAGTGTTCAGTAGTACTCTGTCCGGTACTGATGCAGTCGTCGATGAATGCTGCCGGCGTGAGTCGGCCGACGTTGCTTGATCTGACCTGCAGGACAGATAGACCTCATGTCTGCCAGCGACTTGAAAGGAGGGGGCGAGGGTATGTTTCTGGTTTAGCCCCGATTGGGGCACACATGTATGTGATTGTGGTGGTGAAGCAGGCAGGGTGACTTGGTGTTGAAGGGTTGTACCCAACATGTTCATGAGGCAATCCCGTGCTATCACTTAAAAGTGCAGCGGAATAGGTTCACTTGTTTAGTGTGTTGCACCTCTTGTTTGTGCAGTGTTGTGCGCTTTGCGGCTCTTAACACCCATCAATATTAGCCTCTCCTGTGGGTGTTGTCCTCCAGAACCTTGTTGTTTTTCCAGAGACGTCCGAGGTGTCGGCCAGTTTTCCTCAGATGTTCCAGCTTCAGGGCACCCATTTCTTGGCCATGCTTTTTGTTTCTTCATTCTGATTGGTGCACATCCACCAGGGGCTCTGATAATGCTAGAGTCAAGGTTGTTGAGTTTTTGTCAAGTGGGTTACCTAATCCACTGGCTCAAGCTAGGCTGGCTGAGTGACTTTATTCAGGGGTCTGGGTTTGTGGCTGCGCTTCATGACGGGCAGGTTAGTGATGGGCGGCCTCTGTCCATGCGTGGGGATGTACTATACAGTTGACTATCTCTGCATTGCACGTGATGGAACGTCCAATCAGGCTGTATCCCGCTTTCTGGTTAGGAAAGTTGGTTAGTTGGGTAAATACAATGCACCCAGAGTGTCTGAACCCTATGCACCCCGTTTCTTCTTTCGGAGGGCCACCCATAATTTGAAGTTGGCTATCTGGACTTTGAATTGGAAGGTAAACAAGAGCCGGAAGCAGAAGGGCTCTGAGAGAGTGAGCAAGAGAACAGCATGCGCGCCTCCGAGAGCTGGCGGGAACCCCCAAGGCATGCAGTAAGCTTGGTGGGACTCGGTTGAATGCTGCATGCTAGCCTGGACGCCGGAGCAGCAACACTGTATCTGGCCACAGGCTGTTGGGACTGTGGTTTTTCTTCCATGTGTAGCAATCAAACCTAACTGCTTAGGACCAGCAGCGCTTCCGGACCGAGCAGTGGTGCGCTGCCTCTTGTTGATAGTAGGACTTGGCTATGAGTCAATAGCCGGTCAATTACGCTGAGTCAATGGCAACTTTATCAAAATAAGGATGTGCAAGTTTTTCAGTTTGTTGGGTGCGGGTGGATGCTCCAACAAGGAAGTGGCTATTGACTAAGAGTGTGAGTAATTGGCAGGATTAACTTAGCCAGGCAGAGAAGGAAGTACTGAGTATGTGAGACCAGGCCGAATTTATAGATTCAGAGGAGCTTGGTAAGGTGGTACATGAATGGGGGCTGCTTTTTAGGCCCTCCTCCACTTTAACCTTTGCTGAGCTGGTGCACCTGCTGTAGATTGTTTTTGGATGAGAGTCCCTTAGAAAAATCAGTATTTTCTGTAGAAGCCTTTGCGCCCAATCTCATAACCAAGTGGTGAATAGCGCCTTGTGGTGTTTTTTGTGCTGGAAATTGGAGTCCCGTGTCCCAGTCTCTGATTGTAGGGAGGGGGTTTGTTGAAAGTGCCTCTATGCAAGGGGTTGATGTCCATTGAGTGAGATCATGCGACCAGTGCTTTTAGCAATGTGCTTCTCAAAGCAATTCTCCCTTTTCTCACTTTCCCCCAGAAGCACAATGTTTCCCGAGCCCTGGTTCTCTGTAGGCTCGACTATTGCAATAGCCTCCTCCTGAATCTACCATCTTCTACTCTGCAACCCCTCCAGCTAATCCAGAATAGAGCTGCAAGACTTAACCTTGGACTTAAGCCCAGGGAGTGCATCTCTCCTGCCCTAAAAAGCCTCCACTGGCTCCCACTTGCTGCACAGATCAAATTCAAATCCCTCTGCATCATCCACAAGGCTATCTGGGGCTGGGTACCACAATATCTGCAACTCTCTCTTACAAAGTACTCTCCTTCTAGACCGCTACGTCCTTCTGACACCAACTGCCTGTGTGTAAAGCGCTTCGCTAGATGGAGAGCAGGAGGTTTTTCGCTTTCCTCAGCTGGATCCCTCCTATGGAACAGCCTCCCCCTCCCTCTGCGTCTTGAACAGGACCATCTTAAGTCCGAAAGCAGCTCCAGACTTTCCTCTTTTCCTCCTCCTTCCCATCTTCTCTTGTCTGCTAATTTCACAGTTGCTGTGATTGGTGTCCGGGGCCCTTATGCATCCTCGGGGCCTCTGACCACTCAGACCCAATCTCCCCAGCTTCTGTCTACCTTCAGCACTTGCCTCGGCACATCCTCCACCCTGGAGGCTCACACTTTTCCACTCAACACTGCATAGCACTTGCCATACATTGCACTTCATCTGTGGCTCACCCACAAGCTCGGACACCACAGCACCCACCCCACTGCCCAAAGCCTTGCTGCACTTGCACGTTCTGAATACTCAGAAGAGACCGTAGGTACGGCCGTCCCTTCCCCCACAGTTTTTTTGTATATTTTAACTGTACTGCAATCCCATGCCCCACCCTCCCCCCTCACCATGTGGGCCCTTTGAAACAGAAATCATTTGCTGTATAAGTGCCTAACAAGCAAACAATAAATAAATAACCCCTGAATGCACACATATCCTTTCTTCTTCTGCAGTGTTTTTATCGCGTGTTAAGTAGTTATCACATGGTTTGCACCTGTTCAAGAATACATCTCCAGGATGTAACAAGTATTCACGTTTTTTACACCCAGTTGATGATTATCCAATCAAGTTAGTTTTAACATAACGCCTCAGACTTTGGGAGCGTATTCATGGTCCTTACTGTGACTTTGCGGAGCGACTTATCAAGCGCCTTTAGTTGCCAGGGCCTTCACTGGTGGTACTCTTAGGAAACCTGTCTGTCTGGTCTTGAATAAACTACAGCGGCTACCAGTGAGGAAGCGTGGAAAAAGTTTTGGTACTCTCTGTCCCCCTGCATTTAACCATCTTCTGTTCAAGCCAACACGTCGTGGAACCTCTCCGGTAGCTCTCTTATGCAGCTACCCATACCATCTTTAGAATTGACTCCTGGCTCGGCGCTCATTTTATTCCGTTACATAATTTGGCAGTAGGGAGCCGTTCTGTGCAGACCTACACGTAGGCGGCTCCCCACTGCCACATGTTGGTCATTTGCACAACAGAGAGTAGGCCACTGTTTGCCCTGCACATTTGCACTCCGCCGTGCATGGCAGGCAGCGTGTACAATGGATCCTTATGGAGTCTGACTGCTTTATGCTGACGCATAAAGCCGGCGGGCTCCGTAGGGCTCCTCAGCATTTGCGCCGGCATGAAAATGCATGCCGCTGAAAAGCTGGGCCATTTGTATGGCGGAGTGGAAGGGAGGCAGCGGAAGCACAAGTTGTTTTCCGCCCCTCCTCTCCATCATACAAACAAATAGAAAAGAGCCGTGGGTCAGTGGAAGGCGTAAAAGCTTTACACATGCCTTTTAGGTCTTTCATTGACATTATGGCACATTAAAAAATGAGCTCCTAAGTGTTTATCTCAGTAGACCGTCAACCTAACCCGCTCTATGCAGCCTTCAGTGCCAGGAAGCCACCTAAGAGGCAGCAGTGCACTTTGTAAGTTAATTTCAACCTAGCATTCTGTCTGCAAGGGTTACCAAGAGTTCTCACACGCCTACTGATCATCCCCCAGTTTGTATACTGGGCTGGGATTACAGGCTGGCCCTACCATTTCTGCTTCCTGCCCTCCAACACTGCTGTTTGGGTTTTCATTTGTCTGCTATTCTCAGATTCTTGATTGGCTGTCCCTTTTCTTTGGGCGGGGTAGTCCGCCCTGCTCCACTCCTTTCTCTGGCTTCAGCAGAGATGTCAAATCTGGTGCCATTTTGGGTCCCCTGTTCCTTTGAAGGAGTAGTGAAGCCCTGTCTATGACTGCACTGCGGCTCTGATCCGTCCACAAGTCCTACTTCGTGTGTCAATCTTCCAGGTAAATGGGGTAGGGGGGCAGGGAGAGGTCTCTGGGCACCACAACCTATGCATATAGCTGGCACCCACACTTTCAACACTGGGGAGCCACAAGGTCCATCCTGCAGGCCTAAGGTTCCACTCATCGCTTCAACAGCAGCTGTGGTTATCTGCCTGTGACCTACCAAACCACAAACCCAGCAAGAAGTGATTGGTAGGGCAGCAGAGCATGTGCCAGCCCCGGTCGCCTAAGGTGACGGATTTTCCTGTACTAAATTGAGCACACAAATTAGATCTCTACGGTTCCAAAGCAGCATTCACTTGACAACTGCACCTGCTCCACATGTCCAGCACGTAGGGGATGACAGATGAAAGACCATCCCACAGTACCAAACCACAAGTGTGAGAACAAATGTTCACTCTAGCACTCTGCTGGGAGGAGGGATTTCCTAGTTCTCCCCTTTCCTTGTAGAAAAATGCCAAGTGTCACTCCAGAGTTTTAATTAAAGGAATGGATCCTTTAGAGCATGTGTTAATCTCCTAAAATCACCCTGCGCTGTACCTGCACCGCTTGGCTGGAATGCTTGTTGTAGGGGTCCGGCGGTGCTGTGGTCGAATTGAGGGATTAGGGCAGATCGGGGATGGAAGTTGTTGCGTGGCTGTGTATCGTTTAGTTTATGGCTCAGAATGAAATGTGAGCCATAAGACTGGGTTTTGTTTCCCCAGCGTTTGAAATCCAAACACTACTAGTCCATTGCATGTTTTGTGAATTAAAATTCCCATATTCCTAGGCCATTTGCAGTGTGATCAGAGGATGTTGAGGTCTTGATGTGAATTTCTCTTATCCATAATGACTTTATTTTCTCTGGCTCCGTTCCCCCCTTTTTTACGTTGTGCTCCATCTCCCTCCCCTTGTTCCGCTGGCATGATCAGGAGATCTACAAGGACCGCCAGAAGTTCTCAGAGCAAGTGTTCAAGGTGGCATCCTCTGACCTGGTGAATATGGGAATAAGTGTGGTCAGCTACACCCTGAAGGACATTCACGATGACCAGGTAGAGTGATTGGCGGTCATGGTCCTACCGTCACTGCATTTCGGCCTGGGTCTCCTCTGTTTTAGCTTTACTACAGGGCGGTATTGTGTGCGGAGGAGTAATCTCTTTCAAGGCTGCTAATAGTTTTGTATTCCGTCTTTTCCCTGCTCTCTCAGGATTATCTGCATTCGCTGGGGAAAGCCAGGACTGCGCAGGTCCAGAAAGACGCCCGTATGGGAGAAGCAGAAGCCAAGCGCGATGCCGGCATTAAGGTGAGCTCTACCAAGTGCCATGGAAATGCAGGCAGAAGTGAGCCAAAGAGATGGCCATCCCATCGCTCACCGGTTGCACATGCAGATCTCGTACTTGCTTTTGGAGTAATTGATTTTATGTTCTTGTATTTGTGTCTGCCATCTATGATGTAGGACCTTTATTCGTAGGACACTTAAAAAGTCAATATCGCCCTTTTGTAAGTCTGTGTACTCCGTTCGTACCCGCTATCCACCTTCTAGATTTGTTATGGGAACTGTCTGATCCTGAAATAAAGGCTGTGCTTCATATGTTGTGCAAACCGATCCCAGCTGAGAATAATATACAAAATGAGCATGAGAATAGGACAAGTTGAGGGTTCTTTGAGATATTACTGCTTCTTTAAATAGGCTGAAGTTACGGCACATGAGCATCCCAACGATGCTGCATGCACCTCCAGATTTGCTCCAGGGAAGAAAAGCTTTAAATATAGTTCATGTAAATCTGATATGCTCTAGAAACCAGTTCATCTGATCCAGTTCAGTTCTTTGTGGATCTAGACTTGGGAACAACCGTCCGTAGTACAAGTCTGCCCCTTCGTTGCCTTCAGGGAGCTCCACAGTTCCCCATTTGTGGGGATTTTCATGCTTTTCCAGCTCTCTTGGAAATCTAATCTGGAACACATTCTCGTTTTGCTCAGGTTGACTTGCATACATACATTTTCCAGTCTCTCGGTTTCAATCTAACTTTGAAGGTGCTGTTCGAGTTTGTTACGTAGTAATACGTCTAACCTTACTGCCCCCGTTCCGATAAGCCCTACATCTCCACTATATCCGCACCCGTTCAGGAAAACGTTTCAGGTGAGGTCTGGATTGTTGCCTACCTGTTAAAGGCACCTTGTAATCTGCACCCCCCTCGACCCTCCTTCCACAGGAAGCCAAGGCCATGCAGGAGAAGGTGTCGGGACAGTACCTCAGCGAGATCGAGATGGCGAAGGCCCAGAGAGACTTTGAGCTAAAGAAGGCGACCTATGACATTGAAGTGAATACAAGGAAAGCAGAATCTGACCTGGCCTATCAGCTCCAGGTATGTAACTTGCAAAGCACACAAAGAAGGGGATAATGGAGTAAATTGGGACTCT
Organism: Ambystoma mexicanum; assembly: GCF_040938575.1. NCBI lineage: Eukaryota > Metazoa > Chordata > Amphibia > Caudata > Ambystomatidae > Ambystoma > Ambystoma mexicanum. The sequence continues at coordinate 794,594,977 of NC_090938.1, read as the reverse complement.
GTGATTGATGAGACCAATGAAGTGTAATGTGAAAATAAATGTGACCATCTCTGTGGCGTGGAGTTCTGCTATGTCCCAGCTCATACCTGTAATGTCTCTGCACTGCTCCAACGCCTTGTGTGAGAATAAGACCCTCATGCCCTGGGATTCCCTGAATGCTGGCCTGTTCAGGTCTGAATGATATGTGCAGTGCTCACATTGTGGGAATGTGATTCTAGATTGTCCTGTTTCACATCTTAAATATGCACGGTAGCATCCCTGCAGTGCTCCAGTATTTTATGAGAATGAGGTACTGGGATTCCATGCAACATCCAGTACTAGGGCGGTACATGACTGGACAGCCACCTGTGGTGGCACCAGCAGGGAGCGCTATGTAGCTCCCTTGAAGTAGCAAATGATTGCCCTGTGCTGGGGGAAGGGATAATCTCTACACCGCTGTTGCTTTTTAAGAAAGTGATACTGGAATTCTTTGTGTGGGGTGTTTTCTGGTACCCGAGTCCGATATGGTTTTCAATGGATATCTGATTGATTGCGCTAGATCATGCTGTGGGTTAGTAGGCGCCAGTGGTTACACTTTGTTAACCGGTTGTCGTCATGTCGATGATCTAAGTGTGTCGTGTTTCCTGTGTTCCTTTTCCCTGTTTTTGCAGCAGAGTGTGGCTAGATTGTTGTTGAGTGTCATCTCTGACCTGTTAGTAATCCTCCCTGCCCGCTCTCCCTCAGGTGGCCAAGACTAAGCAGAAGATTGAGGAACAGAAGATGCAGGTCCAGGTTGTGGAGCGGACGCAGCAGATTCAGCTACAGGAGCAGGAGATCATCCGCAAGGAGAAGGAGCTGGAGGCGCGTATCATGAAGCCGGCCGAGGCAGAGCGCTACCGTCTCGAGAAACTGGCAGAAGCTGAAAGGTAGGCCTGTGGAGGGGGGCAGAAGTGGAACGTGCTGGTGATGAAAGTTAGGGTAGATCCGGGTAAGAGCCATGTGGAATAGAGGTTCAAAGATGCGGAATTCAGGGGAGGACTTGGTTGCGCGGATGCAGATATGTATGTAAGATATGACGTGGGTGGGAGTTAAGGTGAGTGGTTCAGACACAAGGTTGTGATGCATCATGCAACACTCATTTCCTTGGCCTCTCTTCTCTCACCTTGTGTTTCTCTGCACCTCCATATCGTCCTACCCACGTCTGTCTTTCTGACACCCTCCCACAATCTCCCATTCGCATGCTCTGCTTCTGCTTGAGGGAGGTGTTGGACTGACTTCATGCTTACATCCACACCTACCAATCCCCCCCGCCTCTTCCGCCACCATGAATACTTTGAGTGGGGAGGAAAGTTGAGAGCCTCTGTGTTGACAAATAAGGTAACATGTTTGTCTTTAAAACCTAATACAGGAAATTGAGGGTACCAGGAGTTTCATTTGTGCGCTGGGTCATACTTTGGAATGTTCTAGGCTGTTGTCGATTCTTGGACCCCACCGGTTTCAGGACGATGATGCACACTGTGTATGCATTTCTTGCTTGCCGATTCCCGTGCTGACGGCAACTTTGTCTGACAAGTATCTGGTTCTTCTGCCATCCTTCCACTCGCCTCAACATAGATGGGGTTCAGTTCCAGGCTCGGGCTGCTGTAGGGCAAGACGTTGTAGGTTCTGAAACCTAGTCGAGCTACAGGTTCCCTTTATCCACACTTTCGTATGTCTGCTGGAAGTTGAGGAGCTTTGAAGGCCGCACCAGCGTAAATACTCTTTGGTTCCGCAATGTTCTTTGCCAGAATGTGAAACGGCATTGTCGGAGATCAAAGTGCCAGTGTCTTTCTGGCAGAATATTTTTGGGTACTGCCATCCAAGTACCTCTCCTCAAAACGAATTGAAGCTGAAGGTCGGGCGTCTGCAACAGGTTTTTTCAGTTTAATCACCTGCCTTCTCTGAAACATGCTCAGTGCATATGCCCAGCAATGCACTGCACCGCTTAGTCTTCACCTCCGCATGCCTGCGTCTCTTTCAGAGATTGAAGAGACTTTGGACCTTGAAGGTACCCCTGAAGGAAGGGATGGCATCTCGGGTTGGTGGCAGGTCTCTGAGCGTGCATCAGAGTGCAATGAAAACTCGGGGTTGCCTCTAGTTGGACGATGTAACTGCATGCCAACCGGCCTGCAGCTCAAGAAGCCCTCCATTCCCCTCTGTATCCCCACCGCGTAGTCTCACCACCCCGCAGAAGATGAAGGGAATCATGCTGAGGAAAGGCCATAGAGTGGGAAAGACAAAGGGAGGGTCAAGAGGGATGTGGCACTTGTGAGACACTTGAGAGTATCCACACACCTACTCCCCTTAGCCCTGTCAAGGTTGCCACTTTTCTGAACATGTAACAAGTGTACTTTACAGTACAGTGCACTTGGGTCTAACAGTCATTTCCAAAGGCCCTACATACTCTCGAAGGATTTTTTAGGAGAAGTACAGGTGTGCCTTGGACAGGGCTGGTGGCAGCTTATCTTTTCATGTAACTTTAACCCTTTCCTGCCAGGTAAACCGCGTTTACCGCGTTTGGCACAAAGAGGTGGCCTGGCTCAGTCCTTATTTGGGCATGCATTGTCCTGCGAAATGCCAAACTTTTGCAGGCTTCTGCATGCCTTGTGTGTGTGCCTCCAGGATGTGGGCTGGACTGTCTGGTTCCAATACACATCCTGGGTGCCAGAGAGTCTGGTGTGCTTTGATTGACTGGGACCACCGTGGTCTGTGATTGGTCCACGTATGGTATGCCTGTATGTGAGCAGATCTCCCATTGGGTCATCTTCGTTTTGGCGCGAAGGAGATTTTGGATAAGAGAAGGCCCCAAACACCCATACCATGTCGATCTCTGGAGTTCTCACTGAACGAAGGATAGGATCCAAGTATCCTGAAACTATGAAGCTGAGTCGAGTATCCGCTTGTAACCCACCGGAAGTTTGGCACCCTGAGCCTGCTGTTGCCCTGCTGGACCCCTCTGCATCTAGGTGGTCTGCGAAGACGCTTCGACCCATTGGAATAGTGGGACTAACTATTCTCAGCACCTTCATCAAACCCTGCAAGTAGGCCTTCACGGAAGTGTCCCTGGCCCAACCAGTGGGCTGACCAGCTTACTCAGGACCTTTACCCTGATACCGCTGGCGTTTCAAGGAGACCCTTGAAACTTGGTGCATCGCTAACTCTGTGTTCATGGCACTCTCACACCGAATTTTGTACACATGGCTTTCCAGGTCTGGAGTAAAGAAAGAGAGCCTGATCTGGAGTGAACGCGGTTACCGTATCGCTCAGCCGTGGTGACGAACTTTGCAGGTGCACTGCTGCTGTGCCCCTCTTGCCCCTGAATCCTGCTACAGTGAAACTGGCCTGCTCCAGCCACCAGGAGAGGAGAAATCGCCACTGTCCCATTTGGGAATCAACACTGTAACTTCGTCACTGAAAGCTGTAGAATTGCGCATTTGAACCTGCAACTGACTTGGATTCGACTGCCGAAGTTTGGTCCGGAGTGCACCGGGGGTCGGTGGGTACTAGCAACCCTTACCGGTGGCCCCTAGCGCATCCAACCCTTTTTATGCTTGAGTGGCCCATGATGGTTCCTCTCCTTTTCACAGATAGCCCGAGCTATCAAACTATTCCCAACTCTTGGAACCTGCTCTGTCCTTTTGGGGAGATTCTCCTCGAATAGTGGGAACTTATTCTGCATCACCTCACCTCACCTGCCTTCCTGAGCTGCTACAGACCCTACAAAAGACCCCGTTTCGCCCATCTGCACTATCACATGTGCCAGCATTGCAAGTACATTTGAGCGATAGGCTCCTCTCATCTTAGTGACTGGACTGCCTTTCAGTTAGGATTGTGTTTACTGCAGAACTGCCTAAAGACTATTTGCGTTACCTGCTTCCTTTCCTTTCTAGGTTGTGAACCCATTTCGTGTATTAACCCTTTAGGCCACTTGGTCTTGTATATATGTATTTTAGTAGGCTTGTGTTGGTTTAGAAGTGGTACTGTAAATATTACTGTGTTGAACTTCAAAGGCCTTGAATAAATGTGTTTGTATTTTTAATATATATACACCTGACTGGGAGTGATTTGTAAGTGTCCTTTGCTCTGTGTGCTCATTGAGGTCTTTCAGTCGCCCTCACCCCTCCCGAGACCTAGTCTTGATCGCTGCCAATGCTACCTTGATAGGTCTGGCTTGTCCAAAAGGTTACCCTGTTCCAAGAAACTAGGCTGGCCTTCTGAATCTCTGCCCACCATGTGAGAGTTCAGAAATCCATCTTAACACCTATTGAAGACTGTGACCCGGCCTTTATGGGCTATTGTATCACCTTTCCCCATAATTTCCATCAGTTGACACACTATGGTACTGGGATGAGGAAAAGGCAACTCCGAATGATGAACACTTCACCACTTCACCATTTCACCACTCTAGTACTGAGACAAGGAAGAGGACTGCAGAGTATTGTAAAGGTCAGGCACGTCCCTTTAATTATTGTCGGGCAACTGGACTAAGTGACCATCACCTGTGGCCGCTTAAAAAACCCAACAGATATAAAAATGCAGGCTTTGCAGTTGAATGGAGGTTGCACAACGGGCTGGAACGTGGAGCCGGAGAGACTGGAGCGGGACACACGAGCGCGGGAAGCCGCGTCGGGCGAGGACCAGAGACGCTCCGGTAGGCTCAGAGAAGGTCGGGAAGTCCTTTCCACCCTCCTTGTTGGGTGCAAACAGGAGCTGTGGGGTGCGCAAAGAACTCTGGTTGTTGCGGTCCAGAGGGAGAGCGAGCAACACTCTCCCTATACTCTCCGGGAGAGAAACCGAGGCTTTGGAAGCAGGAAAAGCCATGTGGGAACGGTGCTGAAAGGAGCTGCCGTGTGAAGCCGGTGAGTGCAGATGGGAAATGCTTTTACCGGGGCGCTTTGTAAGCCGGGAAATCTTGAATGACGAACATTGTGGAAACCATCATAAGTACTGTGAATTCTGAAGCACGTGCTCATAAGCCTGAAAGGAAGTGAAGATGCTTTCAAAGGTGAAACGGATATCTCTTTGAGTTCTCGACAAACTGAAAGGATTAGTGAATACCGTACAGAATTAAAGCACCTTGAAAGTATGATTGAATAAGAATTTCTGAATGCCGCAAAGAGATGAATTAAAATGAGAATGTTTTTGAATGAAATAAGCGCAACGTGGTGCACATGGCGAATACCACAGAGCAAGTTGATTGAAATACAAGTTTTGGCAAAGTAAATTAATTCCCAAGAAGGGTGTGAGAAGAGAATGAAGTATGACACAAGCCAAGTGGTCAAGGAACTAGAGGTTGAGGTTTCCCACCATAACCAAGTGAATGGTGATCAAGCTGACCACTAAGTGTTGGAAGAGGATAATTCTGATACAAGAATTACTTTTTACTGTCTAGGGGAAACAGTGGACAATTGTTGCAAAAGCTGATGAAGAGGGGTATCTGTTGCGGGACCTGTAATGGGTGGACCGTGTCGTCTTGTCAACTGCACCTCGACCGAGTGCCCTGCAAAAAGAGTGTGGATGTCCAGAAGGAGAAAGTCAATAAAAATAGGGAAAAACTTGTGGTGTAACAGACGTGCTTTGGTCAACCAGAGGAATCACCTTTGGTAAGAGGATTGGGGAGGACCCAAATCCTTTGAGAACTAAGTGTGAACTGTGAGCTTCCTGTCTTGAACTTGGGGAAGGGAACCCTGAGAGTTTTGTGGAACTGTTTTGAACTTGGAAAAGGGGAGCTGAAAAGTAAGCCAGGAGCTGGAAGAAGCTCAGAACTTTGTTTGGAATACTATTTCTTGTATGGCTGACATCCCTACACATTGTTTAGCTTTAGTTGTGAGGGCAAGTACAGGTTTTGGACAGAGACAGACTTTTAAGTTGAACTCTTTGGCTCAGACTGCCCTTAATTTCTTCAGGTAGGGAAATCCCACCTTAGCTTAGGGCAGGGTAGGCCTTCACCCATCCTGACATTTAAGTTAAATAAAATAAGTTTGTTTGACTTTGAATCTGTTGTCTGTGTCTTGCTTCACAATGCCTTCACACTCTATAGACATACAAAAAAGACTGATTAGCCAGCAGAAAGATGGAAAATGTGTTCAGAATCACACATGCTCATCACATCAGGTGATGCCCCAAGCTGCTGCACTGCATCATGCTTACAGAACCACCATAGCTAACAAGCTTCTTTTTCAACCGCCCCTGCTCACCTGTGCCCCTGGCTCTCCCCTTACATGGTTGTAACCAAAATAGCTGCTCCACCTGTTCATTTTCCTCACTCTTCTAGTCTTTAAAAATATATACTTTTTGATTTTTCAATACAAATGACAAAATTGTTCACCAAATCTTTAAATTTCCACTAAACTCAAAAGTGCTCAAGTGTGCCTGATCATGTGAAGTGCGAAAAGTGGAGCTCGTCTTGCTCTCAACTGCAAAGAACCCTGACATCCTTGTGAAATCAGTTCCTGTTGGCATCCTAGACACATGTGTACGTGATGTGCACATGTGTCTTCCATTGTTGCAGGGTTGCTATAGGTTGCACCCTCATTGCATCATGGGGCAGTCTCCTCCTTCATGGGCTGCTCTTTGAATCTCTGCCTGGAGCCTCTCCTTAGAAGTCTCTGACGTTTGTTTTCCTTCCTCCCTTTGCAGGCTCCAGCTGGTTATGCAGGCAGAGGCAGAAGCAGAGTCCATCAGGGTGAGTTAGCCCTCTCCAGGACCCCTCTCTAAGGAAGCTTTTCTGAACCCTTCCTTCCCTGGGCCCCCGGGAGGGTGAGGGTTTACACACCCAGGTCTATAGGTGCGTCTGGGGAAAGGGGAGCAAGAAGTGAGTAGCGTCTAGCGCCGGCTGAAGATGTTATCAGGGCTTGTGGGGCCCATTTCAGTATGATGTTTGGGGGGATGGGCTTTGTCTACAGTTCAGAGAACAGTCAGTGGCACCTGCAGGGTGCTTAAATAATAAAGCATACAAACTAATGCAGCAAGGATGCGAGCAACTAAAAAGTGAATAATTGCTTTGTGCCATCAAGGCGCTAATGCAGACGAAAAAGGCAAGGGGGTGCTCACGGTGCTGGGTGCCAGCAAGGCAGCCTATAACGTGCACGCCACATTGTTTACATTTTTTAGAATTGATGTTGATATGTGATCTCGAAACGCATTGGGCGTGATGAATAAACCCCTATGAAAATCAATGAACTTTGATATGATATTCGGGCACCAAAGACAACCTCTATTTATTTTATTTTTTTGTATTTGTATAGCGCACTTACAGCCCAGGGGCATCGAGGTGCTGTTACATGAAGTTTGTAAGAAATTTTGATTAACTCGATACAGGGGATTGATAATTTGTTTTGAAGACTAATTCACAACATGGAAGACGTTGCTATGAAAGATTGTTTTCTTACTACTTTTGAGAAGTGTCTTAAAATACCAAAAGTAATTGCTTAAAAGGTTTGGCTCTTATTTGAGCCCAGGAAAGTGTGCGAGGGACGGGAGTTCCCTATTTGGGAACTTTTATCTTGTTCTGCTTCAGTTTTTCAACCCCTGTGCCAGGGTTGACTTTTCTCCCACGCACCTTTAACTTGTTTACACACGGTTATCCACATGATTTAACTATCTAATTCATTGGGTAACATGTGTGATTGATTGAACTTTGAAACCAAGAGATGATACCTTGGAGTGGTCTGGCACTGTGTGCTTGCTCATTTGAAGGTCTCTGTAAGGGATCCAACTGAGAGGTGGCAAAAGCAAAAGAGTGACACAGGATTGTGAATCGAAGTGGTCCTGCAATGTGTCAAGCAAAATCCCGTACAAAATCGAACGTCTTCGATGATAAGAGAGTAAAGAAAGTTGATGACAAAGTAGATAAAGTTGGTCCGAGCCCAAACAAGGGAGACTGATTTGAATATTGTGTCAAAGCGGATCTGAGCCTGGCGGAGGGTGATCCGGGGTGAACCGTGAATCACCTGAGAAACTGGATACATGAATTGGATACATGAAAATCCTACTAGCAATGTGGTTAAGGGGATCTGACCCTGGCTGAGGGGGATCCAAGGTCAATAGTGAATCACCTGAGTAATTGAGCGCGTGTAAAATTCGGAGAGGAAAATAACTTATGGTTTGTCGCATCTGACCCTCTGTAAGAAGAGACTTTGAAAGGCAAAGAGACTTGGGGACGGAAGGCCCTGATGCTAATGTTTGAAGTGCACCCTCGTGCTAGAGATGCCAGAGACAGTGCTAAACTTGAGTGTGCTGCCTTGTCCTGTGCTGAAAACGTGAGGAAGCGAGGCCAACGGCCTGAATATCCTGATATATCTTTTCTTGGACACTTCTTTCTTTTACATAACCTTGTTTCCCGCACTATTTGTAATTAGATGTAATGTAAGGAAGGCATGGTTATCAGAAGCACGACAGTCACAAGGAGTACAATCGAAGGGTGTTTATTGAACAGTATATGAGAGAGCAAAATGCCTAATCTAAACGTAAATCGAAGATGGGAGCAAGCTACGACCATCAAAGTATAGAAAACGCTGTCCTAGTGGTGGTGTGTCAAAACAAAATGGCCTATACTAAAACCTATTGCCAAAACCTTAGTCTATATAACAAAATGGTGTGGGACAATATGTATAACAGTGTAGTGCAAACTGAAATGTCCAAAAGGGTTTTGGTAGTTCAGGACTGCTGAAATAGTGCACTCCCTTCCCCACATTACATCACGGGACAAGGCGGAACAGTTGCATGACTGTGAGCACCACTTGAGTCTATAGACATCAGGAAGCAGTTTCTTCAGAAAAGGCAGGATCCCTCGAATCAATGTCTTTTGCTTTGCATCACAAGACTTTCCCCAAGCTCTCACCATGCGGGATTCCCCTCTTCCCGGCTTTCTCGTGATACCCCTTTGTTGGGTTCACCTTTGTCTTTACGCCACTGTTCAGTCACCTTATCAAAATGCGGGATTAACTTTCCTTTGTTTTCACTTGGCATCCCTCCGTCGGGTACACTGTAGCCTTCAAATCATAGTTCAGTTAACTTTACCAGTTCTACTAGCTTATAACACTCAGGAGTTCTTAATGCCTTTTAAAACAAATATTTGGTGCACTTTCACTGATTCACTCCGGTCCCCCTCATCCGGGCTCAGACCTTCCTCTGTAGGCAGTTCTGGCTTCCCTCGATCGGGCGCAAGCCTTCAAACTGCTAGCATCACACTTGTTACTTGGCAATCTTTCACGCTTTCACTTCAAAGTATTTGCCAGTTCAATACAGAGACTACCGATAGGCGATCGCATCTCGACTGGGTTGCTCTGTTATACTGTAGCAAGGGTGTTTACTTTCAACAATCAGGCTTTTTCTCACGGCTGCCGTCCTACGTGTGACCCACAATACTGGATACAGTTCAAAGGTTTATATCGGCCGCCTCTCCCGAGGCCTTCTGGTATCTGCAGTTCTTAGTTAGCATCACAAGGCTAATAATTCCTTAGGTTAGCTTTATACTTCGTTTCATTTTTTGTCAAAGACTTTCGGCTGTATGACAGGGAGGGGGGGTTTGTACCCTTCACTTTACCCTCATATGACCACTTTGACTATTCACCTCCTCTCTCGGTTACACTCATGTGCTTCAGATTTCTTTCACGGCTTCTCTCTCACGTACAATCTCGGCATTCTTCATTCTTGCTACAATGTGCTTTTGCTCGCGGTTTCTTCACAACCCAATGGGCACTTCAAACGTTTTTTTTCCTTCAAATTTTATTGATTTATTCAAACAAAAACAATACAAACCAAACACGCAGTGCACAAATCAGCAATACAAATGTTCATCGCTTTATTCCGGTCACTGCTTCCCTTATCCCACCCTTACAAGCCTATTTGTTCCACGCACTCTGATTCTGCCACGCGTGATGAGGTCTCACGTTCCGTGGATCCTGTTCAGGTCTTGTACCGTTCCAAACAATTCCGCTATTAATGATCTCCATGCCATCAGGGTTCCCGCCTCCTCCTCTCCCCCTACATTGCGCGCCCCTTGCCATACCATGGTTTTGCCTCCGCCCATTTCTGCAACTCCTTCCTCCACCCGTGGCTTATGACATGTCTTCCATCCCATGGCATTCCTTATTTTTGCGAGCACATATGCTAGATCTTTCAGTTTACTAACATGCTTAAGTTTCTGCGATCTGGGGAACTCCCCCAGCAAGCAGGCCCAAGCTGTATTTATAACCATCGTAACCCCCTTTTCCTCTAGTTTCTGTGCTACTTCGCCCCAGAAGCGCTCAATTACTGGGCATGACCAGAACATGTGCACTATGCCAGCCTTTTCTTCGTCGCATTTGGGACATGCTTGTCTCCCAGCATCTTTGAACCTGATATCCTTTCGGGTGTCATGTATGCTCTATGCCTAATATATAGCTGTATCTGTTTTAGTCTCGCATTCCTTGACACCTTCTTGTGATATCCCAAAGCCCGTTCCCACATCCCATCCTCTAGCAGGGCACCCACTTCCGCTTCCCAGTCCAGTCTTAGTTGTGTTAAATCCTTCCCGACCTTAGACATCATCATCTCGTACAGTCTGGATATCTCATGCCCCCCCCCCTCCGTTATATCATATATTGTATCTCATCTGGTTCTTCCTCCTTTACCGAAAGGGCCATGTTCTCCTGATTCTTTGCACCATTCTGTGATATGTAATGTACTGGCCCGTGTGTAACCTCATTTCCTCCCCAAGCACTTCAAAATCTATGATGGTCCCCTCCCGCCAGATATCTCCCATTGTCACTACCCCCACCGACTCCCAGTGGTTCCTGATTATCATCCGCAGCTGCTTATCTCCCGCTGCCGGTGCGACTGGTGGCACCTGCGGGGAGCATGGGAATGGGTTCTCCATCATCTGGTACGCTCGGCGCCACATCTCCCACCCAAGCTTCATTTTAGGGTGCCCTTCCATTTCTGTTTTGGGCAGTCAGATCACCTCTTTTAAATAAAATGGGGCACAATCATGTCCAAACAATCTGGATTCGGGGGTCAGTTCATCTGAGAGCCATTTAGCTATATATTGCAGTTGGCTCGCTACATAGTAGACCTCATAGTTGGGCAGTTTTATTCCCCCTTTTTCATAAAAGTTCTGCAGCTTCCATAATGCCACTCTGTTCCGGGTTCCATGCCGTAGGAAATCCCTACACTTACTATTCAGTTTGGTGAAAGATTTCTTGGGTATCAAATATGGAATATTTCCAAAATAATGCAGGAGCCTGTGTAGGACCACCCTCTTAAGCATTGCCCCTCGTCCCATCATTGCTAGGGGCAACTTCACCCAGAATTTCATACAATTCTCGATCTTCTCAATGGATATCTTGGTATTGTGTCTGTGCTCTTCTTCTACCGTGTGGTACACGTCTATCCCAAGATACCTGAAAGTGCTAACCGCCCATGGTATTTGTAACACCGGTAACCCTCCCAGAGGGATTCCCTTATAACTACACAGCGGGAAGATGCTAGATTTGTGAGGATTCACCGCTATACCAGACAGCCCCGCATATTTATCCATCACTTCCAGTATGTACTGGAGATTTTCCTCCAGCAGCAAGTCATCGGCATACAAGGAGATCAGGTGTCGTTCCCCACCTACCCCGATACCTATAGTGTCATATTGTTGCCTAAGGTATATTGCTAAGGGCTCCAGAGATAGTATATAGAGCATTGGGGACCATGGGCACCCTTGTCTGGTGCCTCTACTAAGTTGCCATCTTTCAGATATCACTGATCCTGTCCTGACCCTGGCCAATGGTTCACTATATAGCATCTTTGCCCACCTTAAGTATCCAGGCCCCATTCCATAGCTCGCTAGGGCAGCAAGCAGCCATGGCCACTTGACTGAATCGAAAGCCTTAACTGCGTCCAAGGACATAATTGCCATCTCACCCTCGTTCCTGCTCCCCCATTCAACCACCCGATGGAGTCGTCTATGATTATGAGTTATATTTCTATTCGGGACATAGCCCGTCTGGTCGGGGTGTATTAGTTTGCCAATAACTCTCTGCAGTCTGTTCGCCAGGACAGCCGTCAATATCTTGTTGTCCTGGTTTAACATCGACAAAGGTCTATAAGAGCCACAGCTATGCCCAGGCTTGTTGGGTTTGCAAAGCGGTATTATGATCGCCTCTCTAAGTGACTCCGGCAGCCGTCCCACCTCAAGCGCTTCATTTAACATTTCTAACATTGGGGGGAGCGCTTCCTCCCTATATACTTTATAAAATTCACTTGGGAACCCGTCTGACCCTGGGGTCTTACTAGTAGGCAACTGGCTCACCACTTCCTCTAACTCCTCCAGAGTAATCAGTGCATCTAGCTCCTCTCTTTCCTCCACACTTATCCTAGGCAGTCCTATGTCCTCCAGTGTTTCTGTTACCTCCCCAAGACTACTACCCTCCTCATCCCCATATAATAACCTAGAATATTCTGCAAACTCCTGATTAACTCCTTCCTGGGTGTCAGCAACACTACCATCTTCTCTAGCTATCGTTCTAATCGTGGGTCTGGGAGTTTCGCTCTTGTATAACCATGCCAGCAGCCTTCCTGTTTTATCCCCTCCCACATGCTGTCTCTCTATATATTTTTTATAATTGATGTTACATAATCTTTCCCATTGCTCCGCCCCCTTCTGCTGCAGTTTCAGTATCAGCTCCATGTCTGCACCCCCCCCCTTCAATGCCTTTTCCAGTTCTTCCCTTTCTTTTTCGTGTGTCAGACAAGATCCCACCTTGTAGGCCTTTTTGATTTTGCTTTGGCTACCCCTCGCATCACCACCTTGAAGGCTTCCCATAATGTGCTCACTGAGTCGACGCTACCCGTATTTGTCTCAAAATAGTTTATAATCTCCTCCCTTACATCTTCCCTGAAATCGGGGTCCTTAAGTGCCTCTACCCGGAGGCGCCATGTTGGAATCCTCATCCTCGGGGGGGGGGGGCAGTATTGCCACCCAACAAGAGGGGCGAGTGGTCCGAAAGGACCCTTGCTTTATATTCTGCTTGAGGTACACTCCATCACTACGTCCGACGAAGCAAAGACATAGTCCAGCCTCGTATGTAATCACTGCGGGGCAGAGTAGTGCGAGTATTGCCCATCTTGCGGGTGTCTTGTTCTCCACACATCTGCTAGGCCAAAGTCATCCAGCAATGTCTGCAATGCTTTAGCCGCTGGGGCAGGTCTATCAATCTTTCCATCTGATCTGTCTACCCTGGGGTCTAACACACAGTTAAAATCCCCCCCCCAGATCACCGCCTCACCCATGCATATGCTGAGGTTAGTGCACAGAGTTCTGAAGTATGCTGCCGTATTTTGGTTGGGGGCGTATGTATTCACAATGCTTATCTCTCTATTCTCCACCAATCCCCTCAATATGACCATCCTCCCATCCATTTCCACCACTTCCTGTAACAGTTGAAACGGGACATGCAGCGCCACCCAGATGAGTACTCCTCTAGCATAAGCGGAGTATGTCGAGCCCACCACGACCCCTTTCCATTTCTTCACAACCATCTCCATCTTTCCACGTGTCGGGTGTGTCTCCTGCAACAGTGCAATGTCTATCTTTTGTCTGCGCAGGTACATCATGACCGTGTTCCTTTTTCAATAACTAAGTCCCCTGACATTCCACGTAATTATTTTAAGGTCCCCCATGACCCTTTAGAATCCCCCTCCCCCTCTCATCGGTGCAGTCCAGATCCCACTTCCATCTCAATCTATATAGGCTTGTTTCCCAGCGCAAACTTCCCTTAACTACAAACACCCCAAATACCCCTCCCCCTCTCGCACCCACCCACCTCCCTTCCCCAACGTCACCCTCCCCAACTGTTGCACAGCTCCATCCCTGGATCTCAGGCACCTCCGCATCTAGCCCTTTCTGGTAAAACCCGTACTCGCGACTCAGCAGGGTGAGGCCGCCCTATTGGCTGCCTTACTAAGTGTTGGGGGTAAATAAATGCGATCCTGTCGCTCCTATTTGTTTAGAGTTGCTATGCCTAATATTTCCATTTTAATACACTATATTCCAGTCCAACAGTCATAGAGTTCAAGGGCTACGCCGTATCTATCCAGTAATTTAAAGCGCTATACCAGAATTCCCCACCCTCCCATCCTCGCAGGGTACATGACATAGTATCTTCACTTATCCTGCTCCTGGGAGTCTTATTCCTCGTTCCGCTCCGGGCAGCCCTGTAGATCCAACCACGACACCGCATCCTCTGGGGTATCAAAGAACAGCGCTCTGCCTTTGTGCAGGACTTTCAACTTTGCTGGGTACAACAACATGTACCTGATATCTGCTGCACACAATCTTCTCTTAACCGCAACATAACTATATCGTTGCCTTTGCACCAACATAGTATAGTCTGGGTACGCCATAACCTTGGAGGAGGCTCTTTCTATCGTTCCGCCCTTACGGAAATACTCTAGAATCTTTTCCCTGTCTTTATAGTTCAAAATGTTCGCAATTATCGGCCGCGTCGAGCTCCAGGCCGTGGTTTTCTCATAAGGGCTTGATGTGCCAGCTCTACCGTGAACCACTGAGACAGTTTGTCCGCTCCCACTTCTTGCAGGATCATATACTCCACGTAATCCGTGGGGTCCTGGCCTTATTCTCCTTCTGGCAGGCCAATCACCCGGATATTCTGTCTCGCCCGTCCTTCTGCTTCCTCCACTCTGTTTTCAAGGTTGGCAACCTGTTGTTTGAGCACATGGACCTCCTTCACATTGTTCGTGCTTACATCAGTGTTGGTCTTTACTGCGCTTTCCAGACCGCTAGTTCTTTCTGCCAGCGCTCTGACGTCCTGTCGCAGCAAGGTGACTTCAATTCCTACGGCATCTATTTTGTTTTCTAGGGCTGTCCGCAGTTCCGCCATCGCCGTGCCCCACTTAGTACTCAAGTCCGTTATGGCCGCTAGGACCTGTTGGTTTTCTCCTTCAGGGGGGTCATCCCCCGATGCCTCCCCCGTCTTTTGTGTTGGGGTTGAAGGGGTCCGCTGCGCCTTTGCAAAGGTGTCCATAGTGGGTTGCTTGCTCCTGGACTTCAGCCCTTTCACTGACATCCTGCAATCTCACTATGTTTTATATCAGCTCTCCTGTGTCACTGTAGCTTCCCCAATTCAGTTCAATGTTTGGGTGTCCTCAATGGGCTGCCCTGCAGGCGGCACGCAAGGTCTATCTTGGAGTGGGCTGTGTCCTCCCACTCCTTTTGGCAGTGTTTTTAGTAGCGTGCTTCCTGGGCCCGTGCTCAACGTCCACTTATTCTACCTTCCTGGCAACGTTTCACCTTGGGGTCCCTGTCGTTTGTGCAGGTCCCAACCTCCTCCACAGCTCACTATGCTGCGTTTGTAACTACTAACTACAGCAGAAGGGGGTCCGCTCACCGGCCTTTGTTATGGCAAGACCAACTGTACAATACTCCCCGATCCGTTCTGAGTGACACTGATTCCAGACTGCATTTCACATGAAACAGCGCACCACATCATGCTCCCTCAGCACCTGTCATATTCATGCGCGGGCTCCTGTCCCATACTCCTCCAGCGTTGCATTTGCTGGCACTGCAGGGACATCTATCCCTTCATCTGGCTTTTGTTCAGACCAGGGAGTGTTCGTGTGTTTATGTGTAGCGTTGCACTTTTCGCTCCATCTCGTGTTGCAATACCCACTGCTGCCACTGCGTCCCGGGCCCGATGGTGTCTGCTGAGCCCCTCAACGATCTGCGCTTCGTTCCCAGGGCATTCCTTCGGCGTCTCGCCTAATCGTACCAATGTTGCACTTGTAATGTTGCACTCGAAACAGTGCTTAGGCACCAATATAGCTGCGAGCCCCAGGCCGTTCAACTCGTGCCCCACAGCCCATATGTGGCTCTTCGTGTCCTTCTGCGGGGGTCTTCCACAATGCACCTCCATGTGTGCCTCCCAGGTCGCAGCTTACCAGCTAACCTGCCAGGTCTATCTAACGCTCATCGCACTGTGCAGTGTCTGCCCGCGATCGTCTGCTGCTCGGTGGCACTCCATCAGCATAGGGGCGGTCCGGCCAGCATTCGGATCCTCGGCTCACTTTCGTGGCCGTGAACACTTGCCACACAATTAATAAATAATGTGGTCGCAATCCGTCTGATGTCGGTGTCTGCATTCAGTTACTTTGTTTCCCAAGTTCTGCCGATTATTGTTGCGGAGGCGGCCTTTTGTCCTGCGGGGCCCGGCCACCTCTTTTACGTCCAAGGCCGCCCTTATCTTTCGCTTCTGGCGCTGTGCGCACTCGCCGGAGGGAACGGCCGTATTAAGGCATTGGGGCACTTCTTGCCGCGTTCACGAGTTGCACAGGCACTCGCGATCTATGTGCCTCCTCCAATCACCAAGGTCCTCGGCTATGTTGGCCGGGGACCCCCGTGCATTACAGCTGCTCGGCCCGAGCAATATGATGCCTGTTATGCTGCACCAGCGATCCGCCACTTCAGCCATCCATCGAGTAGAGCTCTGTGTTACAAGGGTGCCACCCTCGGAGTCCCTTTGTTCTCGGCCGCCGCCATTTTGAGGTCTTCTTTCGCGGCCGGCTCCGAGATACAAAGTATCAATGTGATTGTTCCAAAGCTGTAAACGTGCAGCCAGCCCGCTCGTGCTCTGCTCCGTGCCTTCCCACGCCTATTCATGCATTTTAAAGCTGCTGTAGGTCAAAAAAATGTATGTTTTTTTGTCGGATCAAGTTGCCGGATCTCGGAGCACACAGGAATCGCAGCCTATTCCATGGCTACCAAGCCATGCCCCCCTACTGACGTTAATGTCCTTTTCATTTATCAACACAAGCCGATCTCCCATTTCACTCACCGGCAGCGGCTGATACAGTTTATCAAGACCTTCCGTCTAGTCAAGGCTTTTGGCCCAGCGCAGCTCGCCTCCTTCCAAGTCCTCACACCACACATGAAGGAGGTACCAATGTGACCTTCTGCAGTAGCAGGGAGTTGCCCCTTTGGATTCTGCAGCGACGTACACCCTGCAGCTGGTAGGACCACAGCCTTTCATTCACCTCCTGGTCCTGTCTGCTCTGCTTGTATGGTCGCGTTGCCTTCCTGGGATTTCCTGCCCTTCCGTTCTGCTGGTCTTGCTCGCTTCGGTTGCTCTTGCCTTGCTCTCCGGGTGCTCTCGTGCTCTGCCTTTTATCCCAGTGGGGAAAGGTAACCGGATTCAGGTGCGAGTCATTAAGGTTAAATGCCTCACTGTGCCTGACCCTGCTGTTGGGAAAACAAACTGGCTGTGTGAGAGTCTGTCTTTCCCTGAAGCGCTTTGTCCATGCAGCAGAGTGCGTGTAGGAAAGGGATACAGGGGGTAAAGTCTCAGAATATGCTTGAATTTCCCTTTCACCCGCCTCCTCCTCCTCCTGACCTGAATGTTCGTTTTCGGATGATTCGTCAGAAGGAATGTCTCTTCTCTCTCTCCAAGCTGCAGCAGGCTTTTTATTGGAGAATTTAGGATGGGCTCTTCCAGAGGCCACCCTGCCTGATGCAATTGCTCGGCAGTGGGGACCTCCAGGGAGACCACCCCACAGGCAGGGAAAAGCTTTGCTGAAAAACCCTGTTAATGTAGAATGATGTTGGCAGAATCCGGAGGTTTTAACTGGATTCGGTGACGTAGAAAAGTGGTTGTCTTCTTTGTGGAAGACTGCAAGGACCAGCATGTACCGGTGAGATCTTCATCCCGGTAAGGTGTAGAAGAGTAAGGCCATCCAACATAGAGTAGGGAGCTCCGACAGAAAGACGGAGCGAGGAAGGTTCCAGGCACGTCTGAGGGTCCGGAGCGGAACTGCCTTTGCTGCAAGGAATGACCGCGGGAAGCGCCGTAAGTGGATCGGGAACGCGAGAGGTAAAGGGAAACCAAACAGGAAAGGATACGTTCCGAGGAGCGGAACGTAGGGGAGGAAGGGAAACAGAGGAAGACAGGAGAGGAGGGCAAGGAAGGAAAAGAGCACAAGAGTATGCAGAGTAGAACTTGACAGCGTGTAAACCCGAAAGCAATTAGGGTTGCAACGCGCTGTCGAAAGCTGCCGACGCGCATAAATACACGTCACTAACAGGAAGTGGAAACACTAGAATGCTGCATTCGCTTCTGCCATGAGACAATACAGCACAACCCTTCCTCCATTGATTCCACAACTTCCATGGTCGGCGGATCATGACAAACTTCCTCGATAGTACATGGAATGAGGGTGTTCTGGAAACAGGGATACCACGCCTCTCCTCCGGGTGCCCCACTCCCCATGGACCGCTCATCCAGGTGATCCTCCCGCACTCATCCACCCCCGGGGTCTGGATCCAATAGCAATGGCCATGCCCCGGCCACCTGGATGACAGATCTCAAGGGACTGGTCAGTGAGACACCCTTTGGTTTCTCACATACACTTTCCCTATGCGATGTGACAGTTTCTGTTTCACAGGGGAACCGTGAAAGGAAATCCACGTATCCTTGTTCGTTTCCATTTCGATGTTCTATGGTGAAACAGTAAGGTTGAAGGTCTAGGAACCATCGCACAATTCTAGGATTCAAGTCTTTCCTCTTGCTTATCCAGACTAGCAGAGAATGGTCAGTTATCAGCCTGAATTTCCTACCCAGTAAATAGTAGCGAAGATGTATAATGGCTCATTTGATAGCAAGGGCCTCCAGTTCTATCACTGAAGTTTTTCTCTCTTGGGAATTGTTTCCTACTGGCAAATAGGATGGGGTTTTCAAAACCATCACTAACTTGGGATAACACTGCTCCTAACCTGTCAAGGAGGCATCGGTTGGTAGGATAAATTCTTGGGAAAAATCGGCTACTTTTAGTATAGGGGCTTTTTTGAGTTGTTATAACAAATGTCATCATCGGTCCAATGGATCTTTTGCGGTTCCGCATTCTTAAGTTTGTCGGTTAATCGGGCCGTTTTATCTGAACATTTCAGAACAAATTTTCGATAATACCTGATGAGGCCTAAAAAGCTCTGAAAGATCTCTTGGTTTTTGGGGTAGGAGCATCTAAAGCAGCTTTTACTTTTTCGCATTGTGGTTGGACAGTCATTACCCACAAAAAATCCTAGATATTTGACTGCCGACTAGGCGAGTCACCATTATTTGGGGTTGGTTGTAAGTCTTGCCTGTCGGAAGGCTCTCATGATTGTATAGAGATGCAAAAGATGTTCACCCTCGGGCTGGCTATAGATGACGATGTCGATATAGGCTCCACAAAAATGGGGAGTATGGTTTCAGTGTGGTGTCCACGAGTCTTTGAAAGTTTGCGGGAGCATCATGGAGTCCAAATGGTAGTACTTTAAATTGGAACAATCAAATGGGGGTGGAGAACGCATTTTTTTTCTTTATCAGGTCCATGCAGTGGCACCTGCCAGTAATCTTTTGTTAAATCCGTGTAGACGGCACTACCCAGCCTGTAGATCAGATCATCGTTTGTGGCATGGGATAGGCGTCAAAGGCTGAGATGGTATTTACTTGGTGGAAGTCAATGAAAAACCACCAGGATTGGTCTGGCTTGATCACTAGAATGTTTGGGGAATACTAGTGACTAGAGGAGGGTTCTATGACATTGGCCTTTAATATAGCTTCTACCTCTTCAATGACTATCTTTCTGCGGGACTCAGGGAGTCGATGGGGCTTCAGATTAACTATTTTTCCTCTAGGGTTCAGATGTAATGGTATGTGCCCTGGACTCTACCTGGTGTTTCGTTAAATACATCCGGGAAGGATTCGATAAGATCCATCAAGTCTCCCTGTC
The DNA here is from genome assembly GCF_040938575.1 of Ambystoma mexicanum. Classification (NCBI taxonomy): domain Eukaryota; kingdom Metazoa; phylum Chordata; class Amphibia; order Caudata; family Ambystomatidae; genus Ambystoma; species Ambystoma mexicanum. Next base: position 794,575,207 of record NC_090938.1, on the reverse strand, counting down.
TTTCTTTAGATATATCTTGGGGAATAAGATCACGATCATCTCTTTCCTCTGGGGCTAAGCGAGCTGGAATGGAGGAGGTGGTGTTTGTTGGGTTCACCTTCCACCCCTTAAGGAGGTGAATGTGGTATAAATGGATCTTCATCTTTTTTATCCGATTGTGACACTTTGTATGTGCAGGTGCTTGTACCTTCTAAGAAATGAATACGGACCAGGCCACTTTGAGCTGAGTGTATTCTCTGAAGTGGGTAAAAGAACTAATACCTTCTGCCCCACAGAGAAGGAACAGAGATCTTCTTCCTTATCCTATGCTTGTTTTTAATGGGCTTGGGCCTTCTCCATATGGGATTGCACCAGGGTTCTGACTAAGGTCACATGTTCCTTTAAACGAGTGGCTGTTTGGGATAGAGAATTAGTGGCTTCCAGGTGTCGCCAACTGGGTTTGGACAAGACCATCCACAGTGGTGTCTCCTCTGTGTAACAATCCCTGCTTTAGGAAGAAGAAAGGGCTGCCTTTCCTCTGTCCTCCTTCGGGTAGGGCCTGTAGGAAAGTTTCAGCGAGCATCGTATCCTTTTGCTGGGCAAATGATAAATCCGGGAAGAGGGTGGTCTCATCGTCCCTGATATTCTGGATTTCTATGTTTTTATCTGCTCCCCCAAAGCCCTGATTCCCTCTTTCTGTCTCCTCAACCTGGTTTACTTCTTCACTCTGTGGGAACACTGTTTTTTCAAGAATCCCCTGGGCTATCTTATCTCCGGGTTTTATTTCAAACAGGTTTTGCCCATTGTCCGGGATCAACACCCTTACGTTGCCTCTGGGTCTATGACTACGGGCAGTATGTTTATACCAAACTTCAAGGCTAGGCCAGACTTCTGAGCCAACCTGATGTAACAACTAGGAGGGTATCAGGACCAAGTCGGTGGGAACCAGTCCTCTCTTTCCTGGAGGGGTCGTGAACTCCCTACTGCTGCAAATGTCGAATCCAATCGACTCCCTGTGGTAACTGAGGGATCGGAGGCTCGACTACTAAGTTTATGAAATTTTAGAGTCCCCCAATGTTTCCCAATTGAGTCGCATCCCACTCTGACACCATATGTAAGTAAGACATGGTTATCAGAAGTACGACAGACACAAGGAGTACAATCCAAGAGAGTTTATTTAACAGTAAGCACTGCAGATGAGTGTTTGGGCCTCCAGTGAGCACAGTCCTCCCCTGGGCCCTGCTGGCATTCTTCCCCCCCCCCACCGATCGTGCTCTCCTTCCCCGACCTAGTCTGGCGAGTCATTTATTTGTGCGCCCTCCCTCCACCCGCATCCCATCCCGCCCCCTCCCCTGCTTGGCCATATGAAACCGAAAAATCCGACTAGCCAATCAAAGATCACACACATGCACACGCACATGCACTTTGTTGGGAGTATTTTTGCTCCCTGTTTTAATTTTCTGGGAGGATTTGCCTATTTTGAGGGAGTAAAAGTAGCAGATACACCCGTTATCTGTAGGTCTGATGCTAGTATTCATTTTTCATAGCATTATATGGCTATAAATATAGAAGGCTTTTTATAACTGTGTGTCTTAAGTGTGTTCCCTGACTTTTCAGTGTTTGTGCTCATTGAGGACCCCTTACAAGCTCAACACCTCTTGAGACTTAGCCTAGACCACTCGTCCACCTACCGTGAACTGGTTTGGCTACAGCTCCCAGAATTGTCCCTGTCGCAATATAGGTTGACCTTCTATACATCTGTCCACCAAGCCCCAGAGTATAGAAAATCAGTCCCAACAGTGGGGGGCTCTGGGATTGCTTTTGGAGCGGGTGCGGGAGCCGTGGGGTTGTTTAGGGAAAGAGTGGGGTGGGGCCCTGGGTGGGGGGGGGCCTGGGGTTATTGTTGGAGCGGGTGGGGGGGCTTTGGGTTGCTTTTGGAACCGGTGGGGGGGCATTAGGGTTGTATTTGGAGCAGGTGAGGGGCCCTCTGAGCAAAATGTGAGCAGGCCGCTCAAAAGTCTGAAGGAACGTAGTTAGTTTTTGTAACTTCCTCAAAAAAGCAGTCTTAAAAGGCCACCACAGAACAGCGCTTCAACAAGACCATTTCTGCCAGAGCACAGCTCTGCCTTGTTCCGGCCCCATCGCTCCCCTAGTGCTGACTATCCACCTGTTTTCTCCCTGGCACAGGTGAAGGGGGAAGCCAAAGCATTTGCCATTGAAGCCAAGGCTCGGGCTGATGCCGAACAGATGGCTAAGAAAGGCGAGGCCTTCCAGGAGTACCAGGATGTGGCTATGGTGGACATGCTGCTTGAGAAGCTCCCGCTGGTGAGTGGCTGCTGGCTGTGGTGAGGGGGTGCAAGGGCGGAGGTGGGCAGAACTGGGAAAGCAGGGGGTGCCTTGGGCATGGAGGGCAGGGACACATCTCGGCCAAGAAACCTTCTCATCATCTGTTAATCATGGTGGCCCCACACATGTCCTGTCCCTGCTCTCTCATTGCATGTGTGTTGCCCCGTTCCTATCAGTTTCACAGACCCCTGATGTATGTTCTCTGGCATTTACAGATGGCAGGGGAAATCAGCAGGCCCCTGAGTGAGGTGAAGAAGGTGAAGATGGTGTCGAGCGGCAACGGGGAGGTGGGTGCAGCCAAGCTGACCGGCGAGGTACTGGACATCCTCAATCGACTGCCGGAGACCGTGGAGAAGCTGACGGGGATCAGTATAAATCAGGTATATATGGCCAGATATCGCCGCTCAGCTGAGGTATACAGAGTTCCCGATGGAATGCGTGTGAAAAGAGACAAGTACCCGACTTGATGCGTGTGAATAGAGGACAGTAACTCGACTTGGTGCGTATGAATAGAGACCAGTACCCAACTTGCTGCGTATGAATATAGACCAGTACCCGACTTGATGTGTGTATAGAGACCAGTTCCTGGCTTGGTGTGTGTGAATAGAGACCAGTTCCTGGCTTGGTGTGTGTGAATAGAGACCAGTTCCTGGCTTGGAGCGTGTGAATAGAGACCAGTTCCTGGCTTGGAGCGTGTGAATAGAGACCAGTTCCTGGCTTGGTGTGTGTGAATAGAGACCAGTTCCTGGCTTGGTGTGTGTGAATAGAGACCAGTTCCTGGCTTGGTGTGTGTGAATAGAGACCAGTTCCTGGATTGGTGTGTGTGAATGGAGACCAGTTCCTGGCTTGGTATGTGTGAATGGAGACCAGTACCTGGCTTGGTGTGTGTGAATAGAGACCAGTACCCGACTTGCTGTGTGTGAATGGAGACCAGTTCCCGACTTGATGTGTGTGAATAGACACCAGTTCCCGACTTGCTGTGTGTGAATAGAGACCTGTACCCGACTTGGTGTGTGTGAATGGAGACCAGTACCCGACTTGCTGTGTGTGAATAGAGACCAGTTCCCGACTTGCTGTGTGTGAATAGAGACCAGTACCCGACTTGCTGTGTGTGAATAGAGACCAGTACCCGACTTGCTGTGTGTGAATAGAGACCAGTACCCGACTTGCTGTGTGTGAATAGAGGACAGTAACTCGACTTGGTGCGTATGAATAGAGACCAGTACCCAACTTGCTGCGTATGAATATAGACCAGTACCCGACTTGATGTGTGTATAGAGACCAGTTCCTGGCTTGGTGTGTGTGAATAGAGACCAGTTCCTGGCTTGGTGTGTGTGAATAGAGACCAGTTCCTGGCTTGGAGCGTGTGAATAGAGACCAGTTCCTGGCTTGGAGCGTGTGAATAGAGACCAGTTCCTGGCTTGGTGTGTGTGAATAGAGACCAGTTCCTGGCTTGGTGTGTGTGAATAGAGACCAGTTCCTGGCTTGGTGTGTGTGAATGGAGACCAGTTCCTGGCTTGGTATGTGTGAATGGAGACCAGTTCCTGGCTTGGTATGTGTGAATAGAGACCAGTACCCGACTTGATGCGGGTGAATAAAGACCAATTCCCGACTTGATGCGGGTGAATAAAGACCAGTTCCCAACTTAATACGTGTGAATAGAGACCCAAACCTGGCTTGATGCATGTGAATTGAGACCAGTTCCTAACTTGATGCTTGTGAATAGAGCCCAGTAGCCGACGTGTTGGGGGTGAATAGAGACAAGGTCCTGGCTTGATGTGTGTGAATAGAGCCCAGTAGCCGACTTGATTTATTATCCAGTGTGGCGTGCGCTCTTCAAGATGGCTGCTTCTGATTATACCGATGACCACAAGCCCTATGTGACTTGCCGGCAACTTGAGGCCACCTCCGCTTTTGGTGGATTGGCTTGAGCTATGTTCAAACCCCCCAGAGGCCCAGGTGCCGACAGAGGCCACCTATAAGGGTATTTGAGTACCCTGTCTGGACTTGTCCGGGCCAGAATGGGCCTGGTGGGGTCCAGTTGCTACTCTGCAAGCAGCTCTGGTCCCCTGTGTGCCCTGTCTTGGAGCTCCTGCACCGCAGCTGCAGTTCACTTTGCCTTCCTGGCTAAGAGCTGCCGTTGCCCCTCATTCACTCCTGCTTGACTCCCATCACCCTTCTCCTGATCCCTCTTACGCTGGACCCTCTGCCTAGCTGCATTCCTGTTCTCGCGGGGCTTCTGGGCCCTCCTGCATTATCCTCATGTCCCAGTGGCTGTTTTTATCTTCTGGAACTTCTGTTTCTTCCCTATGTCCTTGGCATTGTTGCTGGCCTGACTTCTCCGGCCTGCGCTGTGTCCTGCACTCGCCTTCCCTCTGGCCTCCGATTGACTCTGCATCCGGCTGTGTTCTTCTTCCTACCTACCTGCCACCACTGTTGACTCTGCATCCTGGCTGTTTTTGGCATATTGCTGTGTTTTTCCTCTTGCCTACCTACTAGTGCTGTCTGGCTTTGGTACCTGCCCCTGTGTGGCACCTTCTCTACTTGCAGACACTGATTGACTTGGTAACCTTGTTGTGCTTTGCATCTCGTTGTGTTGAACATTTAGGATCTATAGGCACCCACTGGATGGCCTTTTCTCAGCTTTCGCTGTGGCTTACATTGGTTACCTGTGTTCATACGTGCATGCCCCTTATTCCCGAGGCGAGGCCACAGTCACTCTACCTGCCTGTCACAATTGCTTCTCTGGTCCTCCTCATTGCAGTTTACTTACTTGTTCCCGCACTTTTTTTACTTGTTTTGTCTCTATGTGCTTTCCACCCACCCCCCCCCCCCCGCACTGTCCTTCCTCCCCCTCTCCAGCTTTTCATGTTCATCACTTGCACTTTCCAAATGGTCTTGTGGCCTAGTCAGAGCGCTACTGTTTGTTTTCTTCCCTTCTCCCCTTCCCTGCACTCCCCCTCCTCCCCTGCTCTCATGCGTTAGCACTTGCACGTTGCAAAGGTTTCAAGACCTTATAAGAACTCTTTTGTTTTTGGTTTATCCCCCCCCCCCTTCCCCTTATCTTGCTGTGCTGGTCCTTCCGGCCCAATTTGACCAGGTAGTTTCCCCCTACGTGTTCAATCACCAATGCGGGACTTGGCAGCCCACTCCTCATTTGTCCTCCAACCAATGAAGGCACTTGGCACACTTGTGGCCCCCCACGATAAATCCAGTGGATGTCAAACGTCAATCCCGGCCGCTCACGCACTCTCCATTCCATCCTTCTTACGAGTGTCCGACGACCCACACCACCCACACCACCGGTGCTGCCATGTTCCTGCTCAGTGACAAGTGCTTGTGTACCAGTCTTTCCCTTTTTTTACACAAACCCCCCGACCTCTGACACAGCCGAAGGGGTCTGATGCACCCCTTGTAGGCATGTGACTTTCACAGCCCAATTGCTTTCATCTGGTTCTCTCCATGCCCGCACCTGCAGCCGCTGTAGCGGCTCCAATTCTGAAAGCATGTGGGGCAAAGCCCACCCCACCCGAGACCCACTTTTCCCAGGGATTTTTTCCATACTCTTCCCGAACTGGTACCTGGAAAGGCAAGACCCATCCCTGTGTAGAAGTAGAAACAGTGGGGCCCCCTGCTCCCCTCTGTACAATAAATATGCCCACAGCCGTCCTGCTGGGGCAGATATCGATCGGGCATTGCATGGACAGTCATAGTGACCCTGACGCCCTTCCCTTCCTGGTCAGTTTTTTACTTTCTCAACCATATGTGTGCCAGGCCATTCCCCTCGAATGAAAGGTCATCCCTTGGCAACCCCCTCCCCCGCCCACCCACTATTAGGTCGGAAGTAGATGCTCCCACTACCTCCCCAATCCTGAATGCCCCAAAGAATGCCGCCCCAAAACTGCCCTGAACAATGGCACTTCCCACTCATCTCTGCAGACGCACCCTAGCACCCGTACCATTGCCGGGTCTAGAGGCCTCCTAGTATTACCCCCTCCCACCCCCCTCTGAGCCCCTGGTACCGCTGTCCTTTTCCAGCCAGCTAAGGCCTTTTTATGGCAAAAACAGCTGAAGGCAAGGACCTTCCTTGTTACCCTGCAAAAAAGCGGATGGCCGCCATCTTTGTTTTGGCCATCCCCACTGTTACCCCCTCTGCTCGTAGCTGACGCAGGAATGGGATCACTGTACCTCTCTGAGCCCCACAAAATTCCCTGAATTCCTTAAATGCATTTTCGTATGCTTTTTTGCCTTTTGGCCCCTGAAACCTCTATTAATGAGGCTATTTCTGGGTACCAATTTCCCATAGTGTCTCGGGGGATTTTTGGCATTGCTTGGTCCACCCCAGGTAGCCAACGCTACACCTCCTGTAGTTTAAAACGGGTCACGGCATCAGCTGCGGTGTTAAGGATACCTGGACCATGTTTAACCTGGAAGCGCGTATTGCCCTTCCGACACAGGAACACCAACCTGTTCAGTAACCTGAAAACCATAGGACAGGCTGCCCACCGGGTGCTGATTGGGCAGACCACCGACATGCTGTCTGGCCAAAACACCACATCCCTGCCCCTTAATTCCTCCCCCCAGATCATTAGTGCCACTATTATTGGAAAAAGCTCCTAAAATGTTATGTTTCTGCTCAGTCCTTCATCTTTCCCGCTGTTCAGGCATTGCTGGCCGCAACATTTTCTACCCAGGATAGCCCCGAAACCAACACTCCCTGCTGTGTCCGTCAATAGGCCAAGCTCTTTGCCCGCTCTGTTCAATATTGATCTTCATGCCCTGATGACTATCCTGGAAAAATACCATCTCAGGTTTCACTCTTGTGCTGATGATGCCCAGCTATACATCAGGCTCTTGCCCTGGTCACCAGATGCTTAGAGGAAGTGGGCACATGGATGGAAGAAAATTGACTGCAATTGAACCCACAGAAAACGGAGGTGATTTTGTTTGGCCCGAAGCATCTCCTTGATGGAGAAAAAATGTCCCCCTCCACCCCAGTTTCTGGGAGCCAGCCTCAAATACTCCACCAAGGTAAAGAACCTGGGTTGTATTTGGCAGAGTGACTTGGGATGTAATGCCCAGGTCTCAGCCAAGGTTCAGTCTGTATTCTATAATTAGGGTTTCCTGTTTTAGGGGTTTATTTTTTTTGTTTTACTTCCGGGGGTGTTTTTCCAGTGTTTTCAAAAAATTTGGACTCTGTGTTTATCAGTGTTTTCCCATTTGCCCCTTTCAAAAAATCGCAGACAACTGTTTTTCCAGGTGTAAACACAGAAATGGTATTTTATTGCTTCATTGCATGCAAATGTAGGGTCATCTCTCAATGTGAGATGTTCAAAGGTCCTGCCCCGTTCTGCTCCTCTGCCACGGCCTTGTTTTTTTATTTATTTGGACAATGTTTTTCGGGTCAACATTGCAGAAATAAATAATTAATCGGGTCCATAGACCCGAAGAACATTGTCCAAATAATTTTTTTAAAAAACAAGGCCGTGGCTGAGGCCTGTAACTGCCTCTGGGCACCAGTGGCAGCAACCGCCCTCTCCACATCCCACTCCTCTGCTGGTGGGGGAGCTATCGGGGGCCAAGGGCATGACTTGCCTCTGGCCACGGCATGGTTTATTTATTAATTTGGATAACGTTTGTCGGGTCAACATTGCGGAAATAAATAATTAATCGGGTCCATAGACCCGAAGAACATTGTCCAAATAATTTTTTTAAAAAACAAGGCCGTGGCTGAGGCCTGTAACTGCCTCTGGGCACCAGTGGCAGCAACCGCCCTCTCCACATCCCACTCCTCTGCTGGTGGGGGAGCTATCGGGGGCCAAGGGCATGACTTGCCTCTGGCCACGGCATGGTTTATTTATTAATTTGGATAACGTTTGTCGGGTCCACAGACCAAATAATTAAAAAAACAAGGCCGTGGCTGACGCCTGTAACTGCCACTGGTGACCCTTTGCAGGGGGCACCAGTGGCAGTAACCGCCCTCCCCACATCCCGCTCCTCTGCTGGTGGGGGAGCTACTCGGGGGCCAAGGGCATGACTTGCCTCTGGCCATTGCCGTGTTTATTTATTTATTTGGACAACGTTTTTCGGGTCTGTGGACCCGATTAATTTATTTATTTCCGCAATGTTGGTCCCACCAACATTGCGGAAATAAATTAATTAATCAGGTCCATGGACCCGAAGAACATTGTCCAAATAATTAAAAAAACAAGGCCGTGGCTGAAGCCTGTAACTGCCACTGGTGACCCCTTGCAGGGGCACCAGTGGCAGTAACCGCCCTCCCCACATCCCGCTCCTCTGCTGGTGGGGGAGCTACTCGGGGGCCAAGGGCATGTCTTGCCTCTGGCCATTGCCGTGTTTATTTATTTATTTGGACAATGTTTTTCGGGTCCGTGGACCCGATTAATTTATTTATTTCCGCAGTGTTGGTCCCCACCAACATTGCAGAAATAAATAAATTAATCGGGTCCACGGACCCGAAGAACATTGTCCAAATAAATAAAAACACGCCCGAGGCCTGTAGCTGCCTCTGGCAGAGGCAGTAACCGCCGTCCCCACGTCTGGCTCCTCTGCTGGTGGGGGAGCTACTTGGGAGCCAAGGGCATGACTTACCTCAGATACTGAAGGCAGGTTGTAAAATGCAATTCACCATTCAGCCACAAGGTGGCAATGGTGCATAATCATTTAAGGCACTAAATCCAAGTCTTTCATAGAGCTGCCATGATAGCTCACTGGCAATGCTTCTGTCTTGAATACAAGACATCACAGCTTCAAATCCGCTCCCTGCATATGATTTACCGGGGTTTATCGGAGTCCCCCAAGTAATAAATAATAACGGGGTCTAGATATCGGGGAAAATCGATAATCACCGAAAACCGGACTCCCTATCTATAATATTCGCCTTTTGCGCCAAGCCTTACCCTATGTGCTTCGAGTAGATCATGCGGCGTTGGTGAGGGCGTTGGTAAATTCAAACCTTGAGTACTGTAACAGGCTCCTGGCAGAAGCACCGAGTAATCAAATCCATCTCCTTCAAAAAGCACAAAATGCTGGAGTGAGACTGGTCTTTGATGTAGCCAAGAACACTCATACATCTGGTCTCCGCCAATCATTACACTGGCTGACTTGGTACTGTTTCAATTTGTTTATCAAATATATTGGTGCCATCCCATGCAAGCATCTATAGACCAGGCAACCAATCTTGAATTTGATCCGATCTTCCACCGTCAGCCAGTGTAATGATATCCGATCAAATTCAAGATTGGTTGCCTGGTCTATAGATGTTTGCATGGGATGGCACCAATATATTTGATAAACAAATTGAAACAGTACCAACCCACCCGAACCCTTAGGTCGGAGGATCAACTCCTCCTTGTAACTCCTAGGATGAAGTGTAGATCAAGAGGAGATCGGTGCTTTTCAAAGACCGGACCCAGACTGTGGAATATTCTCCCACTAAATCTGAGACAGGCTAACTCGCTGATGAGTTTAAGAGCAGGTCTTAAAACTTATCTTTTTAAGTAAATCTAATTACTTTGGATCCCTGCTCAGTCTACGTTTGTTCTAATACAATCCAGATGGGCTTGCATTGAATCCGTTCCATCTGCGCCAGGATACAATTTAGTTTGTTGTGTGCGCGTTTATAAATGCTTCAAAATTCAAGCTGGCTGCTGCTCGCCTTCTCTGTTGGCCATACCTGCACTCCGTTAATATCCTTCAAAAAACTGTCCCAGATGTCCAGGTCCTGTTTCTGGTCTTCTGACAATCTGGTGTGGTGGTGTGCCACGGTCAACCCTGACATTCCCCCCACGATTGACCGTGAAAAAGGCCTCCCCATGGGAATTATCCAGAGTGCAAAATTCAGCTGCCCCACCGAACTCCGAAGCTGCCCCAGCGTTACCTTCTTAGCCCTCAGGCAGGCGGCCACTACCTCCCTGAGGACCCGTTCTTTGTCCTCTGGGAGCCAACATACAGCGTATACTCGATATTGGCTACAATTACACGCTCTCGCTATGTTAAATTCACAGTATATTCTTTCAGTTCAATTAATATGCGCTTCAAAGCGACCTTGTTAACTGAACACTGAACCAGTAGAAATATCAGGCAATTCCAATATACATTCCCCTTAGTTCCTCCACCCCTTCCACCGTCCGATCTTGAGCACATGCCCTAGGCCTATTCCCCCACCACTCAATTCTCGCTCCACCCCACTCTGGCCACCCTACCTCACTGCACGCCTCCTCCGGTGCAGACACGGGAGACCTGGATCACGGCTCCATGAGAAACTCACTCCTCACCCGGAGACGGGCAATACAGTGATGGCGGCATCACTGAGGCGGGATGGACACAGCGAGACAGTCAGGCTCCAAAACTAAATCCTTCTGGCAGTTAAGGGCACGGGCAGGGCAGTGCAAGCGTGGCAACGATAATCCCAGTGAATCGAGGTAGAGCACTATGCTCTCCTCGCCCCCAGGGGTTGCTTTTAAGCCCAAAGATTGGCGCCACCGCGCTCCACCCACCGCACTCAAGCCTGTGAAACTGCCCCACTCTCCCGACTGGGGGCACCAGTTCTAGCTGGCACTCGCCAGTCACTTCGCCCCCTGGCTGCCCCCCGCCTGCCCAATTTAGCAACCCGCAATGGCGGACTTTTGCCTTTTGAAGGCCATCCAGCAGTCAAACATCCAAAGTGGAGCTAAACCCAGGGCACAGGGTACAAAGATTATGGCCAGGCCTGGTCCCAAAAATGCAGCAACAGCTTCACCGCAGCACCAATCCTCCAGGAGGTAACTCAACCTGCAGCAATCCAGGAAAATAGAAAGGAAGGAAGTAAGTGTAGGGACAGTCTTCCCTAGATATTCCCCACCACAGGGGCTGCCCTTAGCCAGCCCTCCAATCACATAAAGGAGATGTTTTGGCATCCAGAAAATGATGGTGGCTCCAAAAACCGCCAAACACCCAGGACCACCCCCATGAGGTGTGCAATGGCCATTTCTGAGGTCAGGGACTGGTCTAGACCAGCCCGAACCAGTCGAAGGGTGCAGAGCTGGGGTTGGAGAGAGCCTGTGTGTGTACAACAGCCATTTTAGGTCTACCTCGTGGTTCCCCCAAACAGAGGTATACCCAAGAAACAAAATGGCAATGAGCAGGACTTAAACAAAAAAGACACTAGTACTCGAGTGGCTACCGAGAAGGTCCATTGGGCCACTAACAGTGTAAGTCATGCACGCTGCACAGCATTGGTGGTGCTGAGGTCCGCTTCTATCTGTGATCTGCCTCCTGTTCCTGGCATGGGGGGCTCACACACAATACCCCCTCGCAGCTCCCCCAAGCCCCACAAAGGAGAAGGTCTTGGTGCAGGCGGTTGCATGGCTTCCCTGTAAAGGAAGGGGTTCTGGCTGTGAGCTTGGGAAGGTGCTGGTAACGAGTGGTGGGAGGCCAGCTTTAGACTTTCAGCTCAAGAACAAGTTCTCCCAGAAAGAGAACGTTGCGGTGGACACCCGGGTTCAGCTCTTCCAGGCTCTGCAGGAGGGCGCATGCCGATTGCCGTCACTCGCCAGGATGTGTAGTTCTGTGGCAAGCATGGGAAGTGCCTGTGGGCAATTCCAGGTACCCTGCCGGCCCTTCATGCACACAGCATCAGCGCGACTCTTCGCGAAGGTCTCGGCTGTGGGGGCTGCTGACCACAGAGGGGTTGGTGGGGAGGTGGCGGCTCTCGGCATTTCATACTTAAGAAGACTGTCTCTGGAAATGCATCCACCAGGATCTGAGGAAAGCGGCCACATGGCTGCATTTTCTGTGTTTTCTCCTAGGGCTCGACGAAGTTCAGTCTGTGCCCCTCAAACCAGCATGGAAGACTTAATGCGACCCCTCAAAGCGAGTGCAGACCTGAAAGTTACTTCTCTTCTTGGTTCTGTCCGTCTTCTTTGTTGCAGAGGGAGGCCGGAGGATGTGGAATGTGCCGCGCTGCCTGAGGGAGAAACAAAATGCTCCACCTACCAAAAGTGCCAACTAAATAGTGTATTCTGTGACTCACAAGAGAACCTGAAAGTGAGGGGCAGCGCAAGCAAGGTGGCCATAGTTGGCCTTGTTGTAGCCAACGCTGCAAGGGTACCAGGCAGGGGTAGGTAACCCGTGCCCCATGGCAGTCAGGCTGGGGAGAGGGCCAGAACAGCAGCCCAACACAATTGGGCTGCGCTCCCCCTCTCCCCCACTCTCTCCCAGTGTTTTAGGCAGACACACCGTCGCCAGGCTGAGGCAGCAGAATGAAGGCACCTTGCCCTTCATCCCAATGAGGTGCTAAGCACCCAGGAAGGTCAGGCAGGAAACAGGCAGGGCAAAAACTGTCAGGAAGCACCCCAGGTGCTGATGGCGCTGGGGGGCTGGCAGCACAGCCCCCCACTCAGGCATAACCAAGACCCAGGGCCAGCCCCTGAATCCAATATAAGGAGCTGTTTTTCAGCTCATAAAGCAGAATCAGTTTTGGACCCTGCACGGTCAAGAGTGCAAGAGTTCACAGCTATTCGACCGCAGCACCTTGCGATTCACTCAGGCAGGGCTCGTCTACTGATTCATCCACTCAAAATACAGCAAGACCTCGAGTAATGGGAACAGGCTCGGGCTGAACAAACCACACCAAGGATATGGATCCAAAAGTCCATCAATAGCCCAGGGACTCCCATTAATGGGGACTCGGGTGTATGAAAAATATCAAACTGCGGCCGCAACCTCCTAGACTCAGCACAGGAGGAGCGCGACCGACGTATACCGTAGCAGATCTGTCTATACGAGAACAGTAGGACACCTTCAATCCAACCTGTTTTTCCATCCTGATGAAGGCCAACCACTTGCCACCCCTACTGAAGGGCTAATGAATTGCCCGAAACACAGTTGTGTCGACTACCTATCGTTGTCTCTAGTGTATATTACCAACACTGTCAATTGTGTACTGTTTTTGTACCTCACATACATGTCATTTGTTCACCGAAACCCCTAGATCTTGTAAGGGATGATACATGTCTATCAGCATTCAACTCCGGTCAGTGTAACTGGACTGAACATCTATGTATTACGTACAAAGTTTTGTTAGTAATGTGTGTCCTGCTTTGAAAAACTGATTTTGAAAATTATATTTTATGCATTAAAAGCTTTGGGGCAAAATACTGTTTTTGCTGATGCTGCAATTAAGAGCAATGTTTTTCTTCATTTAGGGTCACTGTGATGTCAGTTTAGTCACCCTGATCAGTTTGCTATACCGTGGATACGAGAAGCCTTCTTGTTGGCACATAGACTGGTAACCTAGAGATTTGAAACCATGACTTAACCTCATTCCATCCGTGGTCCAGTTTTTGGAAGTGTCGCTTCCTGTCCTCCACACACCTTTTCAGTGGTGTCTTGGGACCCGGACCGGGTTCTCGGGTTCCTGGTGGCGGCTGCTTTTCAGCTTATGTCTTGTTGCCCTCTTCTGCACGCCTGATGAGTAGATGAGGGACTCCGTAACCCTTGACTGCCTCCTACTTTCCTGCTTTCAAAGGAGAAAATGTGGCTTTGAATCAGTCATCCCCCCTCTCTGCCTATGTTTGTCTCACAATTTCACATCCTTAAGGAGATTGTTTCCAGCGCTCTTTCCTCCACCGTCGCATCCATCCAAGGATGGAGCAGCGAGGGCATTGCTTTGTCTACACCAGGCTGGCAACCAGCGTTTCCTTGGCATTGCTGGCACCTCTAGCGGGGGCCAACTTTCTCCAAGGTGGTCTGGCGCATCAGCACGTTATGAGGTGGCAGAAACTTTGCTGCTGGTTTGTAGAGGTTTAATTCTCTGTGCCATCAAGCATCCCACTGACTCATTGCTTTGATGGATTATGTATCCCTAGTGGCGTGTCGGCACTTTCGGGATAGTGGCCCGCTACATTGTTGCATTGGTGCTCTCTATCTGTGTGTGTCGTACTTTGCATTTGCCGACACGTGTTTCGTCTTGCGGCTTTGTCAGGTTTTAAAGGCTTATGAGGCTGTTTATAGTGAGGGGTGGTGCATGTTACATTAAATCATGCATGTAGCAAAAGAATGTATCATTAATAGTGCAGTACACAAGAATAAAAAAGAGGGGGAGGAGGCATAAGGAATTAAACAAAATGCAGCAAGTGTAACCGGTCTGATGCTTTCTTGGTGTACATGCTCGGATTGTTTGTCCAAGTGTAGTTGGTATCAATGGCACATTGTGTCATTTCCTAGTTAGTTTACATAGAGATGTTTACTGATAATGTCCTACTTAGCATCAACACCTACTGGGTGCATGGTTTAAGGCATAGTTGTCTTAGTTGATGTGAGTGTGACACATAGAGTCGTACAAGGGTTCTGGCTTTTCATAAGAAGCAGGTTCCTGGTGGCTTTTAGCAGCCCGGATCTCCTGGTGAGTTCTGGGCTGAGGGTTTGAGGCAGGGAGCTGCATTTGATCATTCTGGTGCTCTGTGATTGCAGCATGAACATGCCTCACTAGCCTGGAAGAAGAGCTCAAGAGGCGAGGCGCAAAACAAAAAAGAGAACAAATAGAGTTAAATTCTGCCTTTAAAAAAAACAAATGAAGATTGGGATAACAAACAACTGTATATTTCATTTTTTTTCCCAATAAAACCAGGGAATGTTTTACTGTGGTTTCAACTGAGTTTAAATTGTGAGTTTTCGAATTGTGCTACACAATAGGAATGCCTGATTTAATGAAACATATGTGTTGGGAAAGCAGGTCCTACAATGTCAATTTCAGGTGCAATATTGTCATATAGCCAGTCACAATATTATATAGTAAGGTGCCAGTCGCAATATCATATACTAAGGTGCCAGTCGCAATAGTATCCTATAGTAAGTTACCAGTCGCAATATCATATACTAAGGTGCCAGTCGCAATATTATATAGGAAGGTGCCAGTCGCAATAGTATCCTATAGTAAGTTACCAGTCGCAATATCATATACTAAGGTGCCAGTCGCAATATTATATAGGAAGGTGCCAGTCGCAATAGTATCCTATAGTAAGTTACCAGTCGCAATATCATATACTAAGGTGCCAGTCGCAATATTATATAGGAAGGTGCCAGTCGCAATAGTATCCTATAGTAAGTTACCAGTCGCAATATCATATACTAAGGTGCCAGTCGCAATATTATATAGGAAGGTGCCAGTCGCAATAGTATCCTATAGTAAGTTACCAGTCGCAATATCATATACTAAGGTGCCAGTCGCAATATTATATAGGAAGGTGCCAGTCGCAATAGTATCCTATAGTAAGTTACCAGTCGCAATATCATATACTAAGGTGCCAGTCGCAATATTATATAGGAAGGTGCCAGTCGCAATAGTATCCTATAGTAAGTTACCAGTCGCAATATCATATACTAAGGTGCCAGTCGCAATATTATATAGGATGGTGCCAGTTGCAATAGTATCCTATAGTAAGGTGCCAGCCGCAATATTATATAGTAAGGTGCCAGTCACAATATTATATAGTAAAGTGCCAGTCGCAATAGTATCCTGTAGTAAGGTGCCAGTCGCAATATCATATAGTAAGGTGCCAGTCGCAATATTATATAGTAAGGTGCCAGTCGCAATAGCATCCTGTAGTAAGGTGCCATTCGCAATATCATATATTAAGGTGCCAGTCGCAATAGTATCCTGTAGTAAGTTGCCAGTCGCAATATCATATAGTACAGTGCCAGTCGCAATAGTATCCTATAGTTCTTCAGCATGGGGTCTGGCATGGATTCACATGCTCATGAATATTCCCCGTCGTGGTCTCTGGGTCATAGTGCACCCAGCCATTGACTGCCCTCTACCTAAGCCCCTCCTATGGCAGCAATCTTCAGACTTTTACTGGACGTTCAAGTGTTGGGAGTCCTCGTGCTTAGCTCTCGAGCTTTTACTGTGTAGTGTGTTTTTCAAAGAGTTTACTCTTATATTTTCGGTCAAATCGAGCCTCAAGCTCCACCGATTCATCTTCCGATTAACTGGGACCCGACAGGCGATGCTGAAAAAGGGTGCGATAGAGCTCGTCACGAAGAGACTCCGGGGCTCCGGAGTATACTCGCTGTACTTCCTTGTCCGAAAGAAGACTGGCGGCCTATCTTAGACCGCCGCCGCCTCAACAAATACATAAAATCCCAAAAATTCCGGATGGTCACCCTTCAGCACGTGCTGGGACAGCTGGAAAAAGGGGACTTCCTGTCGTCACTGGACCTGGACGATGCTTACTTCCACATCCCCATACACAAAGGACATCGAAGGTTTCTGTGCTTCGTGGTCCAAGGGCGGCACTATCAGTTCAAGGCACTGCCCTTCGGTTTGAAGTCGGCACCAAGGGTCTTCACCAAGTGCCTGGCACCGGTGACAGCACGGCTGCGCCTGCAGGGGATCCACGTCTACCCCTATCTGGACGATTGGCTCATTTGAGCGAAGTCAAGGGAACTCGCCGTCGACCACACAGCGAGGACCGTCCGCCTACTCACGGGACTGGGGTTCTCGATAAACTATGCAAAGGCCTGGTTGGTGCCATTGCAGGACGCCCTGTTCCTGGGAGCCAGGCTCAACACGGTGGCGCGGCTGGCTTTACAGTCAGTCGGAGGATAGGATAAAAGCCATTCAGGACAAGGTACAAGGCTGTTGACCATGGAAGTTGCCAGGGTGAGGTCCATCAAGTCCCTGCTCGGCATGATGTCATCATGCATCTACCTCATGCGACTGTGCAGGTTGCGGATGCGGCTGCTGCAAGAGTTCCTCGACGCCCGTTGGATACAAGTGGCGGGAAGCTTCCAAGACAAGATCGCCCTCAACGAGACTTTCCGTCAAGCGATGCGCGCGGGTGCCCCACCACCGGATCTCGCAGTGGGCATGGATTTCCAGACCCCAGCGCATCAGGAAACGGTGACGACGGACGCCTCCCTGGAGGGATGGGGCACGCACACCGGAGATCTCAACGCAAGAGGCCTTTGGGTCCCGAAGGAGAGGTCGCTGCACATCAATGTCCTGGAGCTCCGGGCCGTGTTCTGGCCCCTCAGGTCCTTCCTTCCGTCCCTCAAGGGCAAAGTGGTACGGGTCTTCACCGACACCACAATGTTCTACATCTGGAAGCAGGGGGGCACCAGATCCCCGGCTCTCTCCAAGGAAGCGCAGGATCTGTGGCACTGGGCCGTCGCCCAGGGGATGTTACTGGTACCTTTTCACCTGGCAGGAGTGAAGAACACCGTCGCCAACTCACTCAGCAGGGAGCTGCGCTCTTGCCACAAGTGGGTGCTTCAGTAAGATCAAGCAGATCACCTATTCTGAAGATGGGGCAATCACCAAGTGCCGGAGGTTTGCCAGCAGGTTTCCCCAGCCAGGGAGCTTGGGGGATGCATTCTCCTTCCCCTGGGACGGCCTGTTTCTCTATGCATTCCCACCGTTGCTTCTGCGACTCATCAGTCAACTCAGACGGTCCTGGTGCAGGATGATCCTCGTCGCACCGGCGTGGCTGAGCCAGATCTGGTTCCCGGACCTTCTGGGCATGTCAGCGTCCCCTCCAGTCAAGCTGCCGACGGATCCGGATCTTCTCGCCAGGGAAGGAGGCGCGATCCTGCATCACGACCCAGGATCGCTGAACCTGCAGGCCTGGCTCCTGCAGCACTAGATTTCGGAGGCTACGATATCCCGGCGGACTGCAAGGAGGTATTTGCCAAGGCCAGGGCTTCCTCGACTCCTAAGTGCTATGGACATGAATGGAAGAGGTTCTCTGGCTGGTGCTGTGCACAGAAGATCAACCCTCTACGGATTACGGCCCCTCAAGTGCTGCCGTACTTGCTGTCGCTGGCCAAGGTGGGGCTGGTGCATGCATCCATCAAAATTCATCTGGCGGTTATCTCCCGCTACACCAGAACTCCGGGCGGTCGTCGCTGTGGTCCCAGCGCCTGGTGAAGGAGTTTATGAAAGGACTGTTCCGCTCGTTCCCACTGGTGGAGGCTCCGGCCCCGGCGTCGGAGCTCAATGTGGTGGTGACCAGGCTCATGGGCCCGCCATGTGAGCCTTTGCATTCAGCGCAGCTGAAATTCTTATCGTGGAAGACGGCATTTCTTGTGGCCATCACCTCAGCATGACGAGTGGGAGAAATCCAGGCCCTCTCCTGTAAGCCTCCGTACCCGACATTGCACGAGACGAGGGTAGTGCTGAGGACGCACCCCTTCTTCATGCCCAAGGTGCCGTCGGACTTCCATCTCAACGAGCCTTTGGTGTTGCCTGTTTTTTTCCCGTCGCCTTCGTCGCCGGCTGAGAGGACTTTGCACTCGCTGGATGTGGCTAGAGCGCTGAAGTTCTACGTTGACCACACAAAGAGTTTTCGGAGGACATGACAGTTGTTTGTGAACTTTGGCCCTGTGAACCAAGGGAAGGCCCTCTCCAAGGCGTCCATTTCCAGATGGCTCTCCGGCTGCATCATGCACCGTCAACGGTTGGCAAACCGACCGTTGCCCAGCCGTCCGAGAGCCCATTAAACCAGAGCGATCGCTGCTACTATGGCGTTCCTTTCTGGTGTGCCCCTGCTTGACATCTGCAGGGCTGCTACGTGGAGGTAGACGCACACCTTCACAAAATTCTACTGCATCGACTGGGATTCCAGGGAGGAGTCCAGAGTCGGCCAAGCAGTGCTGCGCAACCTGTTTGCTTGAAGGTGAGCCTGGTGAGGAGGTAGGAGATGCTTAATGTTGAGTTGTTGAAATGCTTTATATTGAGCGTTGCCACCTCCCATGGTTGTGCATGCGTGTACTGCTATGTATTCTTGTGTTTATGAGCATGTGAATCCATGCCAGACCCCATGCTAGAGAAGGAACAAGTTACTTAACTGTAACTGTTGTTCTCCAGTATGGGTCTGGCACTGGCATGGATTCACATGCGAACCCTCCCTCCAACCCCTCTGCGGCTCTTCTCTTGGTCCTACTTCCATTTTTTACGTGCTACCAGATCTGAAGATGGCTGCCTGAGGAGGGGCTTAGGTAGAGGGCAGTCATTGGCTGAGGGCAGTATGACCCAGAGACCAGTGATTGGTTATTAGTAGAAAGACAGTTCAGAAAAGAAACTGATTTTTTTTCTTTACCGAGGACTCCCAACCTGACGGGGAATATTCATGAGCATGTGAATCCATGCCAGACCCATGCTGGTAACTTGTTCCTAAGTTGCCAGTCGCAATATTATATAGTAAGGTGCCAGTCGCAATAGTATCCTATAGTAAGGTGCCAGTTGCAATATTAAATAGGAAGGTGCCAGTCGCAATATTATATGGTACGGTGCCAGTCACAATAGTATTCTATAGTGGGGTGCCAGTCGCAATATTATATAGTACGGTGCCAGTTGCAATAGTATCCTGTAGTAAGGTGCCAGTTGCAATATTATATAGTAAGGTGCCAGTCGCAATAGTATCCTATAGTAAGGTGCCAGTTGCAATATTAAATAGGAAGGTGCCAGTCGCAATATTATATAGTACGGTGCCAGTCGCAATAGTATTCTATAGTGGGGTGCCAGTCGCAATATTATATAGTACGGTGCCAGTTGCAATAGTATCCTGTAGTAAGGTGCCAGTCGCAATATTATGTAGTAAGGTGCCAGTCGCAATACTCTCATATAGTACGGTGTCGGTCACAATAGTATCATATAGTAAGGTGCCAGTCGCAATATTATCATATAGTAAGGTGCCAGTCGCAATACTGTCGTATAGTACGGTGTCGGTCACAATAGTATCATATAGTAAGGTGCCAGTCGCAATACTGTCATATAGTAAGGTGCGAGTCGCAATGTCATATAGCACAGTGCCAGTCGCTATACTGTCATAGTATGGTGTCGGTCACAATATTGTCATATAGTAGGGTGCCAGTCGCAATACTGTCATATAATACGGTGTCGGTCACAATCGTATCATATAGTAAGGCGCCAGTCGCAATATTATCATATAGTAAGGTGCCAGTCGCAATACTGTCATATAGTAAGGTGCGACTCGCAATGTCATATAGCACAGTGCCAGTCGCTATACTGTCATAGTATGGTGTCGGTCACAATATTGTCATATAGTAGGGTGCCAGTCGCAATATCATATACTAAGGTGCCAGTCGCAATAGTATCCTATAGTAAGTTACCAGTCGCAATATCATATACTAAGGTGCCAGTCGCAATATTATATAGGAAGGTGCCAGTCGCAATAGTATCCTATAGTAAGTTACCAGTCGCAATATCATATACTAAGGTGCCAGTCGCAATACTGTCATATAGTACGGTGTCGGTCACAATAGTATTATATAGTAAGGTGCCAGTCGCAATATTATCATATAGTAAGGTGCCAGTCGCAATACTGTCATATAGTACGGTGTCGGTCACAATAGTATCATATAGTAAGGTGCCAGTCGCAATATTATCATATAGTAAGGTGCCAGTCGCAATACTGTCGTATAGTACGGTGTCGGTCACAATAGTATCATATAGTAAGGTGCCA
Source organism: Ambystoma mexicanum (assembly GCF_040938575.1). NCBI lineage: Eukaryota > Metazoa > Chordata > Amphibia > Caudata > Ambystomatidae > Ambystoma > Ambystoma mexicanum. The sequence continues at coordinate 794,554,394 of NC_090938.1, read as the reverse complement.
GTCGCAATACTGTCATATAGTAAGGTGCGAGTCGCAATGTCATATAGCACAGTGCCAGTCGCTATACTGTCATAGTATGGTGTCGGTCACAATATTGTCATATAGTAGGGTGCCAGTCGCAATACTGTCATATAATACGGTGTCGGTCACAATCGTATCATATAGTAAGGCGCCAGTCACAATATTATCATATAGTAAGGTGCCAGTCGCAATACTGTGATATAGTAGGGTGGCAGTAATTTTTTTCTCGCTTTACCCTGAAATGATCGAATAAAAAATGTGAAAGGCGAAATTACCGCTTTTTCTAATAATGTGGGGGGAGCTCACCCCCCTTACCTTAACTAATACCCTTACCCCACCCACACCTATATTTTATTATAAATTACCCAATATTTCGAAAAAATTGGTTTAATTTCTTCTCCCTTTTTTTTATTCAATCATTTATACGGATGCCCCATTTTTTTCATGAGAAACATTTGAATACTGTAAAAAGGATCCCATTCCTGGAGTTTAATCGGCGGGTAGCCTTGACGTGGAGTCTGTAAATATCTTAGACTTGATGAAAGGGGGGATTGAAAGCAGGAGAATAAATGGGTGAGGCAGGGTGTTATTTACACAGATGCGGTTTGTGGTGAGAAATGTGCCCGATCGTAGGGCGAGCTTGCGTGGGGGCCCCCTTCTGAAACAAGAAAGTAACGTCCTAAGTGATTTGTGACTGTGTTGGGGGCATTGGTGGAAAGCGATGCACAATGAGCAAGTGAACGGAGGCTTGCCAGTGTAGGTCTGTGCAAAGTGCTAAAGACCTCTTTACACAGAGATCTGTCGAGAGAAAAAGGGGGCACATTGAAAAGTTGCAACACATTTAGCAGCATAGTCTTTTGGGATATAAATGGTGAGGGGCATAGGATGGAATACGGAAAGAAAGAATAGGAGGTCTCTTAACCGTTCTGATAGTCTTGAGTTCAGTGTCACAAAGAGGTCCCCAGCACTGGGACCTCTTTGAAACTCTTGAGGCCTCAAGTTCTTTCTTTCCTCATCCCATCCTATGCCCCCTCACCCTCTGTATCCAAAAACGAATTTCTTAAAGTGACAGATGTTTGGGGACATTTTCAATGGGGCAAAATAGCTCAACGTATGCGTGCACACTGGAAATCTGTGCAGCAGCTATTATTGAAAGACCGCTAATGGTAGACAATTGATTACAACAAAATTTAACACAGAACACAAAACATTTGGCAGTGGTAAGCCTAAAGCAATTCCTGGGATTTATAGCATGCTGCACTGCCATTCCCTAGGATTTATACCATACTCCGCTGCCGTTTCCCTGGGATTTATACCATGCTCCGCTGCCATTACCTGGGATTTATACCATGCTCCGCCATTCCCTGGGATTTATACCATGCTCTGCTGCCGTTCCCTGGCATTTATACCATGCTCTGCTGCCATTTCCTGGGATTTATACCATGCTCCGCTGCCATTCCCTGGGATTTATACCACGCTCCGCTGCCATTCCCTGGGATTTATACCATGCTCTGCTGCCGTTCCCTGAGATTTATACCGTGCTTTTCTGCCAATCCCTGGGATTTATACCATGCCTGCTGCCGTTCCCTGGGATTTATACTGTTCCATTGCCATTCCCTTGGATTTATACAGTGCTTCGCTGCCATTCCCTGGGATTTATACCATGCCCGCTGCTTTTTACTGTGCTCTGCTGCCATTTGCACAATCTCCAGGTGCTGTGGCAGATCTGATGTGGACAGGAAAAGTGAAACATTGAAAGGAAAGATGTCCATAGTTGTTGAATTGAAGAATAATTATCTTTAGAAGGTGACTTCTGCTAAAGTCCAGTGTAAGGAAGGAAAGGATCCAAGAAATGGGGTATGGTCTGAGTTGTATGTGGCAGACATTGTTAAATGCCACATCTTGGCAGTGCAAGGTGCCGCTGGGTGAGAGGTGGCCTAATACGCGGGGCTAATCGAAAGTACAAGTGAAGTCATAATGTGATGTACTCTGGGGGTAATGGTATGTATATAGAGCGATGGTGCGATACGAAAAGTGCGATAAAACCAGTGGCGTGAGAGTGCTGTTGTCGTGATAGATGCCTCTGTATGTGTGCAGGTATAGGTTGGGGAGGAGGACTTGTGGCATGTGTGTGTTAAGTAGCACTAGGGGGGACACCGAGGACCGTTTGAGCCCGAGTAGAGGCAGTGATGAGGATTGGAGGGGGAGGGGGTCTGGCATAAATACAAGGCCGGTAAGAGGGCAAACACAATGTGGCATAGGTAGTTAGTTATGATAAGTTAGAATGAAGGATCAATTTAGGAGTGAAGGGATTTAAATAGATGCATCTTAGGAGGAACAGGGTGCTAAGTTATAAAGTAGGAGTTCCCTGAGGAGTTCAGGACCCACATAACCAGGGATTAATCAGCGGTCTTCTCTTTGCGTCTCTACATGCATTTTCCATCCTATACTCTGTGCAATGAGACACTGTCCATTATGGATGGTCTGTCTTGCAGCAGTTTCCTTTGAGCCTAGTCTTTCCTGAGTGAGCCCACCGCCATCCTGGAGAAGGGTGGCATTCTACCTGCTAAGGCATTGCCTCTGGACGTGCTTCAGTGCCACTCCTAACCAAGGCTTGCAAATAGGGTGTGGGCATCCGATGTGCGGCCCAGATGACTTATCCAGTGTAAATCAGACTGGAAGGGTGTGGGCCAGCAACTGATTTTGTAATCCTCTTCATTGGCCAGCTCCTGCGTGATGGTACCCTAATAAATGCATTCATCCACCTGGCCTTAAAATCTTTGGGATCCCTTGTAGATTGCAAGTTGGTGTCTCTATTCTGACAGATTCTTACCGCACAGGACCACACGCTATATAGTGACATCGAGGCTCGCCTTGTGTAATACAAATCAGAGATTCTCTAAAATTTGGCGATAAGGGTCAAGGAGATCCTAGTAAAGGTGGATTCAGATTTCGAAACACTAATCACCAATCCTCTAAAAGTAAAGAGGGCAGTGGAATCGACTGATTGGATTGTAACAATCCAAAACTTGCAAAACACAGTTCCTCCAAATCTACTTTTGATAGTTGAAAAAAAATTGGGTTACATTCCACGATATTTGGCAAAATTTCCTGATTGGAAGGTTAGAAAAAACGTCCTTAGAATAAGACCAAATTTAATACACACGGGAGAGGTACTAGCCAAACGAAGGCACGGTGACATAGCCCACAAATTGTGTGAAATATGTAAAAATCCACTAAACCAAATGCTAAAACATCTGTTAGTGCGAGGGCACTTGGCCTGCTAGAGCGGCCCTGTTTAAGAGATTTGTCGACAGAGATGAGGGATTGGTTTCAGAAATGTTTTGGGACAGGCTGATCTCCGGGCACGAAACAGCATTAACAATAAATGTGGTACAAGTTTTAGAACGAAGCAACATTGCCTTCTGAAAATGCTCCCCATTGAAGACAGCGGCTATTGGAGGACTACTTATTTTTTCGGCTGGAAAGAAACTGGCTGGCCAAAACTAAACCTCTGTTCTGGAACTTTAAAGGTGACTTGGCCACGAATTGTTCAAAATCCCCTCTGCCGAAGTAATGTATTGTAAACACTTGGTGCCACGATGCAAGTAAAAATGTATTGTTTTAGTTTTGTTATAATTTTGTTATGAATGTTTTATCTTTAATTTTATGTAACTCTTTTTGTAAAAGGTTATTGAAACCATATATAAATAAATAAAAAAAGATACATTCACCCATTTGCTGAAATGACTGCCAGAGGTGTCTCCCCTTCCTCATAAATAGCGGTTATGCAGTGTGACTCTATTTTAGATGCCTATGGCGTGCATATGTCACCAATTAAAATGTCGGAAAAACAAGTGAAATATCTATACATCACCACTAGAGGGCAATATATGCCAGGCACTTGGAACATTTAAACTGCTATGCAGCTGCAAAACTACTGTTACTGGTAAGTAACGTTCTACATATAAGCCGTATCTGGAGGCAGCAGGGGTGGGGAGATGGGGGAGAGGTTCTGATAAATGGCATAGGATACTCATGTACACTTTAGCACTGCATTGGGGCTCAAGGTTTGACCCTCTCGGGGGGAGCTCAGCGAGTGCCAGGACTGCACTAGGCCAAGACTGAAAGGTATGATGTACAGTGACATTACACGTCCTTGCACAATGCAGTGCTCTGCTGCGGCCATGCCTTCTCCGAGGTCAACGCAGCAGCATAGCTAATGTATCCAAACATAGCTGGCTGGAAAGGTGCTGTGTACAAAAGGGCGCAGAGAAATACGGGGCCAGATAAATCTGAGCATAGGCACTTAAGGTAGTATGGACTGAGCAGTAGTGGCACGATTAAGACAGTGGCTGGAAATGGGTGAAACAAAAGGATTTGGCAAGAGCAATAAAGGCAGCAGTGTGCTACAAAGAACGCTTGCAGCTTTGACACCTCACTGAAATCCTTCAGGGTTTTTAATGATTGGTCCTGCCATTTTTTGCATGTCAGAGAATGTTTAAAGGAATGGTTCGGTCAAAAAATGTTATTGTCCCCATGGGTCGGCCATGTTTTTTTAAGCCTAAGCCGCTCGATTTTAGAAAAATTTCCTATGGACCTTGCCCGAGTTTTCACCCACTAAACGCACGCGAAAACAGGCATCAGGGAGCTGCCATTTTGTGATAATCCTATCACTTGCCGCATCGCCCTGGCTGACCTGCTTTTGCGGCACTAAATCATATCCCCCGCCCCTGAGCCTGACATTATCAAAACATTCATATTCCCCGCCTCTCTCCGTGATGTTACTGTGCTGCGTAGGCAAACGCGCCCAGTCGTCTTCTACGCGACTTCACACAGAAACCGGAAACCAACACAGATCAACTCACAACACAGCGCGCCACAATTCGGAATATGAATCAGTAGTTTAAAATCAAACAGCAAGGTTGTACATTTGGTAAAGTACATTTATTTTACACTAAATGGTTAGAGAATATTCAGCAATTGGCATATTAAATCAGAATGTACATTTTTTTCTTTGCTCTCGATCCGCAAATCCGCAAAAGTTCATCGTGAGTCACGCGCTGTTCCTTTATGGTACACAGGGTGTTGGTTTTCGTTAAAAGAAGCACTCTGTACGCACGGTGATCCGCAAGGCTGTTCCATCAACTAGGCACTAGGCCACCGTAAAGGTTGATATGTTGCTTCTAAGCGTTAGTACTGCGTAAGGGCATATGGGCACTTGGCGATCGTCCCATAAAATGGTCAACGTTGTGCAGTTGTTTACAAGAAGCTGCAGCTGGCGATTGAAAAAACCGTCTGCCGGGGTCTGGAATTGGTGGCAGTAGCAGTACGGTACGATGTACTTGTTTAGAAAACATAAAAATTAAAATTAGTCTCACCAGCCGATCTTTATTACTATTCTTCATTTTCATTTTTACGGCCGAGCTGAAACTATTTGCTTGCGAGGATAGTGCAATGGAGTATGTTCGGCTCTAAAAGCAATGCGAAAACTAACAAAATAAATCGAGGTAAAAACACAATCTAATGATTTTTTAGCGTTGAACCACTGAGAAACAACTGTTTGTCTACATGCGTGTCGAATGGGCATATGCATGCCCATGTGCGCGATAGAAGGACGATCCCACAAATGTTGTAATTGATCTTCATTCATTCATTCATTAATTCTTCATTCCGGTAAAAAAACGTCTAAAGAGTTACTCACATTATATTTGCCATTTCCATTGTGTCTCAGCGTAATGCAGTCCGTAAATCCCACTGTGTTCGTGCCAAAGATTTTTCCATGTACTGAACTAACATGAAACTCAGTCTAGTTTCAGAATTTTCAGCCTTATCATCTCTTACGTTATTGCCCCCCTCCTTCAAATGAAGTCCTTTCGCCATGGTCCCTGTCTCTCAAGGTCAAAAAACAATAGAACCTTATACTGCCAGTGCGAGTCGCGGGCCTCTTCAGCCCGCAAGCAAAAAATCAAAGCCGCTGACCTTCACTCTGCATGAGCATACATTCTTACTTTGCAACATCCCGTGTAAAGCCTTCTGTGAGAACTTTAATTTTCGACTTTGTATTAGGCCTCAATGTGCAAATGCAAACTGGCTTCTCTCCCATCTGCAACGCCTCGCGCGTTCTAAGGCCCCCAATTTTGTACTTGTTGTCCGTGAGCTTTACAGCCCTAGAGAACTATACCTATGGAGACATTGGCCCTCATTACGACCCTGGCGGAAATCGCGGTGCTAAATTTTACCCTTCCCCATTCCCATTTTCGCCCCATAGGGTATAATGGGAGTGGGGAAGGCGTTAATTACGCCACCGTAAATTACGGTGGCGTAATTAACATCAAGGTCCCGTAGCGCCATGGATTTCTCCGCCCGGAAAAACCAGGCGGAAAACGTTCCGTGGCGCTACGGGAACTCGTAGTAGGGCGGACGGGTCCGCCGTGAATAACGCTGGCGTAAACCCACTCCGCCAGGGTCGTAATGAGGCCCATTGACTTTTTGGGGGAAGGACAGGGAAAGTATAAAGTACCCGAGGCGTTCAGTTGAAAGTGAGATTTATTGTTTGTTTGTTTTATTATTTGCAATACGCAAGCCTCCCCTCGGTTAACAGTGCGCAGCATTTACATGAGATTGCGAAACTTAGTTACAGCAACAAAAATATATACATACACATATTCACAAGGTCAGCGATATGAGGTCTATAGAGAGAGAAGTCAAAGATGACACCCAGGTTGTTTGCCACCCAGGATGATGAAGGTTGGGGTTAGGGTTTGCCTACTTTGTATGTACACTGTACAATAACATTTTTTTACAAAAAGACAATCAGATTACAATGATTTAAACCGGGATTTGTACTTCTCAACCAGCTCTGCTTTGGGTGGACATGGCACAGTGGCAATGTTTGGTGGCAATGCATCAGTGCTCTGCACAGAACCGCTCAAAATTCCATGTGTGTGCTTCTCTAATACAGTAACAATAAGGCCTTTAACACATTCAAACTCAATTTCCTCATATACTGGTGTCACCACCCATTTCTTACTTCTTTTTGCAAAGGCCGTAGTGTAGCGAGGCATCCCTACATTTCCCGAAGTCCTACAATGTTCACGGCACACATTCTCGTTATGGGCCAAGACCGCTAGTGGAGTCCTATGTTTCATGCCCTGTATGCCGAAATGCAATCGCTTTGGCCTGTACTTTAGGCACATATTGTGGAACACATCCAATCCTCCTGTGTGACAGAATTCAGTCAGTCCCCTCAAATCTCTTGAGAGTTTTATCGAAAACAATCTTCTCAATGGCTTTGTGTGTAGGTGAAGATGCAATCAACCACTTCTTCTTCCTTGCCTCCTCTGGGGACAAAGGGCCATGTTCACATTGGTGGAAATGTTGGTTTTCTGTCCAGCGGTGAACGTTGGTACAGTGGTTCATCAGTGACTGCCATTTTTCAAGTAGGATTTCCACTAAACCCCTCACGTTTTGGAGCTCCACCAAAGATGGTTGCTGATAGACTGGGACCACTGTGAAACACTTTCCAAACTTTTTTTTCCCTGCAGCCGAGATTTTCTTATTGATTGATTTAGCAAGATGCCATACGTCAAATTGATATTTAATATGTGGGAACTGCTCTCTCATTGCCTTGGCAATTGCAACGTGTCTGTCCGTGGCTGAGGTCGATGTCCATTTCCCTCGATTGTAGATATTCCAATGATTTTATAAATCCTAGTTTCTCCATGGCCACTGAGGATGTACATTGGGACACCTGCACGACCACCGAACTCACAATTTTCTTCACTATCCATGTCCTGAAAGGGGTAGGTGCAGTACTTGGTAGAAAATCCAGGGCTGTCGCACTGTCCATCGCCGGCTAGCCTGAATCGTTTGCCTTCGAATGTACTTGCTAGAGACAATTGTTCAATTTTCCAAGCATCACTAGTGGCCGGAAACAGATAATCACGTTGGTATGTGTAGTACAGCGCTTTAGAAATGAAATGGAGTCCCACAAACTGAAAGAAAGCCTCTAACTTTCTAAAACTGGAGCCACTAAAAAGTGATGCAGCTGCACACAGTAGATTGCCTGCTGGCAGTTTCCCCAGCATCGGTTGTGCAGACCATGAGAACCTATGATTTAATCTACAGGTGGCCTTTATTTTGACGTTACTGCCTTTTATTTGACGAGTCACATTAATCAATGGCTTCCCACATACTTTCCCTCTAATGGAATGCACACATTTCAGCATACTTATAATTTCCATCAAACAACTGTCGAATACAATGTATTTGCTCTCTTTCATTAGACTGTCATCCTGCGTCAACGTTGTTTCGGCCTTTGACGTTGTGGAGATTTCAACACATTGGAAAGTAATATCGCTGATATCAAGTTCTGATGCGTCTACGGATGCTGCGGCTGGTTCATTCTCTGTCATTTCAACATCTATTACTTCAACATTGATGGGAGAACACAACAATGTCGACAGGTTTTTTGGTGGCAAATTTTTGGCGGGTGTAGATTGTGTAAATTGATCTGCAACTACTTCAGAGCTATCTTCAATACATTCAATAACATCTTCTTGTGGTGGTGCGGTCGCACTGTAGCTATGGTCCAATGCAACTTTGCTGTAGTCTCCAAACACAGTTAATTCATGTTCTGGCCATTGGACATGAGCATCTCGAGCCTGAACACGCCTCGCCTCAATTAATAGTTCCTCCATAGTGTACACGGTCCGGCAAGCCACATCTCTCATTCGCTTCACTGTCTGTGTCTGTATATTTCTGACACCCAGGGGTAACTAGAGGAGAGATTGGAAAAGGGATGTTCATTTTAAACACAAGATGGAGTGTAGTAGAATTGAATGGAAAAAAACATAAAATAGTCCCCAGCACAAACATTTTTTTAAAGTTATGAACTGTTTGTAACTAACCTTTTTTTGTTTTTTTTTCTTTGCAACTTTTTTGACTCAATCTTCAACATCGGCACGCTGTAGCTCTGATTCGTTTCCGCATGTCCTCCCTTCCTCTTGCGCTGCAACGACTATATTTTCTGTATCCGCATAGACAGCACGGAATGAGGCTCCATCGTCTCCCTGAAACATAGTACTTTCATTACTATGTATCAAAATATTGTTAGCATAAAACACACGTGAGGACGAACACACAGGTACATCTCAATAGCCAAACACGATTTAAACATTGTGTGCAACAATCAAACGACAAGTATTCGATCAGTGATGATCTATTTCGATGGAACTGTCAGTATCCATACCTCTGGCTCTGCATGGACTGCCATGAATGGTTTTATTGGAGAGGAGGCATCCGCATCTCCCTGAAACACAGTACTTGCATTAGTATGCTTTTCAATATTGGAAACACAACACACACTTGGGGTCGACGGCGCAGGTACATATAAAGAGATAACCACAAATGATGCATTGTCCAAAAGAATCAAGGAAAATCCAAATATGATCACATTTCATCGACTTATTTCAACGATTCCTTTACATCTGCATCATCTAAATGAGATGTTGTGATTGTGGTGGAAGCTCTGTCGTCTCCCTGAAACACAGTACTTGGATTAGTATGGTTTTCAATATTGGAAACATAACACACACTTGGGGTCGAACGCACAGGTACATATAAAGAGATAACCGCAAATGATGCATTGTCCAAAAGAATCAAGGAAAATCCAAATATGATCACATTTCATCGACTTATTTCAACGATTCCTTTACATCTGCATCATCTAAATGAGATGTTGTGATTGTGGTGGAAGCTCTGTCGTCTCCCTGAAACACAGTACTTGGATTAGTATGGTTTTCAATATTGGAAACATAACACACACTTGGGGTCGAACGCACAGGTACATATAAAGAGATAACCGCGAAAGATGCATTGTCCAAAAGAATCAAGGAAAATCCAAATATGATCACATTTCATCGACTTATTTCAACGATTCCTTTACATCTGCATCATCTAAATGAGATGTTGTGATTGTGGTGGAAGCTCCGTCGTCTCCCTGAAACACAGTACTTGGATTAGTATGGTTTTCAATATTGGAAACATAACACACACTTGGGGTCGACGGCACAGGTACATATAAAGAGATAACCGCAAATGATGCATTGTCCAAAAGAATCAAGGAAAATCTAAATATGATCACATTTCATCGACTTTTTTCAACAAATTATTTACATCTGCATCATCTAAATTGGATGTTGTGATTGTAGTGGAAGCTTCGTCGTCTCCCTGAAACACAGCACTTGCGTTAATAGGGAAGAAAGTATAGCAAATGGAATCACGTTATATGATCACGCATGATGGAGCTGTCATTATCCATACCTCGTGCTGCTGAAGAATATCTATGGATGTTGCAAATGTAGTGCGCACTTCCGAAAGCTGTTGCGCCGATTCGTATACTTGAATGTCAGGCTCTGCATCAAGTGCAGGGGTTGACGCTCCATCAACTGCCTGAAACATAGTACTTTCATTACTATGTATCAAAATATTGTTAGCATAAAACACACGTGAGGACGAACACACAGATACATATCAACGGCTAACCACGAATGAAACATTGTGTAGAACAATCAAACAACAAGAATTCCAGCTCTGCTGATGACGCTTGATGGAGCTGTCAGTATCCATACCTCCTGCTGTTGAAAAACATCTAGAAATGTTGTAGATGTGGCGGACGCTTCAGCATCTCCCAGAAAGACAGTACTTGCATTAGTATGGATAACAATAATTATAACTGAAAACAAACACCAGTGGACGATAACTAAGGTGTATATCAATTGGAAAGCAGTAACCAAACATTCGGTAAAATAATTACACGATAGAATAAAACTATTACTTGACATGCATAAAACAAGTATGTAGTGGATTAGCCTAGTAAGTTTACCTGATACGCGCTAGAAGTGGTTGATAACTGCGACCACGTCAAGGATGTAGAATGTTCTTGCTTCAGATTCAAGGGATAGTCAAGAAGTTGTAACGGTCAATTAAGGATTGATAATGAAATGCCAATATTAAAAATAGCCATGTAAGCCGACAGAATACTTGAAAAATGCTCAATACAGCACAGTTCCCTGTCCCCATATATATATACATTGCGTTTGTGGGTTATGAAATCGAAAAAGAATATATTGATAAATGTCATTATTCAAAAAACTATACACTCATATCAATATCGAAATTATTACAAGGGATAGAACACCTACAATATCAATTAATCCATTCGGCTACCTACACACTACCGCAAGGCCGAAAGCTAAATCCGGACACTTGACTCACCGGTGGCGGAATGTGGACGAATAGAGTGGGAATAGCGTTTTCACGCAATTTCCGTGTCGTTCGCCGTTTATTCTTCTTTGTTACCCAAGAAGTTGTGTACATGTCCAAGGAAAAGTGCCGGCTGCAGATGCGGTATCGATCACCCCTCTTGTCCTGTAAGACTTGTTGGACTCTACTTTCCAGCTCACCCAGTGGATATCCGCAATGTCTGACCCATTCTCTTATTCTATCAACAGTTTTCGGGAATACATGCATTGTAGTTCCTTCAGATTTCGCATGGGTCTTCGAAGGGCAACCGCTAATCGAACAGGCAGGCATTGTTGATAAATCTGAAAAGTAAATATCGACATTATTATACAATCTTCAAGAGTAAAGATTTGATACAAAAGTAAATGAATCATACAATGATCAATGCAAGGTTTGTTTTGGTTGCAGGAACTATACCAGTTCATTATGTGCGGCTTAGTATTTGCATAAGTTGCAGAAATGTATAATTGATGTGACTGAAATCTGAACATGTGACTCGTCCCTTGGATGTTCTGTATTGCACGAGAAGGAAACATGCTAACATTATAGACTGGACCCCCGAAGGATGGAATTCAATGACAATAGACAAAGATGAAAATAAATAGATCTATTGATAGCATAGCAATGGAAACTCAAGTCAATAGCAACGAGACCAATGAACATAGCACTATTGTGTACTCTACTCGCAAATAGATAGAAATTTAAAAATCTGCGAAATATAACCATGATACATGGCCTTACCTTGACCAACAAACAGTCGGATTCAGCAAGCAGAGCAGTATGTTCCAGGAGAATAGGTGGGTGGCCACAGGTAGCACACTGATGGGTTTGCTCTAAGCGGTCACAGAAGTTCACGGATAGCACGACGACGAGCAGATTAGCGTAGATCTCAGTGGTTGCCAGGTAGCACGTTCAGGAGTTGACTTGCAAAGCACAAAGATGTTGTCATGAGACATATCAAGTGGTTTATAAAGTATTAGAAACTGGGGTGTGTTTGTGAATGAATGACGTATGTATGTCGTGGTATAAGGGGGCGGCCTGCTTCAAGGGGAGGCCTGGCTGGAGACACGGGGTCTGAGGAGGCCATGTGACCGATGGCCCCTTGGCGTGGGACACCTTTTGAAGTGTACATGTAGTTTGGCACCTTGGCCTTTCGCGCCCGTCACAGCCCCCCATGCCAGCGGGCATCCACCTGCGCGAACCGCCTTTATATCAATATACAGTATATCGCCTTTATATCAATGATAGTATATCGTTGCTTATCAATAACAAATGCCACATACCGGAGATTCTTGTGACCACAGACCCACACTTCAACCGGTGTATTATAGTGGTCAAGACTGTATAATCCAATGGTAAATGTTAGTATCGATATATGTGTGACTTTTATAGAGACATAACCTACTGAAAGACTTTGAACAAGTGTGTTTTAGTGCATGCATTATCGAGAATATGTTATGTTAGCTTAGATAGATAGTGACCACCCTGCTTCACAGCAACCAGACCTTCACCCATTCGGAGCACAGATGTCTGACGTCCATCCTTGAATGGAGACACACTTGATTCATTTAAAAAAATCGAGACAACCGTTGTTAAAATATATGTGGTGTTATATTTTGTATCTTATTTTCATGACACAAAAATACAAGACTTTAAAGATTATACAGGTCAGGTTGCAGCACAGCGAGAGAAAATCCCCTGTACTGACCGCTGTCACTCGGGAACGTTTCTCTAATGGCACGAACGGCACAGGCGAGTATCACTCTTCGAACGCGGTGTCCAAGCCTCCCGTGAAGCCACCATGTAAAGGAACGATAGGCCACCAGCCTGTACCACCTGTGAAAAGGAATGAAACAAACTGTTTTTAAATGACCAAGATAAGTTTAATAAACGTTTGTTGTCAATGACAATTCTTGTAACTAATGGCATTTTACACGGACAAATGCTATCTAGACAATGCACACTATTGAACGACTTACATGCGTTACAATGATATGTAGATGTAATTTTGGATATAGTAGAATAACATGAAATAGGAGTGGCATGACAAGCAAAGTATACTTACTCGTTACTCGGATTACGAGGACGAACAGTTGCTCGAAGTTCGTGCATAAGCACCATCATTATCCTCAACACGGACCGTGTGAGGAAAGCTGCCCTGAAGTCTGGCAGCTCGGTGATGCATTGCGGTCGTGGCTCGCCTTCCGAAATGTAGGCCACGCATCCCGAGTTTTCACAGCAGCAGCAGTAGTCCTCGTCCTCGGTTGGCATTAGCTTGCACCGATTGCATGTGCACCAGGTGGAAACACCGTCCATGCGACTAAGTCCAGTGTCTTCATCCGTTGATTTGTCCTGCCAACTGCCGTCCGAAGCCCCATCATTTTCGCATTTTTCCCTTTCCAGTAGTCCCTCCTTGGTATACTCGGGCTCGTACATTATTGTAGCCATTGTGTGGTAAACAAACTAAAATAATTTATAGCGATGGTACAGGTGTTCACACGGGCTACAAGCGGCGAAGGTAGGTGACCGGAGCACAGAAACGAGTCACAGAATACTCAAAGTAACAGCGAGAGAGGAATGGAATGGAATCGAAAATCTGCTGCTGTATGTTGTGAAACGGTCTGTTTATACTTATTGAGGAAAGAGGCGTCCTGCCATTTCCATGGCGACACGTCATTAGCTGAGGCGCAGCGATTGTTGACACGAGACGTGCTTTGGCGTTGTGAAATGGGCAGTACGCGTCTACTGATGACAGGCTCAGGGGCGGGGGATATGATTTAGTGCCGCAAAAGCAGGTCAGCCAGGGCGATGGGGCAAATGATCGGATTATCACAAAATGGCAGCTCCCTGATGCCTGTTTTCGTGTGCGTTTAATGGGCGAAAACCTGTCCATAGGAAATTTTTCTAAAATCGAGCGACTTAGGCTTAAAAAAACATGGCCGACCCGTAGGGACAATAACATTTTTTGACCAAACCATTCCTTTAATTTCCTGGAATCTGAGGCTTTCACATCAATGCCACTGGATTTGTGTTTTTGGAAGCTCCACTTCTGTTTTGCTGGCTCATTCAAAGGGTAACGAAGCTGTGTAAAACATGTATTTTTGTGCTCTCAGTTCTGTTCTTTCTCTGTCTCTTTACAGTGTTCGAAGATGAAGCCCGGGCGTATGGCCTAAGGAGAACGGCGTCAGTGGTGTCTACACGGTGCCTTTGTGCATGTCCTCCCTTCTACTGCGAATTCCCTTACATGTACTTCTTACTCTCATTCCCACCCTTAAAGAGATTGTGCGCAAGTGCTTGTGAGCCTTGCTCACCCTCGCCTACCCTGCTCAAGCAGACCCGTGACTCACCGTGTCATGGTAATGTAGGGTGGGGAAAGAGGTAGGGTTAGGTGAGCTCTTGCCCTCTTGTCTGCCACCCTTGTCTGGTTTCCCACTGCCTGTTTACCCTACCTCACTTTGCTTCCATACCTGCACATTTCGTCTGTGCAGAGTTTGAGGTACCTCCTCCCTGATTTGTCAAAAACCCCATTTGAATTGAGGCAAATGGTATTAATCCCCTCCCGCTCCAGCTGCTCGGCTCAAAGCCAAGTTGAGCACCAAGAGATTATTTTAGGAGTTGAAGTACACACGGCTTCTAACTTCCCATGTCACCCCATCCCTACAGGCCCACATCCACTGCTCCACATTGGACCTGCCACACCCTCCAGCCCCCAGCTGACTCCCTGACCCTCCCCACCCCCATGTCGGCATGAACAGAATGAAGTATGAACTGAACCGCTGTGTGCAGATATCCCCACCCTCACCTACACCGCGTAGGCTCACCTGAGAAGAGGGGCACTCTGTATGAACCCCCCCCTCCTCAAAAAGTAATGTGAATCTCAACTTTCCTTTCTTTCTTCTTTCACTTTTGGGGCCAACCCACATTTAACTACGAATCATAAAATTAAGCAAGACATAAGGAAGCAATGGCACTGCTTTGTGTGTGTCATTTTACCAGTACTTCTTGAGATCACAAGGTACAGTTTGATGGCTGCTAAATATTGCACTCTTACTCACCCTCTGTTTAGATTTCAGCCTGCCCTGCCTGTGCCCAACCCAGTCGCCCCCCCCACCTGCTCACTCCTGTTGCTTACAGCGATGATTCGTATCTCCCCCACTCCCTCCCCGTGGCAGACAATGAAAAGGAATGAAGCTTCTTTTAACCCCCACCAACCACGCTTTTTACCATTGCCTTGCCTGCCTTACACCGGATGGCCACCGGAGAGCACTGTTGCTCCACAGATGGCAAATCCTGAAACCGGAAAAGGGCCTCCATTTTAAAGGAACCCGTGTACTGCTGTCATTTTTTTATGTATATACATATATATGATCTAGTTACTCATATTCTAGGAATGTAATAACTATGAACTGTGATTCTTTTGAAAGTGGATGAAGGGGACGGGGGAGTAGAACGGGACCTGGGCTGCCACGCTGCCACCCTAAGGTGTCAATGTGGTTCTGATGCTCACTCAGAGGAGTACTGCAAGGTGGTAAAAGCGAGTCAGAGGGCTGAGGCATAGCCTGCATGGATGTGCTGTTGGCTGGCTGCACCCTTGATACCAGGGACGGCGACCCCCATGTGAAGGGAACAGGCACCCTGTGGGTGGGCAGATGCTTGGAAGAAGTGGGAGCACAGCGAGAGAAGGCCTTGTGTTGGAGATCAGGGGTCAGGGGCAATGTAGTGCAGCGTGCGTGGGGGGGGGAGGGGGCGATAAAGTGGAGGTGGTATCCTGCAGTGGCATGCCAAGGGGAAGTGACATTCCACACATCCCTTGAATCCACTTCCCTGTCAATGTGCCACTCCCTCTGACCACGTGGCTATCCTTTTACCACTCTGCAACACACTGTGGTCGCCACATTTCTTCGTGGGCACCTCCTTTTGCTCACCAAGTAAGTCCCTTATGCCATACTGACTACTCCTTAGGTTCCCAGTACTATTTGTAGACATCAGGTCTGACCCATCATGGACTTCATTTCACCCTGCAGAGGGCTCAGGGGAGCCAGCACTTTTTGTGGGTGACTTCTTTTGCCCCATTTGAGTCCTTCTAACCCAGGTGTGCAGACTCTAGTTTGATGACTCCCTTTGCAGCATCTGGGTGGCTGCACACCCTGCAGTACATCCACATGTGCCAGCACTCTTTTGGAGAGTCCCTTTGCTCTGCTGCTGTGTCTTTTGCCTCATTCCTCTCATCCCTGGGCGACTGCACCATCAGTAAGAGACTGTCTTTACCTCACTGGGGGTCCCCTCCCATGCTCCAGCACTCTCAAAGGAGTCACTACCTCCGTGGGGTTTTCGCCATCAGAGAGTCCCTTCCAAAATGCAGCACACCCAAGGGTGCCACCAGTTTCTGGGTTGCTCCCTTTCTCCCACAGCAAGCTCCTTACACCTTTCTCAGGGTAAACGGGCATGGTCTCTGTGCAACTCCAATGCCCTCCACCGCAGAATCTCATATCTCCCTGAGGTGCAGGCAGAGTTGCTGGAATGGTGTGTCTGTATATCCTGCTTCAGAAAGATACTATTGGAATGGTGACTGAATTGATGACTGCTCTAAATCACCACGTGCCCCTTCTTTTCTTGGATGTAGTGAACTCATGACCTAAAGACAAGGACATGTGGAGACCCCACCCCCAATCTCACGGGTGTACCACCCTCTGTCTGGAGAGCAAGCCCCTCCTTATGCCTTTCATCACAGTATCCTTACACTGTCTTACCTAGTACTCGATGGCCTTACAGAGGGAGGGGAGCTCCGTCCCCACTCTCCACTTCCTCCCCGTTACCCCTCATCTGCACCATTTGTCCACTTTGCTCTGTAGAAATGATGTACTTACCTGTGTCTTGTGAAATAAATATTTACAGAATATTTTATGCGACTCTGTCTTTGTTACATCAAAGATTTCTATGATTATTCTCCAATTCACGTCTGAGGGAGCAGAAGACATTGAGTCATTAGCCTCTTGCTACTGGAAGGGGTCCACAAAACATTGTCTCTCTCTGGAGAGGCGTCTACAATACATTAACTCTCTCTCAGATAGGAGGGGGCCACAAAGAATGCACTACGTTTTATCTGTAGGGCATTGACTTGGAAAATCATTGTGTGTTGTTTGTACTTACAGGGGTGATGTTGTAGGGACACCACTGTCCACGCCTATCTTTGTTTCAGTAAACAAGTTTTAATGCATCGGACCAATCACTAGGTGGCAGACTGTGCTTAGAATGTGACTCTGAAACAAATGAAAGCACCAGAAATGCTACTACTGGTAAGTAACTTTTGTCTTGAGGACCCGATACTTAATCCAGAAACTAGTTACAGTAGGATGCAGCTAACTGATCAGCTGATCATTCATTCAGGTGCCTTACAAAAGGATTTCCGCTGTGAATAGTTGGAAGACGACGGGGTGGTGGAGGGGAGGGGAACAAAACTTTAAATAGGAAAAGATAAATGCTAAGACATGTACTCAGATGGCATAGGAGGAACGTTTTACAAGTGGGTGTCAGCAAGAGCAGTAGTGGTGAGGCAGGTTCTGGAAGTAATGATGATCGATATGGGGGGGCTCCTTCAATGGGAATGGATGAGGATGAGGGCCGACTTGAATGTTTGTTGTGTCTTCCATGTGGGGGAGTTCCAGTGAAGTGGGCGCAAGTAGGGAAAAGAAGCGAGAGGGTGTACAGCGTGTGTGGGGTGGGGCAGATGGATTGATGCAGGCTCAAGTTCTAAGGTTCTAAGTAGAGGAGTAGTGGGAGATAAAGATAGCCAGGTTTGGGGGGGGGGGGCGGGGTGGCAGACCCATTTATGTATGTGATTAATCCTGCAGATTCATTGCTACACACAAGCCTAAAGTCTCCTCCCATGTGGCGAGGGGAAGGCAGCTGCTACCTGATCCTAAGCCTGGGGGTGGTAACATGAGGGAGGACCACATGGGAGGAGACGGCTGTCAGGGGGAAGTGGTGACTGCTTTGGGAGGGACGCAGTATTCATCCTCTTTTGAGGGTGAGATTCCCATAATACCTAATGGCATGCTGTCAATGTGCAATTCCCTCTCCTAGAACTACCCAAAGCACAGACTATGAAAAGTCTGCTAAACAGCGTAAAGTTGGTACATTGGACATTCAGGAAATAAATATGACAACTTCAAATAGTTATGATTCTGCCGTATATAGAGATTCTGAACACCAGGGTAAATCACGACTTATTTTTTTTGTTTTTTTTAAATTTTATTAAACATTTTAACAAACAATACAAACCAAACTTGCAGTCTATACAATGACATTACACGAATGCATCATTCAACCGTGCTCACTGCTCCCCTTTTCCCACCCCCCATTCCAAGCCTACTCCTACTAATGTTCTGTTCCTGCATCTTGTGGTGGAGTATCCCTTTCCGTGAGATCCGAAGGGTCTTGCATTGACCCGAATAATTCTGCTATGAGCAATCTCCAGGCCATCAGGGTCTCAGTTTCCTCCTCCCCCCCTAGTGCTGCTAGCCTGCGCCCATTTCTGCAGATCTTTCCACCATATCTCTAGTCGTGGTTTGTGGCATGTCTTCCACCCCATAGCAATTCTCTGCTTCACAAGCGCATATGCCAGATCCTTCAGCTTGCTGACATGCCTGAGTTTTCGTGGTCTAGGGAACCCCCCTAGCAGGCAGGCCCACAAAGTATCCACCACAATCGTAATACCCTTTGTTGCTAGTTTGTGTGTGACCTCACCCCAAAAACACTCAATAACGGGCATGACCAGAACATATACACCATGCCCGTGTTCTCCTCATCACACTTAGGGCATGCCCGCCGTCCTGCATTTTTAATCTTAGCTA
Organism: Ambystoma mexicanum; assembly: GCF_040938575.1. Classification (NCBI taxonomy): domain Eukaryota; kingdom Metazoa; phylum Chordata; class Amphibia; order Caudata; family Ambystomatidae; genus Ambystoma; species Ambystoma mexicanum. Next base: position 794,535,213 of record NC_090938.1, on the reverse strand, counting down.
TCCTTTGGCGTATCAAGTAAGTGAGTCTAGGCAAGACCACCATCTTCAACATTGCGCTACGTCCCATCATTGCTAAGGGCAATTTAACCCAGAACCGCATGCAATTCTCAATTTTCGTAATAGCTACTTCTGTGTTGCGCTTGTGCTCTTCTTCCACTAAATGGTAAAAATCTATTCCTAGGTAACGAAATGTGCTAGCTGCCCACGGTACAATCACGACCTCTTTTTACAACCTCCGTTTTATTAACTTGAAATAAAAAGATGAGACATTATGGACTTCAGAACCCATAATGTCTCTGGTACTGAGACGAGGAACTCTGAGTTAATAAAGTCCATGAAACATAATGAACAGTCGAATTGTTGTAGTGAGAAGCACCGGCGCAGGACATTTAAATTCATTAATGAGTTTCAGGTGAAGGAGACGCTGATGGAGTAGTAGAGGTTGCAGCATTATGCGGGAAACGCTGTGGAAGCAGGAGAAGCAACAGCTGAGGCCGACGCGGGTGAGAAAGAGCAGCTGGAAGCAGCAAAGGGGAAAGCTACACTGTGTGGGGGGCCCAATATGTAGTGAACCGCTCCGGTTGTGCAAGGAAACGCAACCGGAGGACTCGCACAGCCGTCAGAGCTCCACCGAAGGACAGCGCTCTCCGCGACAGTCATACCGGAGCTGGCAGCCGTGCAGACAGACCCAGGAGCTCTGCTGCAGTACCTGCGAGTGAACTGGATATGTAAGAGAAGACCGGTGAGTTGGCCTGAGATGCCAGGTGATCCGGGGGTGCTTCGACTAAGACAGTTAAATGGAACTAAGGATTTTGAATAACAAATTAAATAAGGCAGCCAGGGTGCAATGGGACACCATTAGGGGACATTTGTAACCTGCATTGCCAGAAGCCAAGAGGCCACAGAAAAGTGATACAAAAAGCAGCAGCGGTGCAACTCTTTGTATGGAACACCAATTGGGGGGTGGCTGTAACCTGCATTGCCAGAAGCAAAGAGGCTGCAGAAGAGTAATACAGAGGCGCAACTCTCCTTATAAGGGATACCAATTTGGGAATGATTGTAACCTGCATATCCAGCAGCCAAGAGGCCGCATAAGAATAACAAGGCCGAAGGAGCACCACTCTCCTTATATGAGATGTAAATGGGGAGAAACCTGTCTCCGGCATTGCCAACAGCCAAAAGGCTACAGAAGAGTAAAACGGAGGCAACAAGGGCGCATCTTCCCTTTTATGGGATACCAATCTGGGGAGATCTGTAACCCACCTTGTCAAGAGACTATAAAGAGAAACAGTTATTGTTCAAACCTCCTCACCTAGGATACTGGTGTGGAGAATCTTGGAACAAGCACAGTTGTATGAGTTTTCATCCTAGCAGGTGAGTATACCAGGAAAGAAGATTTAAAGGCATGTGTTTGTGGTGAAACTGTGTGTTGGAAAGAACGTGTTCATTTTATCACCTTTTTGAGGAACTGTTGCAGTACCAAAAGTAATTGCTATGCTATCCTGACAAAAGTGTTTCCTTTGAAGAAGTGTGATGTGCTAATAATTACTTGCCCTTTTTTAAAAGAACAATGGCCTTGGTTGATGAACTTGTGTTTCGAGGGAGAGACGTTTACTTTGCTAAGCAGGGGAGACTGGAAAATAACCGTTGTTTTGATTTATGACCAAGCATTTGTGAAAGGTATTTACTTTGCGAAGAGGAAGGATACAGTGAATGGAAAAGACTTGTTGTACTACGTCTTTGTTATTGCCCAGAAATGTATTGAATCTGAACTTTGCTTAAGGTATTCATGAATTGATCCATGGGAAGGCGGTCCAACTCTGGCTACAAGGAGTACTTTCTAAATCCTTTGAGGTGGAATTGGTGTACTGTTTTGTTGAACTGAAGACAGCCAAACATTCCATGTATAACTTTGTTGTGTGTATTATTGTGTGGGTCATAGAATTTTGGACACTAGGTCATTTTTCTTTAGTCTTAGTTTACTAGGTAGGGACATCCTTGTTGGGTTTTATTTTATAAAATGGCAACTTTTGATAAAACTCTACCTTTGTGTCCGTCTCACATTCTGAACCCTCACATGCAGCTGAAGATGACAGAGGTGCCGGTTGTGTGTGTAGACATATGACATGCAGGCAATGGGGAATCATGGCAGGAGACCTTGTACAGGGGGTGAGCGAAGTTGAGGATTTTTGTCAAAGGGAACAAAGTGGTAGCGAGGGCAGCATAGGAGGTTGAGAAGCAATCAAGGTGACAGGGGACCAGGGTGGAGATGAGAGATTGAGTGGACTAGTAGGTGAGGAGAGTGCAGACATTCTGCACGCTGAGGAGATTGATCCTGGCTGCAGTGGCTGGGGGAGGTGATGAAGTGTTGGAGTTTTGAGTTGCTGTCAAGAAGAACCCCAGGTTTGGGTGCCATGGGGTGGGCATGAGAAGGTCAGGCAGAAATAAATTGGGAGAGGAAAGTTGTGTGACAATGGTATATAGATAAGTCGGAGAGGAATTTAGCATAAGACAGCGAAGTGCCATCCGGTGAGGGAGGAGTTGTGAAATCTGCGAGAGGTCAGGAGCGAAGGAAGGGGAAAGAGCAGATGATTTGGGTATTCCCCTCAAAGCGATGGTGGGAGATCCTTAACAATGACATTAGTTAACTGAGGCAGGCAGTGTAAAGCATAAAGAACAGTTGGTCCAAGATGCATCCCTGGGAAACTCCTCCCTTGGGAGATGTGGGATCAAAGATGCCATTGTACCAAGAAATGGAGAAAGGAATGGCCAGCAAGGTACGACGCAATTCAGGTAAGAGCAGTTTGCTGGATTTCAGGCATAGGGAAGGTTAACGGGAGAGAGAGGGGGTTGGTTGGATCAAAAGCAGCAGATCGGTCCAGGAAGATGAGGATGAAGGAGAGTTTCGTGTGGTGAGTAAAGGACCGAAAATCTGAGAAACCTGAGACATGCATCTGGTCTGGTTCAGTGGACTGAGTGGCTGTGGAATATGAATTGGCAAGGGTCGTAATGATTGTTATTCTTGATGTAGTGAGTGATCCTCTTGAACACCAGTCACTACAGGATTTTTTGTACTCGGGCTGGTTCGAGCCAAGCCAGCAGTGTCTGCAGAGGTCTTAGTGGGGTTAGGTCGAACTGTGGCCTCCTTCAGGCATGCGGGAAAGAGTCTATTAGCGAGGGGGAGGTGGAGGGAAGGGTGTAATGGGGAAGACAATGGGCAGTGGACATGGCCAAGGAAATGTGTGCGAGATCACACCGGCAGTAATTTGTATCAAACAACATGCACTCAGGAACCAAGAAACATGCTCACTAACCCCCAGGATGTGCAAGTGGAACGTGTTACAAATGTATGAAAAGGGATGGGGGTAAGCCCTTAGAAGCTCCTTGTGCTTACAAAGAAAGTCAGGAATCGCCCCCAATTGCTGTTACAGGTGCTGTCAGCGCTAAATCCACATACAAGGCAAGCAATGACAGGATCTACGAGCTTACACCCTAGATGGTATTGTGTAAGGTAGCTTAAAGACAATACTCACAAGGATGAGAAACACCACTTGGAATGTCCACAAACCCCACACACCCGGTTGATCAAACAGGGACCCAGAAAGGCTACAACAGCAACGGGAGGATAACTTAACCCCTTAAGTACCGGGCTATTATTGAAGTCTATGCAAAAAGGACGAGTATACTCGTCCTTGGCACTTAATGAGACTCCTGACAAGGGACAAGTAGGAATAGTGAGGAAATTCACACCGGAGCTGGATACAACAGCACACCATCTATGTTTTCTGACATTTATATACATGTTTATGAGGCTTGTGGAATCTGCTAGATCACATGCTGTGCATAGGCTGACATCTAGTGGAAGCTGCAGAGTATTACAGTTTGTTTTTTGAAAATGGGCGTCGACACAGGGCGCGCCAGTAATACTATCCCTAGTGTGACGTCCACTGTACCCATGATCCCTCACGCGTCTAGGACCCTCGGATTGTTTTTTTCCGCCATACTGGTCGGAAGCATTCCGCGGAGTTCCCTGGCCTGAGCCATACTTGTGCTAAAATATTGTTATATTTCTCCACCCCAACGTCGAGTCACCGAACATCCACACTCGACGCCTGCACAGAGAAAGAATCGACCGTCGAGAGCTGCACGACGGATTTGGGCCTTGGAAGGCCCCTGGCCTCGGCCCGGGCCTCAAAAGGCCTCTGGCCTTGGCCCTGCAAGTAGGGAGAGTGGGGGGTGGACATACTCTACACTCTTTTTGTATATAGGTACATTCTTATATATTCCTACACTTATTAGCCCGCTGCCACAAGGTGCGTATGGAGGGTACACCTTTCCAATTTTGCCCCAAGTGCAACCGCAAGTACCCTTGGGTTGACAGACACGCCACGTGCAATCTCTGCTTACCGAGGAACCACCCCGAGGCTAACTGCAGAGCGTATAGTAGGTTCAAACCGAAAACACTCAAGGACCGTTCGATCAAGCGTTGGGCCCACCACGCCAGGTGTCAAGAGGCCATGGCAGCGGATGGCGCCTTCAGCGATGGCAGCGACGCCGTGCTTTCGGACGGCGAGGGCAATGTGGCGTCAATTGACATCCAAGCGCAAGTCCCCGACCTCGGAAGGTCGTCCGGCAGGGTGGCTATGGGGAAGACCCCCAGTGATACAAGCGCTACCCACAGCACTTCCACAAAACACATGAAGTCCAACCTAGACTCGACGCGCACCTCGAGTACTCGGAAAGAGGCACATAGAGAATGGTCCGAATCGGTGTCCTCTGGGTGTTCTCGATCTAGATCGCTGCATGACTCCAGGCAACCATCCACTGTTGCCGGAAGTGCCTTGCTCCCCAAGGTAACGGAGGTTCGATCGTCAGAAGACGAAGCCGACCTCTATCCCCAGGCCGCAGGAGTCGGCGTCAACAGGCCGCGCAACGGCTGTTCCCGAGTCCCAACCTAACAGGGTAAACACTCTTCCACCCATGGGGAAGGGGAAAAACAACAGAGGAAGCAGTCTCAGCCTCCTTCCACACCTCAAAAACATTCTACCCCACTTAAACAGATGGACAAGTCTCGGTCTTCTGTTATCCCAAAGACCCCTATTCAAAACAGTACGTCTAGTCAAGATGAAACAGGGAAAGGCATCCAAGAAAGAATCATTCCCAGTTCAAGAGAATGGTCTAGTGATGAGCAGAGATCCCCTCCCATAGGAACACGAATGGTGTCTACACAGAGAAATCGTAGAAGATATCTTCTCTCAGTGGGGTTTCCCCACTATAGACCTATTCGCCAAAGCAAAAACAGACAGTTTCCAGGATTTGCATCCAGGTTCCCCCAGCCAGACTCCCAGGGGAACGCCCTGTGGATGAACTGGTATGGGATGTTTGCGTATGCTTTTCCACCAACACCTCTCATCAGGAAGGTGGTCAACAAGATGAACAGAGAATCAATGATGCTCGTCCTAGTTTCTCCCATGTGGGCGAGACAACTGTGGATCCCACACCTATGCAGACTAGCGGTGTGTGAACCCATCAAACTCCCGGGCTGGTACAACCTACTGTCCCAGCACCAAGGTCAAACAGTGCATCCTCAACCCAACTCAATGAACCTAGCAGCATGGCTCCTGAGGTCCTAGAGTTCGGACATCTCAAATTACCACAGAGATGTATGGACATCCTAAAAGAATCTAGGAAGCCAAACACGAGGCACTGCTACTTTGACAAATGGAAACACTTCATTATCTGGTGCCAGAATAAGCAAGTCAACCCAGTTGATTGCACTCCTTCCGCAATTGTCACATACATGCTCCACCTGCTGGATGCAGGACTGGTATTTAACTCACTGAAGGTACACCTGGCAGCGCTGTCAGCCTACACCACATCCCATAACAAGGTGTTGTGGTGGAAGATACCAGTGGTTAAAGCTTTCATGGAAGGAGTAAAGGGACTTCACCCACCTATTTCAAACCCACCACCAGGATGGGACCTTAACTTGGTGCTATCTAAACTCATGGGCCCCCCATTCGAACCCATGCATAAAAGCAGTCTCAAACACCTGACTTATAAGACGGCCTTCTTAGTAGCAATAACATCTATAAGAAGGGTCAGTGAAATTCAGGCTATGTCAGTGCAGGATCCTTTCTTTACAGTTCATAAAGATAAACTGGTTTTACGTGCACACCCTAGGTTCTCACCTAAGTTTATTTCTAAATTCCAAGTGAACCAGTCCATCGAGCTTCCGGCTTTCTTCCAAGACCCACAAAGCTCGGCTGAGGTGAAACTACACACCCTAGATGTGCGTAGGTCAGTCCTCTACTATGTAAACAAAACCAGACCGCTAAGGAAAACAGATCAGCTGTTTGTCTCCGTAGCTACAGGCAGAGAGGGAGATCGCGTCTCTAAAGGTGCCATTTCTAAGTGGATTGTTAACTGTATCCAGCTGTGTTACTCTCTTTCTGAAAAAACTCTGCCTTTCACGCCAAGAGCCCACTCCACAATAGGCATTGGGGCCACTCTGGCTTTCATTGCAAATGTACCCCTTGGCACCATTTGCAAAGCAGCTACTTGGAGCTCTAGTCAAACTTTTACTCAGCACTACTGCATTGACACCCATTCCAAGACAGATACTCAAGTGGGACAAGCGGTTCTAAGAAATTTATTTGCTCATGACCCTTCTCACATCCCACCTCCTTCTTCTAACACTGCTCGCTAATCTATGCACAGCATGTGATCTAAGCAGATTACACAAGCCTCAGAAGGGATACATTACTCACCGTAACGTATTTCTGATGCTTGTATCTGCTTAGATTCACATGCGACCCACCCTTCCTCCCCTCTGAGAGAAGGTGCATGGATGCTTGTAGTCTTATCTATCTATCTGCTTGGATTATCTGTACTCGCGCTACTCCTCATTCTACCTCATGTCAGAAAAAATACAATCTGAGGGTCCTAGTTGCGTGAGGGATCATGGGTACAGTGGATGTCACACTAGGGATAGTATTACTGGCACGCCCTGTGTCGATGCCCATTTTCGAGTTTCGAAAAACAAACTGTAATACTCCGCAGCTTCCACTAGATGTCGGCCTATGCACAGCATGTGAATCTAAGCAGATACAAGCATCAGAAATACGATTACGGTGAGTAATGTATCCCATTCTACTTTTGTAAATTTGTAACCCAAGATGTTTTTCTACTATGTAATCTTGTTACCTAAGTTGTGTACCTGCTTGTAAATGCTGCGCCCTGATACCCTTGGGTCTGGTGCACAATACAAATAAATAAATAAACAAACCACACCTTACAATCAATAGGGAACAAAGTGAGAAGTGCAAGGGAAAACCTGGAACAGACTCCAAGAGAAAGCCAAGGAACATGAGCAGGAAAAACAAAATTACAAGCGCAAAACCTCCCCCTTTACCACCCAGGGAAGGAAAGAAAAATGGGACAACATAGTAAATCTATAAATGTGAGGGTGTCTAAAGGATCAAGGTTACACTGCAGAACAGGGCAAGATTAAACGAAAATAAACAACACAGACAACTAGGGCTGCACTGGAAATTGCTGACTGTAAAACAAAAGAAGACAGAAGGGCATCCAGGAAGCAGAAAATACTAATAAGCACACGAAACTCAAAATCCAGGAACAAGAAATGAGGAACTAGAACCAAGCATAACAACCAGGAACAAGGGACTAGTCACAAACGGGAACACTGCAACAATGCCCAGCACTGGACTGAAGCAAACTGAGGCTTTAAAAACTGGATAACGATCACACACCTCAGGTGTGATGCTTGCTGGTACCTGCCAGCCACGGGTGTTCCTTATCCTCCACCCACCCTAGTGCTGCAAGGATTCAGGACTTGACTTGTGGGCCAGTGATGAACCGGATGGATGAAAAGAAAAATGTGTTTTCCCCCAGAAGGCAGCCCATCAGTCAGAAACAAAAGCATTGCCCGAGAAGGCACCCAGAAGACCGAGGAACCTGACCAAGAGGAACCGGGCAGCTCGAGGGGCAGGACTGGGCAGCCAGCCAAGAGAGAATGGTCCCAAGACTAGAGCATCTGATGGGGGTGATGCAGGGCAAACCAAGACGTAGCTGAGCTGGAGTAATGGCGACCCACCACTCTTCCAGGCCACAGAGATTCCCTTTCTTGAGGCACTTGGTTCAGGAGGATTTACATGGGGAGGTAGAACAGCAACAACCCAGCAATGGTCCCAGGACGGGACAGTCTGTTCAGCCAGCAAGGGGGACCAGAAGGAGGCCGAGGAGAAGCCAAGCATGTATTCCAACAGCCAAAGGAAGAACCAAGGAGCAAGGGAAAGGGGCCAGGTTTCAGCCAGTGTGGCCAAAGCTGGCCCTCAGAAGCCCATCTTCAGAACACTCCTCCAGCAGTTCAGGTAGGAATCTGAGGAATGGGCAGGGTCTCCTGTGGATAAACACATGCCCTCAGCAATTGACCTCAGATAGCTCTCCAATCACGCACCAAGCAGTCTGACGAATCTGCAATGATTGCCCCAGAAAACCTGGCCTGGGACCCTTCTCGTGTGTCCTGGGAAAGGAAAACTCTTTCTGATCCCGACCCTGCGGGTGGTGTCCTGCAGGAGGATCACATGAGGGCAGGTCAGGAGGAATGGGAAACCCCCTTGTTAAACTTTCTCCGAATCCCCTACCCTTCCAATGGCTTATTGTGAATCAGACAAAGTAAGAAAAGCTAACTTTGCCATTAAGGACTTGAAGACCCATAATTCCCCAAGTACTGGGATGAAGAAGCGAAGGATGTGCAATGTTGCTGGAGTGGTCAGATCATTAGTTCAGATTACCCACACCTGAGGGAGACTGAGAGGCTTAAAAGGCACCTCGGGTGCATGCCATTGAGAAGAGAAAGAAGCAGGAGCAGTATGATTCAGGCAGGCAGCCAAAACAGAAGCTGGAAGAGGGAGAAGACGCTGGAACCACTGTTCGGCAGAAGACAGAGGCTGGTCCTGAGAGAGTCTGTGTCTCCAGTAGCCTGTAGTGCAGAGGATGCACAGAGGGAAGCGTGCTGGAGGGAAGCTTGCCCTCTGGTAATCTATTCTGCAGAGGCTGCACAGCGGGAAGCAAAAGCGAGGGAAGCTTTCCTTCCAAGGAGGCTGTCTTCAGTGGCTGGTGTGCATCAGAGTGCCTTGGGAGCAGGAGAAGCACCAATTGCAGGTGGTGCGGGTGACGGTGGACCAGGAGAAGCAGTTTGCCATGTCGCGAGGAGCCACAGAAACCGAAGTCCTGCGAACAGTGAGGTGATCGGAAGCGCACAAATTACCGGAGTTCACAAGCTGCTAGTGGCCCCAGAGCACTCCGTAACTGCTCGCGTGTTCAAGGCAGGCATTGACCAAGTATGCAGCACTCGCACATGAGGGAAAGTGATCCTAGAAGTGATTCTGAATACCAAATAATTAGAAAGCAGCACTCGCGTGTGAGTAAAAGTGGTCCTAGAATTAATTTTGGGTACTGAACTATTAAAAAGCAGAGAGAGCCTCATTTTACAAACCCAAATGACTGTAATCTTAAGCGTGTGAGTTTGTGGAGTATCAAGCAACCCGATGGGGCAATATTAATAAGAACTAATGCACACAATCATTGCCTGAGCCAAAAGAGGCTAAAATTAAGGCAATTCAATTCCAGCAGATCTTGCCAAAGGCAAAAGGGGGCTAATGAAAGGTCTATACCTTGTGAAACCTGTTGCCCATACTTGGTACAGTATATAGCAAACGTTGGTATAAACTCACATATCCAAAGCCAATGGGACAAGCTGAAGAAGACCCTATCCTTGTCAGTATTTGGTTACTCGTGCAGTGGGGAAAGTGGCAAAAAGGCTGACCTTCTGGAAAAGGTCAATTTGGAACAAGAGGAGCATTATTTGCAAAGGAATATTAAAGAGCACTAATGTGAATATTGTTTTCCCTGAAGAGTTGTTAAATGTTTGAAGCTGCAAAATGATGAATACTGGGAAGTTGTTGTGAACCTCTTTTCAGTTGATCTTAACCACAGAAGCACTTATTCTCCAGCATGGCGTCTGGCATGGATGCACATGCTCATGAATATTCCCCGTCGTCAGGCCGGGAATCCTCGGTAAAAGAAAAACGTTTTTTTTGTTTACGAACTGTCTTTCTCCGATAAACCAATCACTGAGCTCTGGGTCATACTGGCCCCAGCCAATGACTGCCCTCTCCCTAAGCCCCTGTCTCTGCCTGGCTTTGGAGCTCCCCGCGCCTTTATGAGGGTCTCCTCTGATCTCCACGGCTCCATACAATTTCCGGACCGACAATCGCCACCTTCTTTTCGGATCACTGTTCTACGTGTAGCATTCCACTGGGGTTTTTTCCACAGCGAAAGGCTTTTTCCCCATTCTGGCTGTCCCGGAAGTGGGGCCTCCGGTCCACTGTCTCATCAGTGTTCACTGTGGCCTCAATCTGGGTAAGCCACGTCTCTACAAAAAAAAGAGCGATTTCAGCAGCCGCAGAAGATCCCTAAAGACATACACTGATACCAGCTCTTCAGACACAGGTGAGGAGGAGGAGGTCGGAGAAGCAGGGGAAGAGTCAAGGGGAATTGACAGCCCCTCCTCTGGCAGCCATCTTGAGATGTTTACCGCACGTCCAAGTGTTGGGAGTTCTCGTGTGTTTCGCTCTTAGAGCTTTCTGCTTTTTTGCTAATAAAGTTCCTATTTTTGTTTGATCAAGCCTGTGTGCTCAATCGTTCCCACATCTGACTAATGGGGCTTCCGTTTTTCAGCATCTTTCTAAACCCCTCAAGGCCAGAATCGTCGATTGTTTCTTTGAAGTTTCCAGAAGGCCATCTGACCTACAACGCACCATCTCAGAGGAGAAGGACGACAGAGCCTCCCTCTTCTGGCCCTGCACCAGCTGCAGTTTGCAGAATGTTTTCATGGAGGACAAGCATTCCCAGTGTCGAGCATTCCCAGTGTCTTTATTGTCTTCATCTGTCGCACAAGGAAGAAGGTTGTGAGCTCTGTTGTGGATTTACCAAGCGCACTATGAAGGATTGGGACATCAGACTGGCGGCGTGGCTCAAAGCCAAGGCCCCTGTCCCGTGTGGTTCATAGGGACATGCCTCTTCTGGATCCAGCCAGCCGGAGCGGGCTTCCAAGTCCTTTGAGGGAGCACCATCCATGGGCCCCAAGACCAGGCCAAGCACTGCGAGTCCGGCTCTGTCGGGGTCACCGCGCAAGCGGGTCCCCGCAACTGCCAGGGCACGTGCCTCATCTCTGATGGCCTCAGAGTCCAGCCATCGCTCCAGTTCTTCGCCGAAGAGAAAGTCAGCTACGCCGGAGAAGCTGTGGGAAAAAACAGAGAAGCCCAACAGGAAAAGGTGTCCGACCTGCCTGTAAAGGCCCAGGTGATGCAGGCTATCATCTGCTTGCATCGAGCTGGTGGCGGCTCCCCTTTCAAAGGCGAAAGGGACTGACCCGGCCAGAGTGGCCCTTCCTTCCACGCGGGAGGCTTCAGCGTGACCGGCGGAGAAGACTCCTGAGAAGATGATACCGTCCCTTAGCCAGAGACTGACCCCTCAGGACCCAAAAAAAGAGGGTGGGGGCGGTAGAAGAACTCCATCGCACGGATATTTTTTCTTCCGACGTGGAGGACGACTGTTCCATCCACACCATCCCAGAAGAGGCTGGAGGTGACGACTGGAACGTCGAGGAGATGGTTGCCGCCAGTGGTGGTGGCGGGGACTATGGTGACAAGGACGTCGGTGGGGACATCGACATAGGCGCTCGGCCCAGCGACCCTACTCCCCAGGCACCTCCCAGAGATCTGTCACATTACATTCTTTCGACAGTCCACACTTTGGTGTCGGAGATACAGAAGAGGATGCCACTGCCGACGGCACCACCGGCGATGGCCCCGTTGACACCGGGCCACCACCCCTGAAGAAAAGGAAAAGCCACCCTACGCCCCCTCTCCAGCTGCCAGTGCTCTCCCCCTAGGGAAACATTGATGACTGACCGACGATGGGTGCATCTCTCCGCTTCCAAGAGCTTCTCCCCCAGACAAAGTGAGTTCCTTTCACTCTATGATCTCCCCCGTGTCGGAACTCTTCCAACTCACGCCAGAGGAGACAAAGGCGGAGGGCTTCCTTTATCAACGCCGGGAGGTGAAAAGGAAGACCATTCTGGCAGTGTCCCTCCTGGACGACATCTGGGATGAGGGTATGGCGCTGCTGTAGAAACCCGCCTCAGCACTGGCAAAAAGAGACCGGCTTGAGAAGAAATACTGGGTTCCGGAGTTTGCACCCAAGTTTCTGCGGTCACAACCATCCCCGGACTAAGTGGTCTCGGCGGCTGTGCGGAAGAAGTCATCCAACCCGTCGTCCTCAGCCTCCGTTCCCCCGGACAACGAAGGGAAGAAGTTGGATGCCGTGGTGTTATGCTTGAACTAAAATGGCGCTGGTGTGCAGTGCATTCTGGGAGTGCTCGGAGCCATGATGGATATTTACTTCATGCTGCAGTGAAAAGCTGCACACATTTTGCTGAGTGTGAGATTCACGGTGCTGAGGAAAACGTGCTTTCCAAACCTGGTATGTGGTCAAGGACATTTCTGCTGGGAATGCTAACTTTGTTATGGTTTGTTATTGTTCTCCGTGGAGCGTATTTTTAGAGGAGGGAGGCACTCTGCTCCTTGAGGGTGGCTGTCGATTGACCCAGCTGGCAACCGACGGCTGCTCATCAACTGCGCAAGTGCCATTTCCAGAAGGTTTGAGAACTGCCACCCCTTTTCGGAGTGTATATATATGCGGAAACCCAGAGGTGGTCAGGTGAGACTTCAGCCGGAGGAGGACACTTACGTACGGCATTCCTGTGAGCTGTGGTGCTCTCGGTCTGGCTGTTCCCGGGGTCTTCCAGCCGCTTCTGGGCGAGATGAGGAATCCAGTTACGCTCACGGCGATGTATTTTCTTTTGAATTCTTTACTTCTTCTGTGATTTATGTCTATATTATTTCTGTGAGTTATTTCTATGTTATTATTGGTTGCTTCTAAACTTTGAATAAATAGCCGTATAAGTGCTGATTATCTTCTAAGAGTGTGTGGTTGCGAGTTATTGCGTCTTTCTGCGTTCAAAGTATTGGCTCTATAATTGCATTGGTAATTTATGTTTTTCCGTGCACTCTGGGGAGAGCAATACATTTTTGGCGTCACGAACAGGATACTTGTGATGAGTTGTTCCGAGTATTCAAGAATCTGTTTGAACGTAGATAGGATTCGGTTATCTTGCAAGTGAAAGTAAGTGGGTATTGAAGTTTTTGAGTAGTGAAGTTTTTTTTTTCTTTTGCTGGTGTGTGCGTGCCTGTGGGAGTGATTGCAGTGTGGAGAGAAAATATATATAGATGTAAAGAGGTTCTGTTTTGTTTGCGATCATGAGTAGTTTATTCAGGAAAAAGAGCGTGACTGCTAGCGGTGACTGTTCTGATGTTGTTATTCCAGGCTGGACTAAGAGTCCATATGATAAATTGGCCCAGGCGTGGGCATGTGGTGCAGGTCTAAGTGAAACATGGGATCAAGGATTGGGAGATGCCGATCCGTCTGATGTAATGGTATGTTTGCAACAAGTTCCAGTAGAACGTGGCAGAGAATGTGCGGCATTAGGTAGGCGAGGTTGGGTTCTTTTGCATGCTTATAGGAAAATACATCAAATGAAGGTGGAAATGAAAAATTAGGTTTTGCGATTAGAGAGAGAGCTGGCTGCAGAAAGGCAGACTGTGTTAATGCAGCAGATTCAAATGAAACTGTTTAAAGATAAGGCTGACACATATCAGGCTGTGGCCGAGAGGGCAGCAGTCAGAGTAGCCCGGTATATGTATAGGAAAAGACGGGGAGGTGGCAGCTGTAATCGCTACCGCTGGTGTGGACTGGGATCCGGATAAGTGGGATGGTGATATTTTTGATTCAACTAGTCTAGAAAGTAGTTCCGCAAATGAGTCTGACCCCAAAATGGAAGTGAAACAGAAGACAGTGGCGGCTAAGCCCGTTAGAAGATGGCGAGCCGGACCCCACCCACAGAATCCTGCTGGCGGAATGGTGGATTAAAACACGCTGGAGGATTACACACAGCAGGAGGTTGGGGAAATTATTACCCGTTTGAGGCAAAAATCAGGGGAAGCTTTATTGACATGGATGGTGAGATTGCTGGATGGGGGTGCTGCAGGGTTGTTGGTAGATTCTACAGATTCACCGCATTTTTTACCCCCTGTCAATTGACACCAATGTAGAGGAGGTCTTAAGGGCACGACCGCCCCCTGACGCAAATGGTCAAGATACACAGGTGTCTTTGTTGCACCTGGTAGCCCAAGCATGTAACCGTAAATACCCCATTACCACAGATTGGCCTAGTGAAGAAACAAAGTGGTATACATTGAGAGAGGCAATTCAAAAAGTCAGAGAGCATGCTATGAAAGAGGCTATTACATAGATGCTCCTGATCACATGGTAGCCGTGCCGCTCTCAGTTTCAATTCGAAACATGGTGATTAGAACCGCGCCACCCGCATACAAAAGTGTCATTATGACTTTGCTCGTAGGTGTGACGGGCAAAGCTACTGATGAGGTAGCGGATGCCATTCGGCAACTTGCAGATATAGGGGAGTGGGATAAAAGCGATAAGCCACGGGAGAGAGAGGGGCGTAGTGAGAGAAGAACCGAAGGCAGGCGGCAAGATAGCAGAGACTCCTGAGTGTCCAGCAAAGACATGTTTTTGGCTTTGTTAAAAGATGGTGTGCCACACGAAGAAATTGATGGCATTGAAACCAGAGTAATGTATGAATTAAACAAAAAACGAGGACCTGCAGCCAAAGAGCGCTATAAACAGGTTAAGAAACAAGTAATCACCACGCCACAGGGGGACACCTCGCCTTCTGCTCCCCCTGCGGAAGAACAAGATGAAGGGTCTATGGGGACACCTTCCCCATACCAGCCAACATACGCTGATTTGAGAAAGGTGGTGAGTGCGATGTTAGAGGCGGAGTCGAGTCACACTCATTCGAAGTTTGACTAGGGCTTCGGCCAAGCTCCGGCAGTGTCTGCCCGCATAAAAGTTGATAGGCGGCCTCATGTTGATAAGATTTTTTGGGGGCCAGGAAATACACAAGGGGTGCGAGCATTGATAGACACTGGGGTGGAGGCCTCTTTGAGTCATGGCAATCCAACACGATTTAAAGGCAAACAATTTACTATTACAGGTCTAGGGGGAAAGGAGACCCCCGCAGTCCAAACAAAAGTGGAGATGAAAATAGGCAATTTGAATAGGCAGAAATACCAAGTGTTGATTGTCCCGATACCTGAATATATAATTGGCTTTGACATTTTGGAAGGGTTAACTTTGGGACTTGGCGGTAAAACGTACCAGTTTGGGGTGAGTGCATTGATCTGTACACCCATTACCGTAGCCAAATTGAAGATGCCCCCAGTGCAAGTGCCGGTGGCAACCAAGCGGGTAGCAATGAAACAATACCGCATTCCTGGGGGGCACAAGGAAATTTCAGACACCATCAAAGAGTATGTGGAGGCGGGTGTATTACGCCCTATTACCACTGCATGAAACAATCCTCTCTGGCCTATTAAAAAGGGAGATGGGTTGTGGAGGATGACGGTGGATTACCGGGAGTTGAATAAACACACTCCTCCCTTAGTGCCCACAGTCCCAGATGCCATTACCTTGATTGAGAATGTCCAAAAGTTAGTTTGAGGGCACTTGGTATGCAGTGATCGATTTAGCTAATGCATTTTTCTCTGTGCCAATTGCTGAAGAGTGTCAAGAGCAGTTTGCATTTTCGTGGAGTGGACGTCGGTACACTTTCACGAGGCTACCTATGGGGTACATACATAGCCTACTATCTGTCACCGGCTGGTGGCAGAGCACTTAGACAAGATACTGATTAAACCTGACATACAAATCTCTCATTTCATTGATGATATTTTGATTCAGGGCAAGGATGAGCACAGTGTGCATAGCCAGTTAGATGTCATTATGGAAGGATTGAAGAAGGAAGGGTGGGAGATTAAACCGAGTAAAATTCAAGGTCCAGCTGAAACAGTGATATTCCTAGGGATACAGTGGCATCATGGGCATCGAGAAATGGTGCCAAAAGCCCGACAGAAAATACTTGAATTCACCACTCCAATGAACAAAAAGCAAGCTCAGCAGTTTATAGGGCTGTTTGGGTTTTGGAGACAGCACAGTCCCCATTTAGGGCAGTATTGGCCCCCCTCCACAAGGTGACACGAAAGAAATATGAGTTTCAGTGGGGGGAGGAGCAGCAGAAAGCCTTTGAGCTGGCGAAAGACACCGTGTAGCAGGTGCTTGATTTATGGCCATTGAAGGAAGGCGAAGTGGAATTAAATGTGTCTGTACAAGACAATTATGCTAACTGGAGTGTGTGGCAGAAGCAAGACAGGAAACGTGTGCCATTGGGGTTTTGGAGTCGTAAGTTGCCTGATGCTGGTAACTCATACACTCCGTTTGAGAAGCAATTGCTGGCGTGTTATTGGGCCCTTGTTGATACCGAGCAAATGACGGTGGGCCATGATGTATTAATGAGACCAGAAATACCAATCATGCAATGGGTACTGAGCTCTCCTAAAACGCATAGGATAGGACATGCTCAAGAAGCCAGCATAATTATATGGAAATGGTTATTCAAGACAGAGCCAAATCAGGGAAAGGTGGAGTTGCAAAATTACATGAGCAAGTAGCCAACATACCACCCTCAGATTACATACCACCGGAAGTGCCTGAAAAACGTGAGTCTCCCGTGAAATGGGGAGTACCTTATAGCGATTTGACCGTGGAGCAAACAGAGCATGCTTGGTTCACGGATGGCTCAGCTTGATATGTGGGCACTGAGCGGTACTTGAAAGCAGTGCCGTACAATCCCAAGACAAAAAAGATGTTGACAACGTCAGGGAAAGGGAAGAGCAGTCAGTTTGCAGAGCTTTACACAGTTTACCAAGCATTGAAACAAGAGACCCGTGGTCAATGTTTTGTGTACACAGATTCATGGTCAGTGGCGAATGGATTGGCAGTGTGGTTGCCAACTTGGCAAAAGCATGGGTGGAAGATTAATTCTAAAGAGTTGTGGGGAAAAGAACTATGGCAAGATATTGCAGAAATGTGACCACTAAGTGAAGTCACTGTATATCATGTGGACGCGCATTGTGCCACAGACTCATTAGAACGTTGGTTTAATTCTGTTGCAGATGAACACACCAAGATTTCATCTGTGGATGCAGAGGCTCAGGAAGACGATTTGGAGGGTTTGGCCAAATGGGCTCATCAGAAATGTGGGCACCTTGGAGAAAAGGCTGCTATCAGGTGGGCACAAGCTTGAGGAATCAGTCTTCCTTTAGAAGTAGTGAAAACGATCATTTTGCAATGTCCAGTGTGCCAACACCAACTGCATAGACCTATCCCTCAGATTGTTCGAGGTACATTGCGAAGAGGAAAATTACTAGGTCAAATTTGGCTAATTGATTATATCGGTCCCATGCCAATCATTAGAGGTTGTCAGTATGCATGCACTATTGTGGATACATACTCAGGATATTTGATGGTTTTGCCATGCAAACGTGCAACACAACTGAACACCATCAGGTTGTTAGATCAGATCATACTACATTATGGAGTGCCTTTGCAGATTCAAAGTGACAATGGGTCACATTTCAAAGGCAAATTAATCCAGGAGTACTGCCAGGAAAAGAGCATTGAGTGGTTGTATCACGTACCTTATTATCCAGCTGCTTCCGGGTTAGTTGAACGAATGAATGGGTTTTGAAAGAACAGTTGCGCAAATCTGGAGATGGCAATTTGGCAGGCTGGCGTGATCGTGTGTTTGATGCGGTGCAAGTATTAAACAACAGACCTGTGAATGAGCATGAAACTCCTTTAATGCGACTAATGACTCCTACATAACAGGTTAAACCCAATTCAGTCAGAGAAACACTATTGTACTGGGAAGTTACTCCGGGTTCTTTAGCTCCCTATCGAGCAACTCCAGAGTCAGCAGGGGTAGACTTGCATTCCCATGAAGAAATCAGATTAGATCCAAGAGGAATAGTTGTAATTGAAACAGGGATTGGAGTACAAATTCCTCCAGAGCATATGGGATGGATTGCCCCCAGATCTGGCCTAGCATTGAAGGGAGTTCAAGTGTTGGGAGGGGTAATTGATGCTGATTATCAAGGCGAGATCAAAGTCATCCTAATGAATAGTGGGGACCAATTGTTATCGATCCACAAGGGTGATCGAGTGGCCCAATTGATCATTATTCCTGTTAAGTTGTCCATGATTAGGAAGGGGGAGCCTACTACAGTGTTAACTACCCATGGGGATCGTGGTTTTGGCTCTTCAGACAGTATGGTACCGGGTGCAAAGGTGTGGGTGGAAAGGCCAAGTGGGCCACCAGTGCCTGCAGATGTCATTGCATCAGGCAAAGATCAAGTAGTTTTAGTTATGGAGCCTGGTATAAAGAAATGGCAATATGTGCCCGCAGACAAATGTAACATGAGAGAGTGATGTACAACACTGATATCTCTTTTCTGGGTTTGCCTTGTAGATCCTGTATCTGGCAGGTGTAATTGTGGTACTAAATGGACTCCTTTTAGGAGAGTTAAACAGTCTGCTGCTACCAACGAAAAATGTCACTACTGTGACAGTGATCAAGGGGATACTGATAGTGATGAATAGTGTTGTCCCAAAGCAGCCTCATGGCGATGCAGAAAAGCCAGCCAGACCGAAGACATGGATTCGTGAAATGCAGCAAACACGTCAGGAGCAAGTGAAAACAACCTTGATGCCAGTCATGCGAGAAGCATTTTCAGGACGGCGAAAACATTCTCCTATGATCACCCAGACAGAGAATATGTGGATATATCTGGCACAGCAGGTGCTCAACATATCACACTTCTGTTTTACTGATGTGCCCAATGCTGAAGCTTTACTGACTACGTGCTTAGTAGCAGTGCCGACGCCTGTTCCGGTTTTAAAGCATATCTTCGGCGTCACACACAATGATTCTTTGGTTCAAGATTCAGATATTAGGCAATCTTTTTCCGTCTATGAGTACTGTAGGTTTTGCCAAGAAACCAATCGCAAATGGAGAAATTTGACACTTGTTATTACTTATAATATAACCCAAGGTGATGTATGTTATTTCATGGCAAATGCCAACAGATCGATTTAACCAAACAGCACAATCATACAAGGTTTGAGCAGCGACTGTGTTCGCGAGTGCCACGCACATGCACCAGTGTGAATAACACTATGTCTTGTAATCATACAGTGATAGCTGCCAGTCATCAGAATCATGTGAAACTTCCAACAGGATGGCTCTTTTCATGTGGCAACATCACATACACTTATATTCCAGCTAACATTTCCGGAGGTCCATGTGCCTTAACTCGATTAGGACTAATGATGTTTCCTTTACACCCAGCGATAACTCGAGGTAAACGGTCAACTTTCGAATCTGTGGGTCTATCTCCTGATTGTGATTCACATGTACACTTGTTATCAGAAGCTGAGGTTCTAGCATTAACCCTTTCATTAGTGGGAGTTTGGGGTTTAGCTGCTGGGGGTTACAAATCTTTGATGAAATTAGCATGTTTAGTAGTCAAAAGCCTTAATCATACTTCTCAGGCATTACAAGAATTACTCCTTGATAGTCAAGTTATTAGAAAAGCAACATTGCAGAACAGAGCTGCTGTTGATTATCTATTGCTAAAGCATAATTTAGGGTGTAACGCATTTGAAGGTATGTGTTGTTTTAATCTAAGTGACCATTCACGATCCATTGAAAGTCATATTCGAGGTTTGAGGGATCTCATTTCTCAAGTGTCGCAAGATCGTACTGGGAATGGGTGGGATTGGTTATTTTCATGGATACCTGATATTGGGGGTACACTACGTTACGCTTTTGCTTGCATTTTCATTATATTAGCTATCATAATAGCTTGTTGTTGTTGTATTCAATGTATTCCCAATTTAGTTTTAAAGTTTTGTAGGTTTCGGAGACCGGCTCCTTTGCCACTGGGCTATCGAAGGTAAATATCCAAGGGTGGAATTGTTATGCTTGAACTAAAATGGTGCTGGTGCGCAGTGCATTCTGGGAGTGCTCAGAGCCATGATGGAAATTTACTTCATGCCGCAGTGAAAAGCTGCACACATTTTGCTGAGTGTTAGATTCATGGTGCTGAGGAAAACATGCTTTCCAAACCTGGTATGCGGTCAAGGACATTTCTGCTGGGAAAGCTAACTTTGTTATGGTTTGTTACTGTTCTCCATGGAGCGTGTTTTTAGAGGAGGGAGGCACTCTGCTCCTTGAGGGTGGCTGTCGATTGACCCAGCTGGCAACCGACGGCTGCTCATCAACTGCGCAAGTGCCATTTCCAGAAGGTTCGAGAACTGCCACCCCTTTACGGAGTGTGTATATATGCGGAAACCCGGAGGTGGTCAGGTGAGACTTCAGCCGGAGGAGGACGCTTACGTCCGGCATTCCTGTGAGCTGTGGTGCTCTCGGCCTGGCTGTTCCCGGGGTCTTCCAGCCGCTTCTGGGCGAGAGGAGGAATCCAGTTACGCTCACGGTGATGTATTTTCTTTTGAATTCTTTGCTTCTTCTGTGATTTATGTCTATATTATTTCTGTGAGTTATTTCTATGTTATTATTGGTTGCTTCTAAACTTTGAATAAATAGCCGTATAAGTGCTGATTATCTTCTAAGAGTGTGTGGTTGTGAGTTTTTGCGTCTTTCTGCGTTCAAAGTATTGGCTCTATAATTGCATTGGTGATTTATGTTTTTCCGTGCACTCTGGGGAGACCAATACACGTGGGTTGAAAGGTTATCTACTCAGCAGCGACGACGGTCAAGGTGGCGAATGCTTTAGACATCCTGGCCAGATACGACCGGGAGTTATGGTACAAGATGGCCCTGATACTGAATTTCATCCCCGAGGACAAATGGGTCGAGGCGATGGAGATTCTCCAGGAGAGCGAGGTGGCATCAGACCACGCCATCACCGTGGCCCTGGACATTGCGGACACATGGTTATGCCAGATGGGAAACAGTGTGCCTCCATCGTCACGGCTGGCTGAAGGCCACCAACTTCAGGCAAGAGGTTCAGACTTGTGTACTGAACATGCCGTTCGACGGAGACAATCTCTTTGGGAAGGCCGTCGATTAATCTCTTCAGGCCATCAAGACCGACACAGAGACGGCCCTTACCCTGGGCCTGCTGCAACAGCACTGTCCGTCCTTTCGTTCCTCAGGAGGGAAGTCGGTCAGATCCTTGAAGGGTTTCGGCAGGGGAATCCTCTTACCGCCAGCTCTGCCGCTCCTCATTACAGGAAGCCTACGGGGACTGCTCCAAGGCCTTTGGAGGTGGCCGCCATCGTCATCAAGCCTCCCATGGCTTGGACTGAACCGGCCAAAGCATCGGTAACTGACCCATGCACACCAGTGGGAGGCCGGCTGGAGAACTTTGTCAACATGTGGGAAAACATCTCCACCGATCGATGGGTGCTGAATGCCCATGGACACACTCTGGAGTTTCAGCAACTATGTCCGCGAATACCACTGGTGGCCCGGCAGAAACAACACATCCCTCAGCTGCTGCTGGAGGTTCGGGCGATAGAGCTGGTTCCGAGGCGACTGCGGGGCTCTGGAGTTTACTCCAGATAGTTCTTTGTAAGAAATAAGACCAGGAGTCAGAGGCACATTCTCAACCTACAACGACTCAACAAGTACATCAAGTCCCAGAAATTCAGCATGGTCATGTTGCAGCACGTGCTCGGCCAACTAGAGGAGGAAGACTTTCTATCGTTGTTGGATCTAGAAGATGCTTACTTCCACGTCCCCATTCACAGAAAACATTGCACGTTCCTACGATTTGTAGTTCAGGGGAAGCACTACCAGTTTAAGGCTCTTCCGTTCGGACTGAAGTCATAGGGCCTGGCTCTGGTGGCGGCCCATCTGCGACTACAAGGGATACGTGTGCACCCGTACCTTGACAACTGGCTTGTCCAGGCCAAGTCAAGGGACATCAACTTCGACCACACAGAGAGGACCGTCCGGCTACTGACGGATCTGGGCTTCTAGGTGAACTATGCAAAGTCCTGCTTGACTCCATCGCAGGGCGCGCTGTTCCAGGGGGCCAGACTCAACACGGTTAACTGCCTGGCGGCCCCCTTGGGAGGAAAGGATAGCAGCCATTCTTGGCAAGGTACAACGGCTGTTAGCACTGAACATTGCCACAGTGAGGACCATCAAGTCGCTGGTCGGCATGATGTCATCGTGCATCTACATGATCAGGCTCTGCAGGTTGCGGATGCAACCACTTCAGGAATTCTTGGGCGCCTGTTGAATCCAGGTGTCCGGAAGTTTCAAAGACAGGATTCTGCACGACGAGGAGTTCCGTTGAGCGATAAGGTGGTGGGGTGTGCGCTCCAACATTGCCGGAGGCACAGACTTCCAGAACCCCCCTTACCAGGAGACGGTCACGACGGAGGCCTCCTTGCAGGGCTGGGGAACCTACACTGGAGGTCTCCACGCAAGAGGTCTGTGGCGCCCAGAGGAGAATGATCTCCACATCAATATCCTGGAGCTATGAGCGGTGTTCTGGGCCCTCAAGTCATTCCTTCCGTCCCTGAAGGCCAAGGTGGTGTGAATCTTCACAGACAACACCACCACAGGGTTCTGCATTCGGAAGAGGGGGGGCACGCGATCACCAGTGCTTTCCAAAGAGGTGCAGAACTTGTGGCACTGAACCGTCGGACAAGAGATGTTCCTCGTCCCCTTTCACCTGGCGGGAGTCGAGAACACCATCGCCAACTCCCTCAGCAGAGAGATGTGCTCCTGCCACAAGTGGGAACTCTGGCAGGACCAGGTGGGCTGCATCTTCTTCAAGTGGGGCAGGCCCCAGATCGATCTGTTTGCAACAGCAGTAAAATCCAAATACCAGAAGTTTGCCGGCAGGTTCCACCAGCCAGGGAGCATGGGAGAGGCATTCTCCTTCCCGTGGGAAGGCCTGTTTCTATACGCGTTCCCTGCTTTGCCTCTCCTGCTGCGAGTCATCAATCAACTCAAACAGTGCAGATGCAAGATGATACTCATCGTCCCGGTGTGGCTGAGGCGGATTTGGTACCCGGACCTTCTCAGCCTGTCAGCATCGCCTCCAGTCAAGCTGCCGGTGGTCGCAGATCTGCTCACCAGAGAAGGAGGCTCAATCCTGCACAACAACCCTGGATTGCTTAACCTAAGGGCTTGGCTCCTGCAGCCCTAGAGTTTGGAGGATACGAGTTGCCAGCGGATAGCAGGCAGGTCCTTGCCAAGGCCAGAGCGTCGTCGACTCTGCTACGGTCACAAGTTAAAGCGTTTCACTGCATGGTGCCTATCGCAGAAGATCACCCCTCTGAGGGTCACGGCCCTGCAGATTCTGCCTTACTTGTGTACTTGGCCAAGTTGGGACAGGCACACGCCTTGATCAAGGTGCATATGGTGGCTATCTCCTGCAACACCATGTCTCCAGGAAGATCTTCTCTTTGGTCCCGCCATCTAGTCAAGGAGTTCCTCCTGTTTCGATCTTTCCCGTGAAGGCTCGTGCCCCGGTGCGGGAACTCAACGTGCTGCTGACGAGGCTCATGGGGGCCCACTACAAGCCCATGCATCAGGCACCTCTCAAGTTCCTCTCGTGGAAAACGGCTTTCCTTGTGGCCATCACCTCTGCCAGGAGGGTGGATGAAATACAGGCCCTGTCCTGCAAACAGCCATATCTTACTTTACACAAATCGAGGGTGGTGCTGCTGACGCACTCCTCCTTCATGCTGAAGGTTCCGTCGGAGTTCCACCTTAACGAGCCTTTGGTGTTACCTGTGGGTTTTTTCAGAAGCCTTTGTCACTGGCTGATACGGCCTTGCATTGCTGGACGTTGCTCGTGCTCTGAGGTTCTATGTGGCACGCACAAAGAGCTTTCGGAAGACATCTTAACTGTTCGTGAACTTTGGTCCTGTCAACCAGGGGAAGGCCTTGTCCAAGGCTTCCATCTGAAGATGGCTCTCTGGCTGCATTGTCATCGGTTGGCGAACTGACCGCTGTCCGGCCGTCCGACAGCCCACTCCACCAGAGCAATTGCTGCAACAATGGCATTCTTGTCTGGTGTGCCCCTGCTGGACATCTGCTGGGCTGCTACGTGGAGGTCCACGCACACCTTCACAAAGTTCTACTGCATCGACGGGGATTCCAGAGAAGAGTCCAGAGTCGGCCAAGCAGTGCTACGCAACCTGTTCGCTTGAGGTGAGTCTGTTCCAGAGGCACGAGTAATTGCTTCTGTTGAGCCTTGCCACCTCCTGTGGTTGTGAAATGTTATGCTGCTATGTATTCATTATTCATGAGCATGTGGATCCATGCCAGACCCCGTGATGGAGAGTGAACAAGTTACTTACCTGTAACTATTGTTCTCTAGCATGGGTCTGGCATGGGTTCACATGCAAACCCTCCCTCTGTGCCTTCTGAGGCTCTTCTTGGTCATACTACCACTTTACCAAATCTGAAGATGGCTGCCAGAGGAGGGGCTTAGGGAGAGGGCAGTCATTGGCTGTGGGTAGTATGACCCAGCGTACATTGTTTGGTTTAGAGGAGAAATACACTTTGTAAGTGAAAGTGAAACTGTTTTTTTCTTTTACTGAGGATTCCCGGCCTGACGATGGGGAATATTCATGAGTATGTAAATGAATGCCAGACCCATGCTGGAGAACAACAGTTACAGGTGAGTAACTTGTTCCTTGTTGTGAAACAGCTGTTCGGGCAGGGGAGGGGATTATACCCAGATGGCACACCTTTGGAGGAGTAGGCCTGGCATGGAAGTAAACCAGGTAGAAGTTGACAAAGTGCTATAAAGGCATGGAAAGTCCTCTCCAACTTCCCCGAGATATGCTCGGAGAATAAGGCACACTAGCGAAAATGAAATTGAAGTCTTAAAAATTGGGACCTTGCCAACCTCAATGGACAGTCTGGCCCGCCGAAATCACCATAACCAGGGGCAAATAAATGAAGGGGAATTAAATCAATTAAAGGCAATAAAAGGAAGTGAGATAACGAAGTGTGTACACAGGCCTATCCTAAAATAAAATGCTACTCGTGAGGATCAGATTGTGCTAAGACTATATCATGACTTCGGAGAAATAAGGGATTGCTTGAGTGAAAGCAGTATCCACCCATTTTTGCAAGACAAAACCCTAAATGACCAACAACCTACGACTCCTGCAACTAACTTAATTAGACAAGGCAAATTTGACTTTTCTGCTTCGAAGGGGGAAACAAATCATTTAGACGCTGAGAAAGGGCTTAACTTTACATCCAACGTCCCTTATGAATTTGGGGCTGAATTTAATCATAAAAGCATGTCCCAAGGATGCCAATTGATACCATCATGAGACCGGTAGCCGCAGTCATTCTCAGTAGATTTGTCTAGCTCTGAATCCTCTCCACCTTCAAGTGAACACAGGCAGACGAACTTCTCTGGAAATGGCAAACGCCAGCTGTCTTTTACAGCTGGCATACACATACATAATAACGTTATGGCAGCTCTTTCAGTTTCATTGACTCTGTTTATCAAACTTTGAGTCAATAAATGACAACTTAAAGGACCATGATACACTCCTTGCTATGATCCACTCCAAACTGATATTCTTGGAAGCTTTTTTGTCTCAGGTGCCAAGCAGGCTGGACGATGAAGCAGAGAATTTGTCAATGTGGCATGCTAGACTGTGCCACCCAGCGAGTAATGACTTGTCTGACAAAACTACCCTGATCGACTCAGTGTTGGAATCGACTAAATGGATCTGACACAATATCAATTTAAAGACATTGGGGGTCATTCCGAGTTGGGCGGTAGGGGATAACGGGCACCGTTAAGGAGACCGGTGCCGGTAATCCCCTACCGCCCAATTCTGACGTCCATTAGCGGGGACCGTAAGGGACGTGTGGTCGGACCACACGTCCCTTGCGGGTCCCGCTAAGGG
This sequence comes from Ambystoma mexicanum, assembly GCF_040938575.1. Lineage (NCBI taxonomy): Eukaryota > Metazoa > Chordata > Amphibia > Caudata > Ambystomatidae > Ambystoma > Ambystoma mexicanum. The sequence goes on along the minus strand of NC_090938.1, from coordinate 794,509,161 downwards.
ACCAGGGTGCAAATAACGGGCTTGACATTCGCGAGCTCGTTATTTGCGCCCTCCCCATTCCCATTGAGCCCTATGGGGGCTCAAATGGGAATGGGGAATGGTTTGTTCAATGGGAACTTACTGGTCCCGCCAGGGTCGGAATGGACCGGTAAGTCCCCATTGAACAACACCGGACTCGGTACCGGTATGGGAGGCAGCCATGGAGCTAATTGCTCCATGGCTACCGCCATACTCAGAATGACCCCCATTGTCTCAGGGGATGACAAAATATACATGCATTCAGCAAAATGAAGAAAGTAACAAACTAACACGAAGAGGGAAAAAAACTAGGGAGAAAGAAGCACCGGACAAAGTCAGAGAGATCGATGCCAACATTAAAGAGGTGAGCCAAGTTGACCACCGATTGTGTACGATTAGCACACAAGAGTCTCTCCTCCAAACAAGAGTAGTCTCAACTGAACGAAGCAAGTACAACATAGATGAGCGTTCTCACAGAATAGAAGCTGATGGCGTGGAGTTGACAGAATCAATATTAGAAAGAGGTGGGGATAACTCAGGGTGAGAAAAACAGTTAAAGCTCAAGGCAAGGAAAATAGAAAAGAATGAATGGCAAATCCTCACATCGAAACACCAAATACCATTTTGACTATTAGGCAAAAAGGCAACAAAAACTTGGAAATATTCACAAAACCTCCTATAAACGATAATGCAGAGACCTTGAGGGAAAAACTAGAACTGAGCAGAAAAAATACGATCAAGACACGGAATTAGAAAAAAGCTAAATCGAATGGATCAAAGACTTTCCGAAGAAATGTAACTACTCCACCTCCAACGTCACTATCCATTGGGATATGCCAAAAACGAAGCCTAATAAAGAAAAATGGGACACAAAAGCAAACAGTAATACCAAAAGTCAGAATCAACCTGACCGCTAATGCTAAGAAAAGACCAAGGGTGGAAGAGGCACTAGATGAAAATACACAGGCCGACAAAAACGACCTGCTTGAAAATCTGTCGCAATACCTGGAGGACAATGAAGGATCCATGTCATCCTTACAAGAGTCCGTAGAAAACGCCTCTGAAATTCTTCAACACTCGCTTACACAGAATGGAAAAATCAAAATCAGGAAGAAAGCAAGAAAATTGGAAGAGATCGACATGAATAGGAACAGCCCAGTCCCACCTCAAACATTGCCTCAAAAACAAAGACGAGTGCACTCTAAATGTGTTCTTACACAAATACGGGAATTCTCCAAAGAGAGAGTGTCAACAAATGGGAACCCTAATTTTACCAGAGCCCAAGAGAAGAGAACATAAGTGGAGCGGGTACAAGAAACCAGGAAATCTCTAGGGTTAGGCTAAAAGAAAATAACGGGAAAATACACCTGGAAAACGTGCTATATCCAAAAAATGAAGTCGATTTAAATAGACGAAACATAATGAAATTACTACACTGCATTCCATCTTTAAGAACAATAACAGAAGATATTGTAATAGTAGAATATGCAAATGAATTAAGAACAGATTGGGTCATTCTACATGTACAGTCCCCTTTAATTCAAAATACGCTCTTGGAGGCAAGAATACTGCTATTGTCCTTCCGAATAATATGCAGGTGCCTGGAGAGCGAAATGCTGCTGACTCTGACCATAGAAAGAATTGTCGGATCAACTGCAGTCTCGACACAAGACGGCAATAAAAAGTTGGAAAAAATTGATAAAAGAAGGAAATCTCTTACCACAACGTCTAATAAGTGAGATCTGCAAACATCCAATACATCCAAGGGACGAAATGTGCCAAAATGGTCTTGGGGGAAAATAAGCATAAACTAGGATCTGCTAGAACCATGGGAACAGGCTCATTAATCTCATGGAACATCCGAGGATTCTCTCATATGTTTAATAATGCAGCACTGAACAAAGATCCTACATAACCTCATTTGTTTGCAAGAAACGTGGCTATAACAGACTCCAGTGAGAGATGGTTATACAATCCTGCTTAAGGCTGCAGGGAAATGTTCGCAAGGAAGACCGTACTCCGGCCTGTTAACAATGATAAGGGACAAAACAGGCCTAATACTGATCAAAAGTGAAAAACCAAATGGCTTTGTGCAAGGGGTTTACTTACAGCACGAAACACACTACAAAGACTATCCGGAATTCAAAATTATCATTAATGTATATTGGAACCCTACCTTGATTACATCATCAAATCTAATCAACTCTGATCAAGCTAGTCGACGAGAGTCTGGTGGAATTCAATAATCCTCATTTCATCATATGTGGCAACCTAAACATAAAATGTCTAGACGCAGAAGGGAAACCAACAGATTATGCGTCTAATCAAGACGGATCACTTGGAAATCGAGGAAGTCGATGGGCACACAAACTCAATCTGAGGAATTGCGTAATGTAAAATGGGCAGAATTCTGATGACATCCCTGGGAAACCAGCATGACATCGCAACAACAGCTGTGCCACTTTAGACTATATTTGGACCTCCAGGAACTTTATTCACAACATAAAAGAGCTGTGGGTAATCCCCACTACTACCAGCGATCATGACATAGTAAAAATAACATGTGAAATGGAGAAGGTCAAATTGTATAACAAACCAAATGATGAATTTGGAGTAACCCATGGCAGAAATCGACTGTGATTATTGGACACATAACAAAGACCTTTTGTGAATCGAATAAAATCGAATAAAAAAGGTAGCCAGGATCTAGACTATACTCCTCTATTGGCAACATATGAAACAAAAAAACTGAGTTCAAACAACCTTATCGAAAAACTAAATATTTTTATAGTCAAGAGATAGCAACACAAAAGAAAATTCTTCGAGGGGACCTCCATAACCTAAAGAATTTGAGCTCAATCAACAAGATGCAGGACATTAAGAAAAGAAAACAAAAATATCGTAACTGGCTAATCTCCTTTTTTAAAATACTAAGAGATCTAGAACAGGGCGGAAAAATGTTAAGTCATCTGCCAGTGCAATACAGGTGAGTTTTGGAACATCATGAATGAAGGGGCATTAAAACAACAAGCCATCCTGAGCAACAGTGTAAAATGCTAAAGATTGGGTCACACATTTCTCAGAGGTCTTTGCTAAACCAATTCATTGTAATAACGATGAACAGGAAGAGATAACAGATTGGAAATTCTGTATAAAAAATAATCTATTGTGGAGGCAATCAAGAAATTGAAAAACTCGGGAGCAGCAGGCCCCAATAACTTAAATAACATTTTTCTAAAATAAAATGCAGAGGAATAGGCAGAATTCATAGAAATATTATTTAATCCAATCTCAAGAGCAAAGGCAGTACCATCTTCCCGGAAATCGGCGATAGTTCCAATTTTTTTAAAAGGAGATATATCTATGCTGAACAACTAACGACTGAAAGCATTACTAGACGTAATAGGCAAACTATTTGCGTCATTCCTGCACAAGCAACTATCAAACTGGGCAGAGGAGAATGAGATCATAGATTTAAAACAGACCGGATTGACAAAGGGAGTGGGGACTGACCCAAACCTCTTTTTGATAAATGTATTGAATCTTGAAGCCCTAAAATCAAGTGTTAAATTGTTTTTAGCATTTGTTGATCTCCTTCAAGTTTTAGACAGCATAAATAGACTAAGGATGTGGAACAAACTAAAAGCATGGAATTGGCCAGAAGATGTGCTGCAAGCAATCAAGGCTCTACGTACACACGCTACAATCCAAATTCGACTAAATGCCGAAGGTGATCTAACTGACAAGATAAATACAGAATGAGGAGTAAAATAAGGTTGTCTGCTAGCTTCTGATCTTTAAATCATACATGGAATATCTACCACTGGCCTTCAAAAATGTAAATACTTTCCCACCAAAAATAAACAATTACCCATATCATGGGTAATCCATGCTGATGACCTAGTACTAATGGATCAGACTCAAATCGGCTTTACAGAGACTGATTAACCACCTACAGGAATACCTAACTGAAAACAATCTAGCAATTAATGCAAAGAAAAATCAAAAATCATGTCGTTTATTAGTAATCCTGGATTAATTCGAAGAGCCTTTCGCTGGTACGCCGGCAAAGATCCACTAGAAAATAGTCAATTTGCTATCTGGGAATCTCCTTCAATAAATTCAAGATGTAAAATCCAAAATGAAAATGCTTGCTACGCAGGACTCAATAATACATGGTAAATATGGAAAATGTACGATGGCACCCTTAATTATATTCTACACGCAGTAGGTGATCCCAATCATAACATTTGGAGGGGAAACAAGCCTAAATCTAACCTGATCTATCTCTAAAGGGTTGGAAGGCCAATTTTGGGAAAAGTCCTACATCTTGCAGGATGTGTACCTGTAGTAGCGATACAATACGAATTAGGACTTCAATCCTTACAATCAATGGTACTCTGGAAAACGCTCTCACTATTGCGGAAAATTCTGAAGGCATCGTCTGCAAATTCATACCAGATATTAACTCTTCCAACTATATGAGTGTTGTCTGGTTGCTGAATTAATGGCACAACAAATGTACTGACCAGCTAAAACATTTGGAAATCTCATTAGATACTCTAATATTAAATCGTTGTGTGGCGAAACAACAATTAATTACAAGGGACTGGATAGACACTATCAATGTGAGAAATAACTATAGTTCATCTATGAATTTAATGTTGGAATCGCGTGCAATTAACCGTACGCTGAAATACTTGGAGAAGATCGCAAGCACCTGTCATCGGAAACAATTCCTACGCCTTAGACTGAATCTATATCTGACCAAAGAGGTACTCAATGAATCATTTGATAACGAGATGCCCCACACTGATACTTGAAAAAAGCCACTTTCTTGTGAAATATGCAGCTACTAGCCTTAGTATGACTCAATAGTGGCAGCAGATTATCCTAGGTGGAAATTCGATGTGTACATGTGCAGTAATTGACTTTTTGGACTCAATATTAAATGACTCAACACATGTTGTCACAACACAACATTAAGAAAAAGAACTAAGAAGAAGCTACAAATGGCGAGAATGAAGATTAGCTATCCTCAATCATACGATCGAACAACATCTTAAGATTTGATTTAAGAATTGTGACACGACAAATTAATGTCACGGATAAATCTAATTCAGTTCATTTTATACAGATGAAAAATTCTCTGAGCAATTTGATGAATTGAAAAACTAATGAAAAGTTTGTAATAAACTGATTTTACTATGTAAAAAAGGGTTATTGAGAGGGTTGGAGAGAGGAGCCAATTGGCAGGAGGAATTAACCCTGTTGATTTATAGGGCCAGCCACTCCTGTCTCAGGAGTGAGCAACGAAGGTAGAAAAGACAGCACAGCAGGTGGCGTGGCATCGTGGGGAGTAATCCAAGTTTTTGGCTCTTTCCAGGACTGCCAGTTGTAATTATGGGAGAATACGTGCCAGAGAGGAATGAGCTTTTTGCAAAGAGTTTGGCCATTCCACAGCCCAAGAGTAAGCATTGTGTGTGATGCATTGAAGAGGGGAGATTAGATGCGATTGGAGCGCAATTGGTGGCCCAGTAGGTTGCTGCAGTTGATGCAAAGGATGTGAGAGGTGATGTGGGCAGGGGTTGTGGTACGAGGGTGCAGAGGCATTGCGATAGTACTAGGGGAGGGGAGTTAACAGCGTAGAGTTAGGTGTGCATGTATGGTGATTTAGGGGATAGGGAACTCAGTAGGCTTATAGTGACCAACTGAGTAAAAGTATACGAAGGCTGGTAGCGGCCAGCAGGACGGACGGTAGGGGCTAAGTGATTAACTTACAATAAGGCGGATGGTGGCGCGCAATGCTTAGTCTGGCCACTAGTGGTTTAGCCAGGTTAGCATGATGGTGATGCAGGTGGACCTTTACCAAGAGTCATTGATCCATCAATGGAGGTGTGATTTCCATGTGAGCATTGCTCTGGGCATAGCGATGTGGCTCTACAGCCTTTCAGACCCGAACAGTTCCAAACAGAAGTTGCCCCTGACCTTTACGCCCCTTAACAATTCAGCCTTACATTGGTCTCTTGCCTGACAGGAACCGCACTTTAGGACCATCTGTCAGAATATGCGGAAGTTCCTTCCCCCTGAGACTCCTCACCTGGGTCTTCAGTGGGGTTTGATGTCCTCGGTCTCCTTCTTCTTCCCTTCATGGGATTCTCTCCTTCGTCACTTGACTTGATAGTCCTTCTTCCCTTCTTGCGTTCGAAGAGATAGGGACGGTCTCCCCCCGAGGCCACCTTGCCCGCCTATGGATCTGGCAGTCAGGTGAACCCAGGGGAGTCCGTCCCTTCAAACAGGGAAAAAGCCAGATTTGGCAGAAAAAACCCTGTGTATTGGCAGATGGTATTGGCCGATCCTGATGTGAAGATTGGAGAGGCTGGTATAGTCTTGTATCAAGAACACAGAAAAGTCAGATAAAGGACTGATCCTCCTGGATAAGGGTTCGCTCTAAGCAAAGCTCTGTATGAGAATGGGGAATCGGCTGCACACTTGAAAATAAGGAACTGTTCCAAACAGAAGGAAAACAGGTAAGATTGCAGGAGGCTGAATAAGTAGAGATAGCCACACAGAGAAATCTGGAGGAAACGATAAGATAAAGATACCAAGCACGAGAGAGTACCGGAGAAAGCCAGAGAGAAAGGGAGCGAGAGAGATAGAGAGAGAGAGAGAGAGAGAGAGAGAGAGAGAGAATGGAACGTTGGTGAAACACGGAAAAGAAGGTGACCGCTCCGTAAACACAGCGGAAAGGAAATCGAGCCCACTAGACCCCAAGGTAGAATATCAAGAAACCGACACCGGAAAGCACAATCGAAGTGTAGTCTAGTCGGGAAACAAACGGCCGCGGAGAGGCTGACCGAAGGAACGAGAAGACCGTAAAAGAAGCTGAACAGGAGAAAAAAGGACCTGCACGAGAGGGGAAGACCAGGGAAGAAACAGGGTTAAGAGGAGGTAAGTTACGAAGGAAAACTCGGAAGTGGGGCACTGCAGCAAAGCGAAAGTCTGAAGACCGACGAATGCGAGTTGCAACGCGAGTCGCAGGGGGCGTGGCCTCCTAATATACCTGCCAGCCCAAAATGACTAGAGCGTCAAGCGGACCTGTAGAGAGGCTTAATACCGCCTCCATCTTGCCCAGAGTTTCCACGGCCGCGGTGTGACACCATCAGCCCCCTCGGAATTTGACTGAATCCACAACCCTCGAATGAGCATCTATATTGATGGGTAGGGGGCGTCCCTGATGCATTATGACCCATCCCCACCCAATCCAAGTGTGGATTTGTATCACAGACCTGCAAATGCAGAATTCTTTCCACCTTGCTTGGGTATTTGAAACTGGCATGCACACTGACTTAAATAGTACATGCATACCTACAGAAGCATACATGTGTCGGGCACAGTGCACTCTCTCGCTGTATGTATGTCTTTATTTCTGGGGTGGTGAATCTCTTTAGACTCCTGTGCATGCCATATTTTTCCATCTAGTGGTTGTTCCGGAGTATTGCAAGTTGTTTCCTTCTAATGTAAAAGTAGGTGGTGGCCGGGGCGTCCATGTCAGTACGACGTTCATTCATCGACAGTGTTTTTTTTCGATCAATGTTTTGCTGAATTTTATTTCTTTGAAAAATATCATTGAAAAATATAGGTGGTTGTGGGTAATGGTAATAGTGTAAAAATAATAGGGCGGCAGGGAGTTGGCGGCAAGCACAAAAAAATGGAATTAACCATTTTTGAGAGTTTATTTTCAAAAAAATATTTTCGGCATAAAAGACACAGGAAATAAGTGTAGGAATGACCATCGAACCGTCCCGGTCACTCTATCCCTCTGTGAGCAGGAACCCACATTACCCCTGTGCCTATATCCCCAGATTACTTTTGTTCAGCCATTGGTTGGTCACAGACGTCGAAGTGGAAAGAAAATTCACTGACCGCACGTGTGGTGAGACACCACTTTTCCCAGTGGGGTGGCACCGAGTTGACTTCATAACACAGTCCCAGCTACCAGAAAGTCTTAATGGGCGCATCAACCTAGTCCCCGATAAAGCCCACATGACATGTTACCGTCAAGTTGTATCCCTCTGACATTCCTTTTTAGTTTTGGCGATTAGCTGGCGCTACCTATAAGCCAAAACTATTGCATTAGAGTACAGCTAGGAGAAATGGCCCAAGAGGAGGGACACAAAGTGTGTAGTCGTTGTTTGGTTATTTACCCCCCCCAAATTGACTACCCATGGCCATGCTAATCTCTATGGCGAGTCCCACCCACTTCCTGCCCAAAACACATCCTCCTGGGATCTCTTTCTGCTAGCTTTATCAAACCTTGCCATGAAATTATGTCCAAAGGGCCTGCCGCTGTTTTTTCAAAACAGTCTTCTGAGAATTAATGACTTAATTGGAGCTGTAAACGCAGTACTGATGTGATAAACATGTCTTAACCAGATCTGCCTTCAGCCACTCGATTTATAAGCACTGTGCCTGTCCTTCACTGAAGTCCAAACAGCAAGCAGTTTTTGCTTTTTGCTTGTGTATAGGTATTAGGCATTTGCCAGGCAGTCCTATTAGATACCCAGGGACTCACACCAATTTGCAGCTGCTACAATCAATGGCCAGTTAATACCACTATGGCAGCGCCAGCCAAGTGCCTTTCCAATGCCTACACAAAAGCCAAGACTGTTGGCATGATGGTGTTATCTGTTTTTGGATACACACCGTCAAAATTAGTCAAACTAATTACAAATTCGTTTCAGCACAGTGGATACTATTGATATATATATATTTTCTTTGAATGTCGCAATCCACTTTTTGCTTTAGGAGACTCTCCCTACCACATTTTCTGTGTATGAAGACGGTTGGCATTGCCAGTGCTTTTTGGATTTAGGCCCTGAACCTCTGACATCAACTGCTCACATGGAGCCAGTGCCAATTAAGTTAGGCCTCCACTGTCAATGAATGTTCCTCATGCTCGATATGCAGTGTTTCAACACCGCCAAGCATCTCTTAAACACTTGTGTCTTCTCTAGACTACTGTGCCAGCACCCTCTTTGGTCTCCCCAACTATGCTTTCTGTCCTCCCGACAAGATCATTAACTTCGCTGTCAGGACTCGCTTTGAATTTGCTCACTTCACACCTACCTCCTCGTCCAGTCTGGGTGGCTTATGATGCAAAACCAGGGCCAGATTTACAAATGTATCTACGGCAAGTCACCACCATATGTGTTCTACTCTATCCACGTCTACAAGCCTTCTCGTAATCTCGGCTCTGCCTCCTCAGCTACACCTTTTGGCACCTCGCCCTCCCTGGGCTTCCAACCTTTCTCTCTCCTTTCTCCAGTTGCATGGAATTCGCTTTCTCCAAACATCCCAGAAACGTTTCACACAGATTTCTTCAAAACCAAACTAAAAGCCTGCCTCCTCGCCTCCGAGTTACCCTCTTATCCTGCCTCTCGTCTGCCTTCTAGCTAACATTTGTCCCTCGCCTGTAACCTGCCTCTGTCCCTCACTTCCTCTGCCTCCACTCTAGCACTTCACCCATCATGGCCACACCCAGAGCACAGATGGCTGTACTGCCTACCAGCACTTAAAAATAGCCAATGTTGGTTGTCCTTAATCTATGCATGTTCACTTATGTATTGTCCCTGCTGACTGTTCCATTTACTCCCACAACCTGGTCAGAATGTCACTCAAACTCACCCCATTGTAAGAACGTTGCGGCTTCCCATCAAATCTGATTTCTTATCTATTGTACGTTCTTTTGTTATCAAAAGAGCATCTGTCCTCCCTGTATATAAATAATCAATGCCTGCCTCTGTAACACGCTGATGTGGCAGGATTGCTATCTCATGCAGGTTTGCTATGCTATGATATGCAGGATTGCTATGCTATGATGTGCAGGATTGCTATGCTATGTTATGCCATGCTATTAGGCTCTCCCATAGAGTGAGGCCTCAGACCCTCCATGTCACCTCCTTCGACCTCCCTGGGCCTGCTCTACACAACATCCCAGACAGGCCCGAACCCCTCCTATGGCAAAGGACATGTCAGACCTTCCCTTCCGCGTATTCTCTACACGTTTAACATTAGCCCCATATATGGGAGATATCAGAAGGGGTTTCTGCGAATGCCGCTGATTTATAATACAACACGATGTCTCTGCAGCACTGCGTCACAAGGAAGATGTCGACAGTTCTTGCCAACTGTCTGTAATGTCACCCCAAGTAACACCCCCATTGTGATAGTACAGAAACATATTCGTGTTTGCGTAGGACATGCTATATGAACCTGCAGGAGGGTGAGGTTGGGGAGGAGAGCTCCTTGTGCCGGCTGGCCGAACACTTGCATGCTGTTTTTCCCTGCTGATAACTCTGTATGCTGTGTATTTGCGATATGAATACATGAAGCTTGATCTACCACCCGTCTGTCTGATCTCCTTATTTGCTGCAAACTGAGAGTGGCCGAGGGGGCCTTATCTTGGCCACCACAACGCCGAACACTACTGCCTGTTGTGAGGGGTCAGAAATGCAAGACAGACACTTTAGTTTTCTCACAAGTCGCCATTTTGTTAAAAGATAAGGGTGAGATAAACACATTCTTTCTCTACTATGGACCACCTGAGCTCTATGTCCTTAAGCTGGCGACTAATGAATCCAATCAGGTGTTCCTTGCCTTTTTCATCTATCTGTGATAGTACAGCACCTATCCCAGTGTCAGAGGCATCTGTCTGCACAATAAAAGCATGTTTGTAGTCAGGGTCCCTGAGGACAGGGGCCTGTCACAGGGAGTCTTTTAAGCCATTGAAGGCCTTTCCACCCTCCTCAGTCCAAGAGACCTTCTTAGGCTTCTTTGGAGTAGTGAGAGCAGTCAGAGGGGCAGCTATGGTACCATAGACTGCCATACAATGTCGATAGTACCCAGTGAGTCATAAAATGGGTCTCACTTGGGTCTAAGTAGTGGGGGTAGGCCAGTCATGTGCTGCTAGTACTTTACTGGGTAGAGGCTGAATCCTCCCTCCACCTACTTCATGCCCGAGGTAGACCACAGATCCTTGACCTGTCTGGCACTTGTTGGCCTTTATGGTCAAGTGGGCCTTCTGAAGAGCCTGTAACACACTTCTAAGTGTTCGTCCCAGGTGGCACTGAAGACTGCTATATCATCCAGATATGCTAAGCAGAATTCATCCATCCCATTTAAAACATGGTTCATAAGCCTCTGAAAAGTGGCAGGTGCATTTCGCAACCCAAATGGCATTACCCTGAACTGGTAAAGGCCTTATGGAGGTGGGAATGCTGTCTTCTCCTTGGCATGCTCTGCAAGGGCTATTTGCCAATAGCCTTCAGTGAGGTCAAATGTGCTGAGGTTTACTTGGAGGCACCCAAGGTATCCACCAGCTCATCAGTTCTAGCTAGGGGGTGAGCATCTGTCCTGGTGACAGCATTCAGAGCCCTGTAATCTACACAGAACCGAAGTTCAGAGGCACAAAGACCAATGGACTGGACAGGGACTACTGGAAGGCTCAACCACTCACAGATCCAACATCTTGTTGACCTCCGCTTTGATGTAGGATCTCACCTTATCCAACATTCTGTAGCCCCTACTTATGGTAGGTACACTATCTCCCGTGGTAACGCAAACGCAAGGACAAGCCCTACTGGGATTCCACAGCTCCCAAACGATGTGGGAGCCAAGAAATACAATACCCTGGTGTGACCAGGGGCACCCAGTACAGCTTCCACAATGCAATTTAGTCAGATGAGTGACTTGGCAGCCTGAATGTCTCTGGGAACAATTCCGAGGTGAGACTGTTCCATTTTCACGAATGGATGCTGGATACAGCATATGAGCAGGCTACATATTTGTAGCCAATTTCCTTGCAAATATAGCTTGAAGACAGTCCTGAAGAAGGTGGCTTTAACAAATGAGAACACCGAAAACGGTTTACCCAAATGTAGAGATGGCAGCAAGGTTGCTGCTGCAAACCACGCTTGAACCAGTGGGAGAATAAGACATCCTAGTACTTACTCCCCTGGCACGGTCTTCACAACACACTTTATTTTAGTCCTGTAATCAAAGACATACACTTTTATCAGGGTTCTCTTACCTCCAGTAATGGGCAATAAAGTAATCATTTTCCCCTAACTGCTTGGTAATTGTTAGTACCCCTAATGTTAATTGATCAGAAGCAAGGGTTGTTTGACCAACGCTACCTGTCCCGTTCACACTTTGTATAGCTCTGAATACAACAATGTCTGGGCCATTAGTCTATCAAGCCTCTTTGAACGGAAGTAAAAACCAATTTAAAATTTAGTAAATTACGCTCTTTCTTTTTCTATCCCCTATTGGACAGGCGGCACATCTGCACTGACTAGGGACAATTAGAACTTTCTCTGTCCTTTTTGTAACCTACTATTCTGCTGCTCGATGACCGGCCAGGACAAAATGTGTTATCTGTAGAACACACAATAAGTTAGTAACAGCATTGTGAAGCATGACAGAAGAGCGTTGTCCTCATTCTACCTCACTCCTTTGAGACATATAGGATCATCCACGAACATTATATATGCTCGTTGGCGCGTTGACACTAGGGTTTGCCTGCCCACCCACCCCCTTTTCTCGTGTTACCAGTTAATGCTTGAGCATAACCCATCTACTTCTGCTAAGCAACCCCTACCCCTTGTGTAATTCTTAACACTATCTCCAGCGGCAATCTCATGTTTGCACCAAGGTGTCAAACCTGGAGTCAGTGAGAACAAGGAGGAGAACTGCCTCAGAAAAGTTCGTAGTTCCCCTTGTTGGTCAAACGTCACGTGAGGGGCCACTTGGACACCCTCAATATAGCCATCTGAAGGACCATTCTGGAATAAGTCAGGGAGAGGTTCTGATTCCTCCTCTTCTATATCGGATGCCAGTAGGAGTGCAGCTATTTCAACCCTAGGGATGAAAGCCTTCAGTCTATGTATGTCAAACACTTTTGAGGCCTCTCGAGGCCTTCTAAGGTCCACCAAATAGTTAACCTCACCCAGCTGCTCCACAACTGTGTAAGCGCCTGACCATTTATCCCGTAGGGCTCGAGGCCTTATAGGGTTCATGATCAGGACTTCTTGACCTGGGGTAAAGCGAACAAGTGAAGCTTTCTGGTCATACCAATGTTTGACCAATGCCTGACCAGCCTTCAACTTGTCACTGGCCTGAGCCCTCAGGAGGACCATCCACTTCCTTAACCCCAGAACATAGTCCACTACATTGATAGTGACAGGAGGAGCGGGGAGCTCACGTCCTTACTTGACTATGGCCAGTGGTCCCCTTACACGGTCACCGAAAAGAAGCTTGAAGGGGCTGAAGCCAACCCGCTCTTGAGGCACCTCTCTGTAAGCAAAGAGTAAGCATGGTAACAGGAGATCCCATTTTCTCCTTTGGGGTTCTTCCAGAGCCTCAATCATGCTTTTGAGAGTTCTATTAAACCTCTCAACTAAGCCATTTGTTTGGGATGATAAGCTGATTAAAACATATAAGTGACCCCACGCCAAGTGACCCCACACCCCTTCCACATGGCTTAAATATACTTGGCATAAAGGTGCTGCCTCTGTCAGACGCACCTTCTTTAGGGAAGCCAACCCTAGTAAACATACAGAGCAAAGATTTAGCAACTGACTTGGCAGTCACTGTCTTCAATGGATGGCTTCAGGATATCTGGTGGCATGGTGGACCAGCAACAAGATAAACCTTTTGCCAGAGGATGTCTGAGGGTCTAGGGGGCAAACAATGTGAATTCCTACCCTCTCAAATGGCAATCCCACAACAGTGAGTGACAGCAATGGAGCCTTGATTGTTGCACCGCTTTTTCCAGAGATCTGGTAAGTGGTACAATTCCTGCAATGGCTTTCTGCTTGCACCCCCATCTTGGGTCAGTAGAAAAGCATGGATAATCTTTGCTTGGTTCTCTTGATCCCAAGGTGACCAGCAAGGGGGACCTCCTGCGCCAATTGCAGGAGGAAGGGTCCTACTTGAAGGGGGATCACCAACCTCCAATGGTCTCCTCCAGTAGATTCTATGGGCTCACTGTACAGGAGCCCACCTTCCAAATAAATCCTATGCTTCCCAGGAGGTTCACCCTCAAGCTGGGAGCAAGCCTGATTCCTTAGGCCTTCCAAAGAGGGGCACTCACTTTGGCCCTTACTAAGCTTTTCCCTGTCAGTACCACCTTCAACCAATAAACTTTGGAGTTGAGGATGGGCATGGGGGTTGAGTATTTCAGTCAGCACCTCTTCCTCGTCTGCTTCAGGTGCTTGGCCAACTACCTCCGCCTCAGTGGTAGGTGAGTTTGGGGGAATATTCCCTTTCCTTCTTTTTGATATTCTGACTCCCTTAGCCTTGGGTTGGCCAGGGCAACTCTTGTTTGTGACCTTGTGCAGGATCTCTCTGTTGTATCCCCCACAAGACCTTAGTCTCTGAGGCCGTTACCCAGCAGGACCTTTCCAGGGACTTTCCTCTGTATGCTCTCAGGAATCCTCACTACTGTACCATTGATAGTTACATTTACAGGCATTACTGGGAACATGAGAAGGGGACATCAGCTAACGCGGTGGGCATCAGGGGAGCTCTGGCAAGCTTCTCCTGGTTGACCAGTGTGGCATCCACCACAGTTCTGCTGGCTCCACTATCCCTAAGGGCAGGAGTGTCTACTCCATTGATCAGCACCCTGTTTTTAAGGTAGCGTTTGGTATTGCCAGGTATCTTAGCATAAGCTTCAGAAACTCTTGGCTCCCAGGAACCCAGGGATATTAAGACTATCTCAGATTCTATCCCACTGGGCAAAGAATCTGAGGAGAAGGATGCCCCTGTGATAATTTCTTCCTCCTCATAGGAGGGGAAGGTGTGAGAAACTCATCGTGACACAAGTAAAACTTACACAATTGATCACAGTTCAAGGGTGTTTATTGAACAAATGAAAGTATGTATGCGGGTTGGAAAAACCCCTAATCTAAGCCTAATTCTAAAATGGGGACAGATGTCGATCATCAAAATGAAAAGAAGGTGGTCCTAGTGGTGTCAAGTCAAATAAAAGGGCCTATACTAAGAAACCCTATTGCCAATTCCTTACGCTAAATACAAAGGGTGTGGGGTTAGGTTTCAAGAAAGAAAGAAGTGTTCTCAAATGAGACGTCAGGCGGCGGTAGCTTGGTTCTCCCTTCCCCACATTTTGAGCACGGGGTAAGGTGGAAGCTGGTGGAGCACAGTACAGTCTCAGGCTTCTCCAGCCCGAGACGACAGTTCCAATGCCAGAAAATCTCGGGCGTCGGGGGCTAAGTCTCATTTCCTTAGAAAGTCTCTTGCCTTCGGGCCTGATGTGTTCAGATAATCAAAAACAAAAGTTCCTTTAACAAAATGAAAGTTTGTTACCAAAGTTCCATATGGGTGATGGTTTCACTCCTGGGTCTCCCTCTTCTGGGCTGACCCTTTTCTGTATCGTGCTTCCCAATTTCAGTAGGGTGACGGCTTCACCCCTGGGTCCTCCTCTTCTGGGCTGACCCTTCTCAATTGTAATCCAAAGTTCAGTGTGGGTGATGGCTTCACCCCTGGGTCCCCCCTCTTCTGAGCTGACCCTTCTCAATTAATATTTATTTGCGTCTCTTGTTCTTTTCTCCTTAAACTTTGGGTGATAGCTTAACTCCTCGGATCTCCCTTGCTCAGGTTCAGATCTCTATTGACTGCCAGCCTTTGGGTGACAGCTTAACCCCTGGATCTCCCTCGTTCGGGCTTGGACCTCTCTCGACTGTCAGTGTTGAGTTTAGCTTCACCCCGGATTTACCTTGTCCGGCTCGGACCCTTCTTAATGTTTCATATGTACATGGGATTCACGTCTCTTTATCTGCTATATGTGATTCACTTCCCTTTCTTTTATTCACAATGCAGGATTCACTTCTCTTGCCTTCACGTCAATTCACAAATCAAAGTCTTTCGAGTGTACAGGGCTTTTGCTTGACCCTCACGTATGACCGCTTTGCATCAGTTTCTTTAAAGTCCATTACCTTTGTTCAAAACTTGCCACTTTGCGATTCTCACTGAACACAGTCCAGCGTATATCGATTGTCCCCTCGACTCACTGGCTGTGATGAACCGCTTGGCTTTGGGCTTCTCTGGAGTCAAGGCCTGTACCACGGGCGCAGGGGTGTCCTCTGCACCGCCTTATCAGCATAGGCGTGCCCCGTGAACAGTTGACATCTGCAGCAGGGCACTTGCTCTATTCTATGCAGTCTCAGATTTCTCTCCAGAAAGGTTCTGTGGGCCTGGGGTGAAAAGGGCAGGGTCGCCTCTCTCCTTGCCACACTTTCGCCGCCTTTTTCCTTCTCTTGAACTGCTGCCTTCTATTGGCCATTTCCTTGTGCTGCCTGTCATATCCGTCTTGCTCGTACTGTGCTCGTCGGCTCCACCTTTTATCCCTGTGGGGAAGGGAAAGGGCCATCTTGTGTCTGTGATTGGAGTCAATTGCCTGACTTTGCCTGACCCTGGTATTGGGACATGTCAGGTAAACGGCTCTAGTGTGAGTCCATTGTGTTGTGCGAAAGTGTTCGCGGTGGAAAGGGGGGGCAGTGGTTTGGAATATTCTACAGGAGAGGATGGGGAAAAATAGTTAAAGGAAGGGGGGATACCGCATTTCACCTGGTCGGCATCCCGCTCCCCGAGGACCCCTCATCCAGGTGATCCTCCCTCACTGGTCCACCCCCAGGAACTGGATCCAATAGTGATGGCCGTGTCCTGGCCACCTGGATGACAGCTCCCCAAGCTTTAGGCAGGGAGACACCTTCAGGTTTCTCACAAAGGCCAGACTCAGAGTGGACCCCCAAGGTTTTGACCTCACATCTGGGGTTTCCCTTCACATGGCCACTTGCTCCACAAGCCACACAGGATCCACTGGGTCTGTGTACATAGGGAGGCTTACTGTAACCTGAGCTATGCTTGGGAGGGTTACTCCCACTACTCTGACTGTTCTCAGGTGACCTACCCTTTTAAAACTTTTTGTGGCCCTTCTGAGAGGAAGATTTTTCAGATCCCCCACCCTCCTTATCATTGTGCTTTTTACCCTCCTCCTGCTTACCAGAAGCAGGCTTGTCCTTATGGGACACTCTGTGACACCCATAAATCTGCTGCAATGGCCAACTTCTTAGGATCTATCTCCTTAGAGTCAGCCAAGTGCTGCTTAAGCGCAGGGGAACAAGAAGTACAAATATGTTCAAGCGTGACCAAATGCATCATACCCTTAAATGTGGTGCCCTTGTATCCTTCCACCTAGCCAGTCAGGTTTTTTTTAAAGAATCAGCAAAATAAAAAACCCAAGTATTACCTTCTTTCTTTTTGTATTCTCTGAATCTTTTCAAGTATTCCCAAACTTTAAGACCAGAGTTTGCTTAAATGTTGGAAAGTCTTTTCTGTCAGCCTTTGACATATCCATAATAGCACTGTAGCCAGAATGGGGTAGTCGACTGAGCAACCATGCAACCTTGTCAGCATCCACTACTTCTTGTGCCTCACATGCATTCTCAAATGCTGTCAACCAGTGCATAATGTCATTCTTGTCATCATATACACTAAGCAGATCTTTTGGAAATATGGGAGAGGAGGGGCCAGACCCATTACCAGACCCTGTAGGGGAACCATTAATGCCTTGCAATCTACCAAACTCCAACTGGTGCTCCCTGTCCTTCTGCTTCTCTGAGCGTTCCAAATCTGCGGAATTCAAGCTCCTTCTGCTTAAACAGCAGCTCTTGCTTCTTGAATTCCGGCATGACCTCAGCCCCAGAGCCGGTCAGAGGACACATCTCCATCATCATCATCATTGCTTTTCTCTACAGTAGCACTAGTCAATATATTACTGGTACTTGGGATAGCCCCAGAGCAGAAGGTACTATCATAAGAGGGCAAAGCCAGAATCCGCATTTCCTGCCAATCTGTGATCCTTTGGATCATTTCGGATTTAGTACCAGTGGCCGACAGGCCTCTTTCGGTACAAATGTTTCTTAGTGTCTCAGATCTAGAGGCACTCAAAACAATCTCCATAATTGCTTCCATATTATAAGTAAAGGAAGGTGGCTTACAGTTAATGTTAACCTAAGAACACTGTCGCTCGTGTAACCTCTGTACCATATCAGTGCGCAACACTGGGTACCTCTGATCTTAACCCACCGCTGTACACCAATTTGTTAAAATGGATTTCTAAACTCTGACCTGGTGGGCCGAAGTTAAGGAGGCCACCCTCGTTTTAGTGAAACAGGGGAACCTTC
This sequence comes from Ambystoma mexicanum, assembly GCF_040938575.1. Lineage (NCBI taxonomy): Eukaryota > Metazoa > Chordata > Amphibia > Caudata > Ambystomatidae > Ambystoma > Ambystoma mexicanum. Next base: position 794,490,874 of record NC_090938.1, on the reverse strand, counting down.
GGGACGACCCAGACCAATCTAGGTAGCTTGGCAGACAGTCAAGACTAAGTCTCAGGAGGGGTAAGAGTGATCGGAAGCACACAATAAGCACACACAGCAACGAGCCATAAATTACTCTTTAACAAGTGTATATGAAAAATATCTATACATTTATTGTCGGCCAGACCAATAGACACAAGTGACTTTAGTAATGTGAAAAACAGTTATCACACCAAATCCTTATACTATACAATATATATACATTACGTTTCCTAATACATTTTAGTGATAAGATACAGCCACAACCTGTAAAGAGAGGGTTGAATTAGCACATTAATAGCATTAGGCAATTCTTCAGAGTTGTTCCCTAACTTTTGAGTTCACCCATAAGAAGAAGAGTGGAGCCTTGTGCTCAACAGTACAGTGAAAACGCACAATCGCACAGGTGAAGCAAAACGCGTGTCTTCTTGGGAGGGCTGTAGCAAGTCTGTAAGGGGCATGAGGTGATGAAGAATTGGTTCCAACTATTCAAGTAGGCCATGCACTTGGCTGCAAATCAGTGTTCAAATGGTGAGAATAGCTAGGACCACCGGTAAGTGATGCAAGTAGTCACAGACCCAAGGCATAAAATAACCGGTATTGCATCGCAATTTGCGATATAATAATTATTGTTTGCTGTTTATTTTAGGAATCATGTCGCACTAACTGCAATATGATTTCCACTGTAAAAAAAGAAAAGAAAATAAAGATTGTGCCTTTAATAGTTCTACCTGCTGTGCACAACGTGCACTGCAGGCGAGACAGAAGCACCCGGACTGGGCTAAAAACATTGTATCAATGTTTTGGCAGCCCAGCCCGGATGCGGCGTCATCACGTGGTGAGAGGAGGTTCTCAGCCCCCCTCTCACACTCTGGCTCAACATTGAGGTAAGGAGTCCGAAGGACTTGCTAGGGGAGGTTTGGGTGGGGGAGCCGGGCCCTGCTTTTCATGCAAATGTCGTGGGTGCTGGGTGTAAGTGTCTGATGATAATATTTCTCCCACCCGTTCGGGCGGGAGAAATATTATTCTCAGCCACTTGCTCACACCCAGCACCCACCATAATAACGCAGCCTGCTGCCCGTAAAAGTCCTTCTACGAGCAGCAGGCTGCGTTATTATGGCGAGTGCTGGGTGTGAGAAAGTGGCTGAGAATAATAACTCTCCCGCCCAAACGGGCGGGAGAAATATTATCATCAGACACTTACACCCAGCACTCGCCGCCGTAATAACACAGCCTGCTGCCTTCTACGAGCAGCAGGCTGCGTTATGGCGGGTGTTGGATGTTAGAGAGCAGCTCTAACACCCAGCACCAAGTGAGCCGACTTATGAATTACCCGGTGGGGGGCCCAAATACAGGAAGGGACATCACTGGCAGTTATAGGACCGCAAATTTGCATGTAGTCGCCAACTTGGTGCGAGGGGGCTGGGGGGCGCTGAACAGGGGAAACATTGGCTAGCATGTACTGCATATACTAAAGTCAAGTAAGAAGGAGATTTAAGCCTTCGAGTTGCATTCCAGTAGGCCATCACTGCCCCTACTCCACCCCTCTATAATCATCCAGGTTGTAGTAGCCCTCAAAAGGCAGAGCAACACAACTAGGATGGGAGAACGAAATGCCGTCCCATCCTGTGAGTGTGTCAAATGTCAGAGCAAAGACTGTGCGTGTGCCTCCTACCTTGGAGCACAATCTCACTAATTTGGTGCAAATCTCGCACGTGGGAGCAAGGGAATCCCCTGCGTGTGTGTGGGCTGCAGACCCCGGATCACATGCTCACTTCTTCAGTGTGAAACACTCGCCAAGGCTCTTTGGGCAAGCATTCAGAATGGGTCTCACACCTTTAAACAGTGTGATTTATTTAGTGGGCACCTCACTCCTTGGAGCATTGTATCTGCCGTTGCTGGTAATCTCACAACTGAATGTACAGTTTCACTCTTGGTCATGTCAGTGACCCCATGTATATTAATGGAGTCAGTCTCCCATCTGGGAAGACAATTATATCTCTGTTAAAACACTCTGAATTGCCACTCCAGTTTTCTTGATCTATAGATCCATACCATATTCATTCAATGTGTGTGCAGGGGCGATAACTTGTGCCTGAGAGAGCTCATTCCTTCATTCAGGAGAGATAAAGGGGTAACAACCCCCCTGTATGTGGGATCAGGCTCATTTTGCCCCATGGCCCCTCCAGAAGAAGTGAGCAGGTTTTAAGACCCTGCTGATTCTGCTATCCGACAGGCTTGAGCCTTCTATCCCTCGCCCCATCACGGCTCCCAACATCCTGAGCGGCATCTTATGGACAGCAGGCAGCTCCGGGCATGCCTGTTGCCAATTGAATGTAGACAGATCTACTATTTAGACACTGGAAGAGAGCCATGAATCCACATTGGTGGTGAAGAAGCACTCAACATACAGAACATAATGGTATAGTGTTGCAGTCCTGCTGAAAAATGACAATTCTGAGCATGTGAGCAGCACCATAGTTCTCACTCTTGCATCCTAGCTCTCACATTTTAGCCCTCTCAACATGCACACTACTCTCACACTCACCTATGTTTTAAAATAATGCTACTTCTCACTCTAGCTCTAGCTCTCATTTTTACTCAAAACTAGTTTTCAAGCGTTCTTGCACGATAGCTCTCAATCGCAGTCACCCACAGTACTTGCACCCGAGCTCTCACTCACAACTGCGCTCTTTCTTGCATATAAGCCCCCCACTCTCTCTTGCTCCCTGTCCCATGTTTCTTAGCGTTCATTCTCACACTCACTCACCCCACACCCTTGTTCTCTCACACACTGCCTGCAATAAAAGTCTTTCAGAGTTTTTAAAATGTTTACCAGAATCCAACTGCGCTTTGATCTTGTCTGTTATCTCCCAGACTGATGCCTCTGTTCAGAAGCGCATGGCAAAAGGTCCTGATCTCGATTTACCCTTTTGCGGCTAAGCCTACATATCTAGTCTTTTGAACTGTTATTTTTTGCACCCCTAAACCACCCACCCCAGCCCCAATTACTTTTTGGTAGCTGGCATTAGTGGAAGATGGCATTTTAACACATAGGAACAACAAATAAAACTGCAGAATCGAGATGCAGCCAATTCTGCAGTTTTATGCAGGAAACTTAGAGCTCTGTACAGGCGCTCTGGGGCAAAATACATGCAAGCCTCCTAATTTGCATAAAGGTGAAAGGCACCAACACTGTCCCCGATTGCTGGGCTGGGTGTTGGCAAGTGGCTGCACTGGCATTTGTTCGGCTGTCGATTCTCGAGGACCCCCCCCAGAGTGAGTGCATTGTTGTGGGTAGGTAACGAGTTACTTTTTGCCTATTTTGTAGGAATTGGTCTGCAGTGTAGCGGAAGATCAGGCAGAGAGGACCTTCCCACTGTCACTTAGCAACGTGCCTTAAGAGGTAAGCAAAGCCTAGCCCAACTTTTTATTCTAAAAATATCTTTTTAATGTAATTCAAAGGCCTTCTGCAAGCAGGATGTGTTATTGGTGCAGGTGGCCGTGCTGGGAATTAATTTTCTCCTGCCCATTTCGGTGTGAGAAATATCGATACCAGCCACTTGCTTGCGCTCAGCCCTGCACTAAAAGCACTGCCGGTGCTGGCACCTGTGACCCGGTTCAGAGAACAGATCATTTCTGATCTCTTGGGCACCCGGTTAATTTTTTTAAATTGGAATGAAGAGGTATCTGGGATGGCTGCATGCCCTATTTAGATAATTTATTTTGATCTTTTAGATCATCAGAGTTTTTTCTGACTTCCAGTTTGTCACAAACTCCTTGTACCTGCTGTCTTCATCGTGAGCAGTTGAGAGATGCAGTCAACCAATGGGCCTTTTAATGTTTTATTGTTTTCAGTTTAGTCATGGCCACCTCAAAGCCACATAATGTGAAATTGGCCACAGCTTTGGGGTGGCAAAGAAAATACGACCCAGGCAAAACCTGGCTAGACATTTATGAAGAGGAAGACGCTGTGTGTGCAAGATGTACACTTTGTGCAGAGTTTCAAACAGATTTGCGTTCTATGAGGAATTTCAGAGCCTCATTGATTTCTGGGATCAGTGCCTCCCAGCTGAAAGTAGGCACACTCTGCAAGCACCTGGAAACAGAGCAACACCGAAAAAACCGAAAAATTCAAGAAATTTGGAAAGCAACGCAGTGCTGTGGACCTTTATCGCCACACTCCAACAGGGGTGGACTGGCCTATAGGGAACTCTAGAGATTTCCCGGTGGGCCTCTGCACCCTGGGCCTCTTTTGTGTGGTATTTCCAAATTTTCTCGTAGGAAAAGCATTGGGCTTGCTGAAAATGTGTCATATGGGGCCTCTTTGAACTTTATTTCCAGGGCCTCTTTTGGTCCCCACTAATTATTTCCAGGGCCTTTTTTAGTTCCCAGTCCACCCCTGCACTCCAATTGGTGAGTTAGTGAAGATTTTTCCTAGGGCTGTGCTTAGTTCGAGCAATTGCAACCTGCTTTTGACAGTCATTGATTTTAATTTGTTAAAACAGGGAGAGCTTTGGCTACAGCAGATCAGCATAGACTAACTGTGGGCAAGCTAATGGATATCCTTTATACAATGGCAAAGGAGGACATTCCTTTTAAAATGTTTTCTGCATTGGCTGAGCAGGAGAAGTGTCATGGTGTTGAGCTGGGCTCCAAGTACACTAATGCTGTAACAGGACGAGAGCTTACAATATGTATTGGACACTACCTTGAGGAAGAACTATTTAATGTTCTCAAGACTGCTGATGCCTTTTCTGTTTTAATGGATGGTAGCACAGATAGCGGTGTAATAGAGAAGGAGTTGGTGTATGTTATATACGTGAACCCACAAAGTGGTGAAGTGGAGGTTTCTTTTCTCAAAATAAAATCAGTTAGTGATAGTCGCAGTGAGGGATTGAAAAAACTTCTATTGGAAGTCCTAAATGAAACGGGAATCTCCTTAAAGAAAATGGTGGGTTTTGGGGCTGACGGGGCAGCTGTTAACCTGGGTGTGAAATGAGGTCTTGCTGCACTGCTCAGACAAGACATTAAATGGCTGGTGTCTGTCCATTGTTTTTATCGCTGTTTTGAGTTGGCTGTGAAGGATGCATTGGATAAGACTTACTTCAGTGATGTGTCCAATATGTTAATGCAATTGTTTTATTTGTATCAAAAATGCCCCAAAAGGTTGCGTGAATTGCGTGCTCTGGGATTAGCCATGGAACAGTCTGTTCAGAAACCAAGGGAAGCTCATGGGACCCGTTGGGTGCAACATAAATTACTCGCTACTCAGGCCCTGAATAAATCGTTCCCTGTTGTTTGTGCACATTTAGAAAGTATGGCAGCTGATCCAAGCCATGGCCAGGCAAAAGCCAAGGGAGTATTGCAGCTGTTAACACGGTTTCAGATGGTATGCCATCTGCTTTTCTTTGAGCAGATGCTGCAACCCCTTGCTAGATTTTCTCTTGCACTTCAGAAGGAAGTGAGTGAAATGCCAGAACTCATTGGCTCTATTTCTACTTTAAAAATGACTCTGCAAACCTTAAAGGGAGATACTGCCTTGGTAGGAAGTGAGCTTGATACTCTTACAAGTGAGGCCAACAAATTATTGTCTGGAACCTGCAAGTCTGTTTCCCATCGTGGGGTCCAACTAACACATGTGAGTGCTCAAGTTCTGAACAGTTTCAAGCAACAGTGTAAAGGATATGTCACAAACATTGACAAATCTTGTGAAGATAGATTGTCTTTTACTGAGGACAGTATTTACAACTGTGCAAAAGTGTTAGACACAAGATTATGGCCATCAGAATTAAAAGAATTGGAAAAATATGGAAATAATAAAATTGTTAGAGTGGCAGAACACTTTTCTGATTTAATTGTTGACTGCAGTTTTTCAGTAGCAAGTCCTGGAACAATTCTGTCTGAGTGGCAAGAGTTTAAAGTATTTGCCCAGAACAGCCTTTGTAAACTGCCACCAAAAGAGATCTGGGTGAAACTGGCAACCCTCTATGGCACCTCATATCCCCAGCTTGTGAAGCTCATAAACATCTTGAGGGTTTTCCCTGTGTCCAATGCAGTTGTAGAACGCTACTTTTCCTGCATGAACAAAGTTAAAACTGACTGGAGGGCATCCCGATCGGAAGAGACCGTTGAAACACTAATTCGTATTAAAAAGCAGGGCCCTTCTCCTGCAGAGTTCAAATCCAAAAAGGCTGTAGATTTGTTTTTTAGCACGAAACCAAGACGTCCTGGTGTTGCCGATGATGACTTAAGGCCTACCTCTCCAAAAAAGAACAGATCATGCACACCAAGCATGTCTCAAGACACAGATTCTTAGTCCTACACATTCATTTTAAAATGTTTTTTCCAATTTTAAACCAAGTAAAGTTGCTTCTGACCGTTTATGCCAAACACTTTGTAACTTGATATAATAAAAATTGCACATGCACACACTATTGAGTCTTTAATTGATGTCTTGTTAACAATATGAAGGATGCAGAGCACTGTACTGCAACACTGACTGCATGACCCAGCCACACATCTGAAAAACGTTTTTAGAGCTTTATTTGTTTGGCCATTCATGCAGCGAACCTTAACATTTTACAGACATTGCACTGATGTTATAACCCAGGGAGGTACATAGAAATCATTTCGGCATTCTTGCTAATTCTATATCTTGGGGTACAACTAATTCTGGTGACATTCAATATTAGTACAAAATTGCTAATCAAATTAGTTAATTTGCTAATCAAAACATTTTTAATTAGCAAAATCTGCTAATCAATTTTTGAAAACTAATTTATGCCTTGCAGACCCTCGGCACAGTCCAGACCAAACTTTGCCAGTTAAGTAGAGGTCGCTAGTAGGTTCAAGTCCTGCAGTTTCACAGCATTCCGGCTCTCAGCAGCTGCGGGGGATAATGAACATCCGTGACGGGACAGTTGCCTTTTCCAAGCTTCCGAAGGAGGTATGATTCAGAATGGTACCTGCTGACAGGCATAATTTGATGACTTTCAAGTCCAGCGTTGGCAAGCAATTGAATCGCAGTAGTACGTACAAAGTGATTTGTATCGATAGTAGACAGATTGGCTTGTAGAGAGATAGATTTAATAAGAGAGCAAAAACATTTTTACCAAGGGGTTTGCTAATATTGTACGGACGGCATGGTATCAACAATAAGACGGACACATATGACCACAGTTCAAGGGTGTTTATTGAACTTTTGTAAAGGTGTGAAAAACACCTACCTAAATCTACAGATAGGAACAAGCTAAGACCAACAAATAATAACAATGCAGTCCAGTGGAGTCTTGTCAAAATAAAAAGGGCCTATACTAAAAAACCTATTGCCAATCCTTACCACTAATTTACAAATAGTGTGGCGTAGTGTTCATGAAAAAGAAAGAAGTGTTCACAAAATGATATATCAGGATATTCGGGCCGTTGGCCTCCCTTCCCCACGTTTTCAACACGGGGAAAGGCGGTTCACTCGAGCAAAGCACACACTCTGGCTTCTGTGGCATGAGGATACAGTTCCATTACCAGTCCATTACCAGCATCAGGACCTTCTGAGTCAAGGTCTCTTTACTTCCTAGAAGTCTCTTGATTCAGAGGGCCTGATGCACAAAAACAAGATGCAAAAGTTATTTTCTTTTTACAAGTATTCAATTTGGGTGTTCACCCTGGATCCCCCCCTCAGCCGGGCTCAGATCCCTTTCAAAAACAAAAGTTCAATGTTGGATCCCCCTCTTCTGGGCTCAGATCCCCTTATTACAATGTTCAGCAAATACTCTTTCTCGGGTGACTCACGGTTCACCCCGGATTCCCCTCAGCCGGGCTCAGATCCCTTTCTTTTACCCAACTAGTCTCCCTCACCTGGGCTCGGACCAATTGCAGTCTACATTAAATCATCGAAGACTTTCGAATGTGCACAGGATTTAGCATGACCAATTGCAGGGCCACTTCGATCTTAAGCTTCCCTTTTCTCACACTTAGCATCAGTTGGATACCTAACAGAGGCCTTCAAATGAGCACCCACGTTTCGCCGGACCATTCTGTCTACGGTATCTTTTTCTCCCATGGTTCAATCATTCCATTGCTTCCAATTATATCTGCATCGCTCATCACATATGTTTCACACACTGTTCTCCTTATATATCTTCATACAATGTTGCCGCTTGCAACCTCGGTTCAAAACACAGTCTGGTTTGGTATCAGTCTCTCCGACTCACCGCCTGTGCTGTCTTTACAGATGCTGCTTTGTTCTAGGAGCCAAAGCCAGTACCACAGCGGCAATCGCTTCTCCCCGCCTTGGTTAACAACGTGGGAGAGCCCTGGGTACCTCCGACACACCGTGCAGGTTTGATCAGCTTTAGCTCCTGGTCTTAGGTTACTTACTTTCCAAGGCTTATGAAAGGAACGGTCTTTAAAGGTAAAGGGCACTTCCCTCCTTGCAACCTGCTCTGGTCTCGCCGTCTTTCTCCTCGTATTAAACTGCCATCTTGGCACTGCTGTTTCCTCGTGTGTTGTGCCTCACTCAGAGTGTGCTTTCATGCTCCGCCTTTTATCCATGTAAGGAAGTGTGATGGAAGTCAGGTGTGTGTAATGATCAGTAATTGCCTGACCATTGTATCGGGACTTGTTAGGTATACGGCTCTGGTGTTAGTCGGTTGTCGCTCACGGTGAGCTGTCCGTGGAGAAAGTGTTTGTGTCAGGAAAGGGGAGGGGGGATTGAGTTCCTAGGTATCCTACCTGGTAGGATGGGGGAAAAGGTGTTACTGTCACAAGTGCATCTCTTTTCCTTAGTCTTTCGTGAATCCCCCTCCTCCTCACCTGAGCTGTTGGTTTCCGCTGATGCTTTCTTTCGTCTGCTCCAGGCTCCTTCCTTTTTTTAATGCAGGTATGGCCTACCTCGAGAGAAAGCCACAGTGGAAGCTTAGGGGTAGCTGCCTCCGGAAAAAGCCTGAGGCATAAAAAAACCTAAATTCAAGTCCGGTTTACTTTCTGTCTTTTCACAGACTCCGAAGAAATGAAGGACTGCGGTGAGCAATGTAGATCCGAGGGAAGCAAGTGGTTCCAGCAGACACAGAATTTAGTGTACGTATTTGGTAATAAAGAAGGCTGAAGCGCTGGGGAGTTTACAGACTCGGAAGTTGTGGGAAATAGCCTAGAGAGAAAAAGACATAGAAAACGCCAGAGAAGCCAAGGAATTGCAGAAACACAAGACTGACGAAAGAGAGAAACAAAGAGAGGATTCCAGAGGATAGAAGTGAAGGAGTAGGTGAGTAAGGAGATCCCTAAGGCAGAGAGGGATACGCACAGAAGTGCCGAGGATGAAAATAGTACCAGAAGGAAAGCAGAAGAGAGGAACAAGGAGGCACAAGCGGAATGTAGCAAAGCGCGAAACAAAGGTAGTCTCGAAAGAAGCAATGGACACAAAGAAGGCAAAGGAAGAGGGGGGGGGGGCAAAGAGGACAAGCCAGGAAAACAAATAGCACAAAACTAGCGTAAACAAACCCAAAGACCGCAAGAAGGAGAAGTCGGGGTTGCAACGCGCCGACCTGCGGAACTCGAATGCTGTTATGGGTCCCGGCGGCGGCCGTTGCAGGAAACACTTGACCGACACTAGCGCCTTTGGAATCAATGTGGCGGAACAGCTAATGGCGGCCGAACCACCACTGATTCTAGAGACGCCAGTTACCCCGATGCATGACTGTTACAGGGATACTGCGTCTCACCCTCTGGTGTCCCACTTCTACTCCCCGAAGACCCCTCATGCAGGTGAGCCTCTTGCACTGGTCCACCCCCAGGAACTGGATCGAAAAGCAATGGCCGTGTCCTGGCCACCTGGATGTCGGATCTCCAGGGACTAGCAGGTGAGACACCTTCAGGTTTCTCACATACCCTTCCCCTATGCGAGGTGGATATGACAGATTGTTTCCTCATGCTGCCCCACTGATTTGGAATGCCCTCCCACTGCATCTTAGATCCTGCAATAGTCTGCAGCTTTCTAAAAGTAGGATGAAAACGTACCTTTCTGAGTAAACTACTGACCATCCTAGATTTTCCGCCTCCCCCTGACCTCCACTTGTTCTTCCAAGTCATTTTTGTTGTATTGTTGGCGCCCCTATGCTTCCAGGCTTTGTCTTGTGCGTGGTATAGATATAATAAATGAATAAAAGACTGGTCTTTGTCCAGGCTCTTCATTGCTAAGACCTGTGAAAGAACAAGGACGAGACATATCCAGGGACTCTTGCATATTCCACTGATCTTTCTTTGACTGTATAGGTAGAGGTGAGGTGGTTTTATCGGTCTCTCGAAAATAACCTGCAAAACTGATCTTTAGGGGTTGACTCTGATTTTATTGGTTCATGGGATTCCGTCTTGTCCCAGTCCCATATTGGAGAGTTTTGGGAATAGTAATTCGAGGGCCAGCAGTCCTGGGGTGAAAAAGCTCTTTAGTGAAGTGGGTTTTCCTGCAAGGGAGTGGAAAATGTAGGGAAATCCCGACCCAAAATGACTTCCTCTGGGAGTCCAGGAAGGATGGCTGAAGATATTAAACAGGACTCACTCCTGATGTTAATGCATACTGGTATTTTAGGGTACACTTCATTGTCCTTGTGTACACAGGTAACTCGAACTAGGGTAGCATGCTCTAGGTCCGTTGTTGTGACCAAGTCAGCTCTTATAGCGGTTTGCTTGCTTCCTGAGTCAATTAACGCCTCTACATGACTCCCATTCACCCAAACCTTTTCATATGTGAAGTCAGAAGAGGACTGACATAAACATATGCTGAAGGTCTCTAGATCTTCTTCGGGTTCTTCCAACTCTTCTCCCATTAAACAGCCTATTTCCATAGGTTCGTCTTTTTAGTTTTTCAAGCAGTGCCTGGCCAAATGTCCCGTTTCTCTACATGAAAAACCCTTTTACTTTCGTCTCTACTTTTAGGGTCCGATAATTTTTGCTTCTAGTTGTTTTTTGATATCCATTCCTTGATTTTATATGAACCTCCTGGTTTGTCTACACCCTGAGGTTAAGGTTGGTGGGTAGGTTTGTAATCTTTCCGCTCCTCACCTCGATGTATTAAGTGGCACTGTTTGGCTGCAACTGAGTGGTTTTGTGCATTTTCAATGGCCATGGCTAGGGTAGTAGACTTAATTGTAATGCAGCCTTTTGCAAAAAAGGGGGTAAGGAATTGGTGAACTGTTCTAATGTAATCATTTCTACTAATTCTTCTAAGGATTTGTTATTGATCCAAAGGGCTACATTTTTTTGACACATTCCCCCATTTCTAGGGTGGTTTCTCCAGGATTTATTCTAATAGCCCTCAATTTTTGCCGATAGAAATTAAACGTTTGACCTACTGTTTTCAATAGCCCTTTCCTTGATGAATACACAGGGGACTCCCTGGGCAAGATTGAGTAGTTGGTAGGTGGTCTGTAGTTCACCTTTCAAATAGCATCTTTTTAGGTTTTCTTCCCATCCTTACTGTTTGGCTAATCGTTCGAAATTTAGAAAGAAGTTCGCTAGATCTTCACCTTCTAGGTATGATTGACGTTTTCCCTGTGGTAGTAGGGGTCTGGCTTGCAACTCAACCAATTTCGTCAGGTTTTCTTGAAGCCTAGCTATAGCCTACATTTGATGGGCTGCCAACTGGGCTATGGCAGCTGCTAAGTTGGCCATTTCTTCCGGTGGGGTAAGGGGTTATCACTACAAATTATCCCCACCAAAAATATCACTGTATATATGGTCGTCTGGAACGGCCATAGGTGATATTTTTGGGGGGATCATTTTGGGGGTTTTTGGGAGCAGGGATTGTGGGGGTGTCCCCTGGTCCCGTAAAAATAATGTGGGGGTCGCAGGGGTGTCCCCCGCAGGTTCCATGCCTTAATATCACGGCAAAAATATGGTGATATTTTTGTATGGCGATATTTTTGCGGGGATATTAACACATGGAACCGGTAAGGGTTCCTTCTGTGTTTTTTTTCTAAATCAGAAAAAAACAGTTTCGACTCCTTTTGGATAAAGTTCAAAGTCGCTTGATCCTTCTGATTCCACTGAAGGGAACAATTTTGGTAGGTTGGTCTCTAACCCTGATGGCCCCACAACTGATGGAAATGGGTTACCAACAAAAAAGGTTCAGGAGCGGGGGCGGTTTAGGGCACCAGGTCTAATTAAGGTAAAGGCTGTTCAGATTCTCAGTATTATTCAATCCCACTGTTGGATATTATAATGGGACAGTTGGAGGGCATCTAATAGTACTTGAGTTTTAAAAAACAGGTCTTGTTGACCATTCAGGATACGTAGTTGAGAGAACAAAACCTCTTTTACAGTGGATACACGGTCAAAGTCAAGGAGTTCAATGATTATATTTTCCCCTTCAGGTGGTACGGCAATTATCAGCATGGATTTTCAATTTTTACCAATTGAATCACATCCCACTTCTGACACCACATATAAGGAAGGCATGGTATCAACAGTAAGACAGACACAAATGACCACAGTTGAAGGGTGTTTATTAAACCTAAATCTACAGATAGCAGCAAGCTCAGGCCATCAAATAACAATAATGCAGTCCTAGTGGAGTCTTGTCGACATAAAAAGGGCCTATACTAAAACAAACTATTGACAAACCTTACTGCTCATTTACAAAGAGTGTGGGGCTAGTGTTCATGAAAAAGAAAGAAGTGTTCACAAAATGATATATCCGTATGTTCAGGCTGTTGGCCTCTCTCCCCACATTTTCAGCACGGGCCAAGGCGCTTCACTCAAGCAAAGCACACATTCTGAATTCTGCGGCACGAGGATACAGTTCCATTACTTGCATCAGGACCTTCTGAATCCAAATCTCTTTACTTCCTAGAAGTCTCTTGATTCAGATGGCCTAATGCACAAAAACAAGATGCAAAAGTTATTTTCTTTTTTCAAGTATTCAATTTGGGTGTTCACCCTGGACCCCCCTCAGCCAGGTTTAGGTCCCTTTCAAAAACAAAGGTTCAATGTTGGATCCCCCTCTTCCGGGCTCAGATCCCCTTATTATAATGTTCAGTGAATACTCTTTCTCAGGTGACTCATGTTTCACCACGGATCCCCCTCAGCCGTGCTCAGATCCCTCTCTTTTACCCAACCAGTCTCCCTCAGCTGGGCTCGGACCAATTGCAGTGTATATTAAATCATCAAAGACTTTTGAATGTTCTTTGGGTTCAGCTTGACCCGTTGCAGGACCACTTCGATCTTAACATTACCTTTTCTCACACTGAGCATCAGTTGGATACCTAACAGAGTCTTTCGAATGAGCACCCATGTGGCGCTGGACCACTCTGTCTATGGTATCTTTTCTTTGCCTCCCAGGGTTTAATCACTCCTTTGGTTTCCAATTATATCTGTGTCAATCGTCACATACACTGTTTAGATATCTTCATACAATGTTGCAGCTTGCAACCTTGGTTCAAAACACAACCTGGTTTGGTATCGGTCTCTCTGACTCAGTTGTGCTGTCTTTTCTGATGCCGCTTTATTGTAGGAGCCAAGGACAGTACCACAGCGGCAATCGCTCCTCCCCGCCTTGGTTATTTGACGCGGGAGAGCCCTGGGTACCTCCGACACACTGTGCAGGTTTGATCAGCCTTAGTTCCTGGTCTTCTGTTTCTTACTTTCCAAGGCTCATGAAAGGCTCATGAAAGTAACAGTCTTTACAGGCCAAGGGTACTTCCCTCCTTGCCACCTTCTCTGGTCTCGCAGTCTTTCTCCTTGTATTAACCTGCCATCTCAGAACTGCTGTTTCCTCGTATGTTTTGCCTTGCTCAGAGTGTGCTTTTGTGCTCCACCTTTTATGCATGTGGGGAAGTGTGATGGAAGTCAGGTGTGTGTAATTTTTTATTTATTTTATTGTTGAATATTTAATCAAAGAATTTGATTTTTACAACATCTTTGCTCTTTGTTTCTTTAGTCATGTTTAGTCTCTTTGTTTTAAATCTTACATTTCTGGCTATTTTGAGTGGTATTAAGGAGAAGAAGGTCGTCCCAGTAGGTAAGAAAGTCTTAATTTTCATGTCGTTTCAAGGCAAGTTTTTCGATTAGGGTGTGAAGGATCTTGAATGTCGCTAGTTGCCAAGATGTGCGATCACCACTAATCATCCTTTTCCACCATGTTTCTTCGTCAGTTACTGCTGAATGCTGGCAGTTGTGTTTCATGTAGGGATGTCGAGTGTCCGTCAAACTTGGGCAAAACAGTAAAAGATGGTGAATAGTCTCTTTCTCTTTGCCACAGAATCTGCAGATGTTAGTCAGAGATTGATTTCTTATATGACGAATTTCGTTGGTGTCTAAAAGGTTTAGTCTTGCTCTCATTATGAGGTTGCGTGCCGCTCTGCTTGGAAATTTTTTTATATAGTTCTGGAGGTCATCTAGTTTCTCCCATACCGGGGGCAAGTGAGAGACGAGCTTGCATTCGGTCGCTACATCTAGGGTGTGGATCCAGTCTATCTCTTTTATTTTATTGGTTATTCTTGTGGGGTTATTGATCAGCTCATCTTCTGTGCATTCAATGGATTTCAGTAGGGCTTGATTTTCTTCTTTCCATTGGTTTAGCATTGTGCAACTTCCCCTAGGATTTCTTTGAGCACCAGATCGTGGAGGAAGGAACAGTTAGGTAGAATACATTTCCTGTAGAGCATCAGTGTGTTGCAGTCCACCGTGCCTTGAAGGGAAAGCAGACTGAGTTCTCGGCGTATCAGTGTGATTGGAGTTGAATCTGGTAGGCCGAAAGTCATCCTCCAGAAGTAAGCTACTAGTTTAGGCCAGAGAGTCTTAGGTAGGCATGGCATAGCTTCTGCTCCATATGTTACAATGGGGACCGCCTTTTGTTTGTAGAAGTTCAGTAGTGGAATGGTGGAAAATTTGCAAAATTTTCTATCTATTGCTTTGCTTTTTGTTGCTAGGCTTCGAACTTTGTCAAACAGAGATTCTTGCATAGCCATGTCCTTTGCTGAGTTATCCAGTATTACGCCCAGATATTTGAAGTTCTTTACTCTTTCAATTTTGGTTTTTTCTAGGAACCAGTTTGACTTGTCCTGGGTTTTGGCTGTGCGCTCCATCACCATGTTTTTAGTTTTTTCGATGTTGATTTCTAGATTGTTCTCATTGCAGAATAGTTGTAGATTGGTGAGTTGGTCGTTGAAGGCCTATGGGCGTCAAATCCAGTAGGATAAGGTCGTCCGCGTATAGCAATCTGCTGATGCTCGTTTGTACTATTTTTGGTGGAAAGGATATGATCAGAGCTACAGAGTGTTGATAATCTCCCATGTAAGCGATGAAGAGGGTCGGAGCCAGCAGACAGCCCTGTTTCACCCCTCTTTTTGTGTTGATTCGAGTAGATAGACTGCCTTGCTGATTTAGTCTCACTTTAATGTTGGTATCCGTATGAAGTGCTTTGATCGGATTTAGGATGTTGCTTGGATAGCCCCATGTAGATAATTTCTGCCAGAGTCTGGTGCGGTCGACTCTATCGAAGGCTTTAGAGAAGTCTATGAAGGCGGTACAGACTTTTGGGTGGCCTTCTTTTACTTGTTCCTGGTGTTTTTTTGAAACCTGCTTGGAAGTTGTCATTACATGGGGCACAGGAGGCCGAAGATTGGAATATTTTCAAGAGAAGAGAGCCGAAGACTTTCCCTAATGGGTCCAGTAAAACAATAGGTCGATAGTTTGTGGGGTCTTGTTTGTCACCTTTTTTGTAAATCGGGACCACTATTGCGGACAGCCATGTTGGGGGAATCGATTTTACAGTCACGCATCGTGTGAACACAATTCTTATAAATTTAGCCCATTCGACAGGATGTGATTTTAGGTCGAAATTGATGATGCCATCTGGGCCAGGAGCTCGTGATTTGTTCAGATTTCTGATGATATCGCAGATATCATCTAGGTCGTTCAGCTTTGTCCAGGCGCTCGGCTTGGTTCAAGGGTTTCGGTTCAGTCGTCGATGATTGTAGAAGCACATATTCTGGTGGAGTGTCTGGGAGCTCGAAGAGTGATCTAAAGTGAGCAGCCCAGGTGGCTTCATCGATGGAGTTCGTAATTTCTGGACCAGTGGTTGAAGATGTTTTGTTCAGTAGTGACCAGAATTCTTTCTAGTTGTTGGAGGAGATGGATTTCAGCATGGTTTCGGCATCTTGTTGTTGTAATGTCCATCTGTGTCTTCTCACCCAAGATTTGTATTCTCTCATTATTTCTTTAATAGCTATTGCTCTATTGGCCAGGGGGAGTGTTGCTGCAGATCTTTTTGCTTTCCTGAAGGCGCGGCATCTTAGGACCAGGAGTTTGTCATATGAATGAGTTGGTGTTTGAAGATTTTTGTTAAGATTGCCTTTCTGCCTCTTATATGAGATCAGCAAAGGGGCATAGTCTGTAGCCTCGAGTTTGGGTATGTCGGTTGAATTTGCGTACCGATTTGTAAGTTCTCTTATACTTTGCGCTGTGAGGTGCAGTCTGTTTCTTTGGTTATTTTGTTCCAGTCCGACCTCCATCTTATCCTGGTTGGTGTGTAATGATTTCCATGTAGTCATCAGGATATTGTGATCACTAGATGTAGTTTGGTGGACGTCAAAGGAGGTTGTTAAGAATAGAATAGGTTCAGACACGAAGGTGTAGTCAATAGTTGACGACGATTTGTTGTTCGCCCATGTTGGAGGACGGATATTGCTTTTGTATACTGTGTCCAGGTTGTGAAGATGTCTTGAATTCATCAATATGATCCACGATTCGCCTCGTCGTTCGCTCGGTGTTTTGTCTTTGGCAGGATTCTGTTTGCAGAGGGTGTTTAGATCGCCACATATTATGATGTGGTAGGTATTGTGGGCGGTTTGTACTTCATCAATAGTGGTTTCAATTGGGGCCAGAAAGTTTTTTTGATCAATTGCAGCGGGGTTCCAATAGACGTTTAATACTGCCACAGGAATCGTCTGTTGAAATGTCTCGTTAGGAGAGGAGAGTTTCCATGTTAGCAGTAATGCGAGTAATGAGTAGTTTGAGACGATGATGTCTGTTATTGGCAAGCCACAGCTGATGCGGCATGCGGTAAGCAGGCCCGAGGATGGTCGACCAACTGGGCGTTTTGATGCCGGAGCCAGGCGGAGGTCAAAGCCGTCAAGTGATGAAGTTTTGGTCAGCCAAGTTTCCTGGAAGCACCACAAATCGGCTGATCCCAGATTGACGTCACTGGGTGAGGTTAGGTGTTTAAATCCTCTAGTGTTCCATGATCCAAGTTTAAGATCACGAGGTGCGCTCTTTTGTGTATTCGTCGAGTCTCGAAGATTGGTCCTGTCCATGAGTTGCTACTTCGATCGATGTGTTGCCAGTGCCTTTGGGAGCCATGCCCAAAAGCTGGATGAAGTTGAATTTTTGGTTTTGGATGTTGGAGGGAGGTCTTGTACTGGATGGATGGTTTTGGTGAGGTTCCTGTGCTGATCATGTCGTTCTTTGTGGAAGGCTATTTTTGTTTCATGGTTTTCTTTGATAGCGTCGTCTGGTCTGGTTGAAGTTCGAATAGATTGAGGTGAGGCTTGGGTGTGTGTAATGTCCATGCCTGACCATAGTGTTGGGACATTTATGGTATACGGCTCGGGTGTTAGTCTGTTGTTGTTCACAATGAACTGTCCATGAGAAAGTGTTTGTGTCGGGAAAAGAGGGTAGGGGGTTGGGTTCTTAGGTATC
Source organism: Ambystoma mexicanum (assembly GCF_040938575.1). NCBI lineage: Eukaryota > Metazoa > Chordata > Amphibia > Caudata > Ambystomatidae > Ambystoma > Ambystoma mexicanum. The sequence goes on along the minus strand of NC_090938.1, from coordinate 794,473,165 downwards.
CTACCTGGTAGGATGGGGAAAAGGTGTTAGAAGGAAGTGGATACCACGTGTCACTCTTCGGTGTCCCACTTCCACTCCCAAACACCCCTCATCCAAGTGATCTTCCCTCACTGGTCCACCCCCAGGAACCTGATCCAAAAGCGATGGCCATATCCTGGTCACCTAGATGACAGATCCTCAGGGACTAGCAGTGAGACACCTTCAGGTTTCTCACAGTACAAATGCTTGAAAACATCCACTGCCCATTTAGTGACATTTGTTGTGGTTTCAGCATCTTTGTGAAGGGCAATTATATTTAGAGCAGCTTCATTTATATTACAATGGCATTTCACTGGTGATTCGTCATCTGCTGGACTAAAAGTAGAAGGCACATCTGAAACTCTTTCGAGCCATTCAGAAAGAGAAGGCGTGCCAAGTAAGTGAAAGGGAACAGGACGGGGAACACCATCTGACGTACGTTTGCATACATTAGTGGCCTTCTGATCTAATGTCGGAGCAGTGGATGCATGATCCCTCAAAACAAGGGAAGCCACAGAAGTTGCAGCGCACTCAGCGGGACTCCGGATGGTAAGTCGCCACATTATAAAGAGTGAGTTTAGAGGCAACAGCGTTTCAGAAAACAATGAGGAAGCCGAAATCTTCACTGCAATGGCGGCTAGTAGACCAAGGGAGAATGCGAAACACATGTAAAAGGTCATATGGAACTTGGGCTGAGATTGTCTGTTTCAGCCCGCAGCTCCAGAGTGCTAATGAGCAATTGGCATTGGTTCCTCCAACAAATCTTCAATAAAAGCCCTTTCCTCGGTTTCCTGCTGAACGTCTTTATTGAAACATGCCGCAGCATCTTTAAGCAACCCCCCAAATAAGTTATTTGGTCTTCTGTCGGAGAATCTGATGGTGGGGGTTCGAGATTCCTTAGGGATGCCATTGGAAATTTTGGGGCTCTGCAAAGGTGGGTGTAATCCCTTGTATATTGCTGTACGTCTCAAAGAAAATGGCCTCTGGCTGTTCATACAGAGTGTTGTACCCTTGATGTCTTCATAGGCAGAGCGTCCTGGCTTACGTTGGGTCTAGCTTTTTTCCCCCTTTGGCCTGCTCTTCCCTTTTTTGCATGAGATGGCGAAGGTTTGTGAGAGAAATTGTGTGTCATCTACATTATCCATTGCCTTCGTCTCATGTTCTTCAAATGCTTCTTCTAAATCCTCAACACGACACTACAGCCCCACCCCCTCACTTGCAGGAGAGAGCGAGATAGAGTGTGCCCCATGTGTGAGATGTTGAACGGGACCCCTTAAGGACATTGAAGAAAGGAGTTTATGGGTGCTTGTCTTTTCCCCTAGTATAGACCCGTTGTTGCCAGGAGCCAGCAATGTGGGCAGGACTTCGCAGGTCACTGTTTGCTTCTGCCTCTCAGCAAGCAACGTTTTGGTGCCTTCTTGGGGGGTGTTTTCACTTGTGCTGTCTTTCCGGCACTTGGTTTCAAAGTCAGCTTTTCAATACAAAGAGTCTCCGAGTCTTGCTCGGAAGCGTGTTTAGCAGCACTATGTTTGGGTCCATTTCCACTGTGACCCGTTTAGGTGTTGTGTGTTTACATTGTTTTGGATTTTCAGGTTCGTAGTTTAGCAGAGTTGTACGCACCTGCTTTTAAACATTTTTACCATGAACTTCTGACAACACGGTGTGGTGACTCCTGCGAAGTCATCACAAGATCCCAGGCTAAAGTCTCCTCCCATGTGGCCAGGGGAAAGGCAGCCAGTACTGATCCTAAACCTGGGGGTGGTGTTAGGAGGGGTGAGCACATGGGAGGAGAAGGCTGTCAAGGGAATGTGTTGACTCTGTAGGGAGAGACGCTGCGCTCGTTCTCTTCTGAGGATTAGGTTTCCCTATATTTAATGGCATGCTGTCACAGCAGGGTCCCCCCTCACAGACATATCCAAGGTATCAAGCAAGAAAACCTTTTGTGTAAACAAGAAACCGATGTATATAAGGGACAGGACGTTAATACCACTAGTTTTAGTAGTAGTGATTCTCCATTGTATTCAGGTTATAGACCCAAGAGAAAATCAGTATTCCCTTTCAAATGCTCCCCTAAACAAAGAGGATTAAATAAAGGAAAAACAGATAAGAACATTATGGACTTCAACTCCCACAATGCTCTTAGTACTGAGACGAGGAAGAGGGATTCAGAGTTGCTAAACCTTATTGAGCGGTCTAGTTGTGGTTATGACCCACCCCTGAGCGGAACTGCTAAACCTTTAAAGGCCTTTCAGGTGCAGGTCGAGAGGAGGAAGAAGCAGCTGGAGAAAGCAGAAGTTGGAACCGCCACTATATTAGCAGCGGGATGCTGTGTGGAGAACGTGGCAGAGGTTGGGATTCCTAACACATGCAGAGGACACGCAGAGGGAAAAGAGGTATTGTGTCCAGCTACCCTGGTAGAGAGAGAAGCTCTCTACATCCTGTAATATGCTGTGGTGTGAGGACTTCACTGGTGAGCGTTTGAAGTTGTGGAAGCTCCAGTGACAGCGCAAGCAAACTGATAGGAGCTGTCAAACGCTGTGGGAGTCCTGACGAGTAAGTAAGCGGAACCAGCGAGTCAAACTGAGACGCCAGGGGAGACCAGTGAGTTGGCCTATTGTAGGTGACCCCGTGGCACTCTAAAGGAGAACACTGTGTAAGAATGAACATTTTGAATACTGAACGTTTGAAGTTAAGCAAATAGCGTGCAACTCTCCTATTAAGGTATGTCGAATAGGAGAAAGGTGTAACCCGCCTTGCCAAAGCCAAAAGGGGACAATATTTAAGCAATGTAAATGCAACTTGCAAAAAGGGGAATATCTGGGGGCGTGGCTAGGCAACACGCCATGCAGTCGTGTTTCCCCTGAGCTCCACTCCGTAGCGCCCAAGTCACACAATTTCCCCCGTTTAATGGAAGAATTTTCACCCAACTTCTCAACCGGAACAAAGATGTAGTGCTATCAAGGTTTTTGACGAGTTCCGAGGATTAAAACCCCTCATATGGTGCAAATTTTCGGGCGGAGGAACCTGCCAGCAAGAAAGCTAAAAATGGCGGCGTGCGCCATCCCGGACAGCCCCTGAGAGGAGGATCCCCTGACCGAGCTGCGACGGTGCCGGGAACCGCCGCAACTGGCCTCGGAGACAATAAAGAGCAGGGACAGAAGATCGGCTGATGGCGGAGAGCCCTGCGGGTATGTTCCGACCAGCCTGAGGGGGATCGAACCTCCAGCAGAAGAGCCCCCTGGCGAGGAGGAGGAGCGGTGCAGGGTACGAGACCAGCCAGGCTGTCTGCCTGGTGGCGGGCGGACCCTTCAGCCAACACAGGGAGAACACTGGTCGGAAAGTGAACCCCCGCTGCCCCTCCGGCCCCAGCTGCAGCGCGGCGCATGGCCTTGGGAGCTCCGCTCGGGGCAGTGGGCCTCACCTGTGGGAGTCTCCCCCCCCACGGGACGAAGAGCGGACTGGCCGCAGGGAACATCAAAGAAGCTCCAGGACTCGCCAGACGGGGAGAGTGAGGGTGGGTCCCCGCTGCCCCCCGGCCCTGGGATCTGGCTGGCGTCTGGCTCTGGCTCCATAGCGAGTAGATCCCCCACCAGCATAGCCGGAACATTGGAGAGGGAAGGAGTCCTCACCAGCCTCAGTCGCTGCGCTGCGCCGGCCTCTGGGGGTGGGGGAGCTGTGACTGAGAGTGCCGGAGATTCCCCTCGCAGCCCGAAGACGGCAGAGAGGCCGAGAGGACCCAGAAGGCCCCCGGGGGAGACTAACTACAAAGAAGAAGAGGTGCCTCGAGTGTGGAAAAGAGGGCCGCGCAGAAACAAAACTCTGGTGAGTGCCGGGGCCCCGAGGTACAGAGCGGGGACTGTGGTCTGGGATTGTGAGGAGCCTCACCATCAGGAAAAGAGCCTGAGAGGGAGATCCCAATGGCTGGGAATGTGCCCATTACAGTATCATTGAAGCCTCTCACATTCTAAAGGGCTCATATGAACAGTAAAGCACTCGCTGCGAGCCCCGGCATGCCTCTCCCCTCAGGTGCTTCTGGTTGCCCTGGGAAGTCAAGTAGGCGGCACCGGCAGTCCTGCCAGGGGATGTCCAAAACAGCAGCCAAAAAGAAAACACACGGCATTCAGGCCTATCTAACACCACAGCCCTGGGATCCGCCCCTTACAAACATTACCACGGCTGAAATTCATCCGGCTCCAGCCCTGAACCTGACCGCTAACATGGCTATGTCCAGGCAAGACTTGGAGGGAATGCTTAAATCCTTTAAACAAGACATCACCCAGGAAATTAAAAAAGAAATCGAGACCTCCAAGGACTCCCTGGCCCCGTCACTTGCAGATCTCACGTCCCACCTTGGGGGACTGGAGTGTAGGGTTAATGACCTGGAGAATGTGACCTGTGTACAATCCCATGACAATGAAGCCCTGGCAGGAAGAGTAAAAGCCATTGAGGAACACCTTGAGGACACAAGGACAAAACAGGCTGATCTGGAAAACAGATCAAGACGAAATAATGTGCGCCTCTGCGGCGTTCCCCGGCAGATCCCTGACCGAGATTTGGCAGAATATGTAGAGACGCTATTTAGGGCCCTCCTTGACCTCCCACCAAATGAAGACCTAAAGATGGATAGAACCCACCGGGTGTACTCCTCAGCCCAGATGAGGAAAAACCTACTCCCAGATGTGCTCACTCGGGTGCACTTTTATTGCCAGAAAGAAGACATCATGGCTGCAACCAGGAACTCAGACTCAATACAATTCCAAGGCGCAAAGGTACAACTCTTCCAGGACCTGGCCCCCTACACTCTGGCGTGCAGACGGCGACTGCAGAAGGTAAAATCCTGGTTAAGGGCCCGAAAGATCCTCTATTGTTGGGGGTTTCCCATGCAAACTGATGTTCGAATACCATAATCAGCACTACATAATCTCCTCGGAAGAAGAAGCGAAAAGATTGATGGCGGAAAAGCCTGACGGCGAGGACTCTAACCCACAATCCCAGGAAGCTAATGGATCTGCCTTACGCCCCCCGTCAAAGGCCGGGTGGGGGAGGTCCCGACGGCGGCAGCAATCCACGGCAAACCCACGCCAGGAACCCGGCCAAGAGAAAACAACCAAAGCCCCAGAAGAGGCTTCGCCTACAACATCGTCAGAGGGAGAGAATTGGGCAGCAACCTGAGCTGCCAGCAGACGGGAGGCACAATCTTCACCGAGGAGAAATGCCCACCTTTTGGATCTCAGTTTGGCCTCCAAGGCTATCGGGAGGGGGAAACTTTCCTTGATGGGGCGGGAGACTTCGGACAGCGTTAGATGCCTTCCCTCTCCCGCATGAATTGTGCCTATGAACTGTGCCTAACAGCGCATCACATACAGCCTGCTCTGAGGCCGGGAGGAGACTAACCCACATTAACCGAAGTTCATTTGAAAGTACGACGATTCCTCGCCGATCTTGAATTCCTGATTAGTTCTATTTAGGGCATTAGAAAATTCTGTTCAATAGCCGACTTGGGCGCCGGAATGGATAGCACCCGACATACTTCAAATTTGGTTTAAATTACCTCGGGACTAGGAATAATGCAATTTTTGATGAAAGTAGACTGTTTTCCTGGTTTTATCTGTCTTTACCTTAACCTTTTCTTTGAGTTTACTGTTTTTATCCCCACCTTGAAGTCGGTAGGGAAATGTAACTCACCACAATCCTTATTCATGTTGCATCGCAATGTTCGATCCAAAGAGGTATCCCACTCCCGACTTTGCTAGGAGGGCCTGCTTAAAGCAAGAACCTCAGCGACCACACCATGGCAACCCCTAGTTATAAGTTCATGTCACTTAATGTGCAAGGCCTGAACTCCCCCCTGAAACGCAAAGCACTCCTTCATAGGCTGAAGTCCTTAGATGCATCATTCTTGTTTCTCCAAGAGACCCATTTACAACCGGCTGACTAATTCCGCCTATAAGATAGGCTTTATCCCACCAGATTCTTTGCCTCAAGCGGGTTGAAGAAACGAGGGGTTGCCATCTGGGTGCGCAAAGGGATTTCCTTTAAGACCTTAGTAGTGGTCCGGGATGAGGAGGGAAGGTTTCTGTTGGTCAATGCCACACTGGATGGCCGTAAAGTCACCCTGGTTTCCATCTGCGCCCCAAACACTAATCAAGACCAGTTTTTCATGAAGTTATCAAAAGCCTTGTTGGACCATGCTGAGGATGAGGTGATTCTAGGCGGGGATTTTAATGCGGTGATCAACCCCTTGGTCGACAAAACGTTACCACCTACAATAAATGATAGGAACAACTTCAAGGCTCTCACCTCGCTGTTGAAAGAACATTCCCTGATCGAGGTATGGAGATACTGTCATCAAGAGGAGAGGAACTATACATATTTGTCAGTAGTTCATGGGGGATTCTCAAGGTTGGACATGTTTTTTTTTATCTCAGACTTGCTCATCCAGAATGTATTGGAAGTGGATATACTCCCAGAAGCTCTTGCAAACCACTCCCCGGTTATACTGTCCATGACCCCTCCCCGAGATACCCCCCCATGAAAGCCCCCTGGAGGCTAAATGACTTCCTGTTAGATGATCCAGCGATTTGTGCCCAACATCAGAGAAACCATGGAGTTATACTATAGAGAGAATGATACCGAGGACGTGAGTTGGGGTACGATCTGGGAAGCAAGTAAAGCTGTAATCAGGGGCCACTTAATAGAACAGGCAGCCCAGCGGGGGAGAGCTAGATTACTTATGGAACACCTAGAGGGGGAAGCCCTTAGACTAGAGGAAGCGGATAAGAAGAAACCCTCACGGCCCTCACTGAGAGACCTGCGGATGGCAAAGAAAGCGCTTGAAGCACACCATATGGGGAGGGCGGCCTACGGTATGATGCACACCAAGCAATTCTTTTACATAAAAGGAAATAAGGCTAACAAATTATTAGCAGCCAAATTGGGTAAACAGACTAAGCAAAACAGAATAGATTCTCTGCGGGATAAAACAGGCAAAGGTACCTACTCCGAAGAGGGCAAACGCCGTATTATAGAGGAATTTTTCAGGGAACAGGCAACCCCGCACAGAGGAGACCTGCAGTCTGCCAAAGAGTTCACAACCAAGGCGGATCTCCCTCAGCTGCCACAGTCATTACTAGAATCTTTAGAAGCCCCAATATCGGCTGAGGAAGTTGAATTTGTCATCAAAGCCCTCCCCATCGGCAAGGCTCCTGGCCCAGACGGATTCACAAACAAGTTTTATAAAACTTTCGCTAAAGAACTCGTACCGCACCTCACAGAGCTGTTTAATGTTATATGGGAAACAGGCTCCGTCACACACTCTATGGCTGAATCAAATACAACCCTACTTCTAAAACCCGGAAAAGATCCGGCAGACTGTGCATCTTACTGGCCCATAGCCTTGCTCAATACTGATGCCAAGTTGTTCAGTAAAATTATAGCATGTCGATTGGGGGAGGTATTAGCTACACTAATAGACAGGGATCAGACGGGCTTTATCCAGGGCCGAGCGGCCCACGACAATATTCGTAGAACAATAGACCTAATAGCTCTAGCCCCCTCTATACTAGGTCCCCTCTCATTGCTATCCCTAGACGCCCACCGGGCATTCGATAGCATGTCGTGGGACTACCTGCAATTGGTCCTGAAGGGTTTTGGTTTTGGCCCACAATTCGCTACACTAGTCGTGTCCAATTTCCGGATTCCCTCCACTCGAATACGAGTCAACGCCCACTGGACACCACAGATGCCCCTCGGCAGGGGGACCAGGCAAGGGTGTCCCCTATCACCATTGGTCTTCGCACTTGCAATAGAACCACTAGCCCAACACATCCGCCTCCACCCCAAAATCCAAGGGATTGAGGTGGGAGACCAGTACCACAAAGTAGCGCTCTATGCGGACGACATACTCTGTTTCCTAAGAGAGGCCCAGACCTCGGTTCCCCCGCTTATGAGTCTGCTTGACCGTTTTGCCAGATCTCGGGCTTCTCAATTAACATGGCCAAATCAAAGGGCCTGAATTTGTCTGAAACACCAGAGGTACTAAACGCCTTACAGAACACCTTCTCCCTTGTGTGTGGAAACTCCAAAATCACATACCTTGTGGTGCACTTGACACCAATTTACTCAGGCCTGGCGAGAACCAACATTCCTCCGCTGATAAAAGACACAAAAGAGTCCCTACAAAAATGGGCCCTCCAGGAGATATCTTGGTTGGGGCGCATAAGTGCCGTTAAAATGACCCTGCTACCTCGACTCCTTTACTCATTCCAAGCGCTTCCGGTCCAAATTCCAGAGCGAGATTTATCAGATTTGCAGAAAGAAATAGGCCGCTTTATCTGGCAGCGAAGAACTCCTAGAATTCAGCAAGAAATTCTCACCAGAAGCAGGCAGCTAGGAGGCCTTGGGCTCCCCTCCATCTTGAGATACTACCGAGCAACCCAAATTGCCCCCATCCTGGGCTAGGCTATCCAAGATGACCCCCACAAATGGCATGATATTGAACAACTGTTATCCGGGGCTTCTCTCTCCCATCTCCCCTTCATATCGCGGGAGGCACGAGCTTCCCAGAGGCATCTTCTTCCAACCACGGGATCCACGCTCTGCTGCTGGGACAGGCATTACAGGCTTAGGGGGTTCACCACGGGACTGGGCCCCCTCCCCCAATCACACAGAATCTAGCCTTCACCCCCAGGGCTTCAACCCAGTTCATACCAAAACTGGTCAGGAACGGGGCCATTGAGATTGCAAGATCTCTATGCTGACAATAACCCATTGACCTTCACTCAGTGCAAGGAGAAATTTGACCTCCCAGAGACAGAGAGATTTAGATATATACAGCTCAGGCATTGGACCACCAACCCAATAGTTAAAAAGGCTGCCACAAGGACCCCCACAGGCTTAGAGATACTGGTCTCAGAAGGCCAACGCTCACATAAAGTGGCAAAGTGTTATCGCCTTCTAGAAAATGTCCCAGAAGATGAGAAACTCTCTTATATGTTGGCATGGGAGAGGGAGTTGGGGATAGAGGTGTCTCCGGAGTCATGGCAGAGAATCTGGGACAGAGCTCTTAGGTCCTCCAGATTCACGACAGTCAGGGAATGCGCACTCAAGATCTGCTACCGGTGGTACTTCTCGCTGCAGAGGCTACACGCAATGAACGCAGATTACCCTGATGTATTTTGGCATGGCTGCGGGGCAAAAGGAGACTTGGGGCACCTGTGGTGGTTTTGTCCAATCATTCAATCCTTCTGGCTGGATATCAGGTCCAAAATTAAGAACATTTGCGGAACCCTCCTCCCTATGGACCCATTAGTGATGCTGTTGGGCGACAGTCCAGATGATGGATCCTATCTGCATTCGGGCCCTAGAGCGCGACTAATCACACAATTACTCATGGCGGCCTGCCTTACGGGAGCCCGATTTTGGAAGGAACTGGAGAGCCCCACATAGCGTACTGGTGGGTTAAGGTTTGGGAACTTCTTGGAATAGAGAAACTAACAGCTGCAATGGAAAATCGGACAGCCAAATTCCAAAATATCTGGGGCCCATTCCTAGACCATGTTGCAGAAAAATAACACATGTTCTTCCAGCCTAGATTGGTTAAATACCTCTTCCAGCCCTGACAAGCTCCCGAAATGAGGAAGGTACCCATTCGCTTGACGTCAGAACAGGGGGAGGCCCCAGGGCCATTGAGGGCAATGCCGTGAGCCATGGGTGATTTTTTTCTCGTTCTATCCCCATCCCTCCTCTGTTAAAAACGCTACTGAATACAAAGCTACAGTATTATACCCCCAGAGGTTGTTCATGAAATATATTTACTAGAGGTATTACAAAGTCGTTAACATTAAATGTTGATACATTGTTAAAAGATTAATTAAGGTTACATTCACAGTGACAAATGATGAATTTGAGCCGTTTTGTGCATAAAACCGAAGCTGACTCAATGGATGAGTTACATTGGGGCGGTACTGACCGTCTATTTGAGACTCATGTGATTAAGTAATATTGCCGCTGATTTTGGTTCTTTTGATGAATTCAATGTTTATCGATGTTTCAATAAAAAGATTTTGACACAAAGAAAGGGGGAATATCCCATAAAAGAATGTTGTAACTCACATTGCCCGAGTCAAAAAGAGGCAACAGTAAACTTCAGGGACTGCAACTTTCCCAAAGAAAGGGGACATTATAACCTGCTTTGCCAAAGAACGCTGGAAGCGGCCTCTAGGCAATTTGAGCATAATAGTCTCAGAACAAAATGCCTGGAGCGAGGAAGTTGTAAACCACATTGCCAGCGGTCAAAGGGTTGTATAAGTAGAAATCAAGGACTGCAGGAGAAAGGCACTCCTTGTAGAAAGGATCAAGGGGGAGAGAAGTATAACCTGCATGAACTGTGTATACAGTTAAATGGGAGAACTATTGTCCTTTGTACAGTATGGTTGTGAAAGAAGCTGTAAGACAAATGTATTAAAAGTCAAGAGACTAAATCAAAAAGCAGTTGTTGATTCAACTTTCCCCATTGAGGATTTAAGGGTGGAAAGTTTGGAACACACCTTATCACCAAGTACAGGTTGTAGTAGTAGGAGTTTTATCCTGGCAGGAGAGTAAACCAGGAAAGGGACAATTAGTGGTTAGTCCTGGCAGGCGAGTGAACCAGGAAGAAGATAACTTGAAGTACTGTAAATGTGGTATAAGGTGGCAGTCGAAAAGAAGTGGCAGTTCCACGATTGTGTTTGAGGAATTGTTGTGGTGGAAAAGAAGTGGCAATTCCACTACTGTGTTTGATGAACTGTTACATAACCATCCTAAGTTGTTGTTTCTAAAGAAGAAATATGATGTGATAAAAAGTGATTGATTTTCAAAGAACATTTACCTTGAAAATTGATGCATGAAGCAGAAATCTTTTTGGCTTGTCAAGCAGAAGCTTGTAGAAATGTCACCATTGTTTGCAAGTGTGGGGAAGAAAACCTTTGGAACCTTGATATATCGAATGAAGAGAACTTTTATACTCTACTTGGAGTGGAGCGTGGCTTATAAACAGAACTTTCTTGAAACTGAACTTTGCTTTGAAATATCTTGAATTAATCCAGGTGAAGGGGCTCCAACCCTCATCACAAGGATTCCTGTTTCTATCTTTTTGTGTTTGAATGTATATGTTATTTTTGTGAAGTTTAAATCGGCAAATGATTGCTGTATTATTTTTTTGTATGTATTAGTGTGAGGGACAGATACTTTTGGACATTAGGTAATGTTTCTTTAGCCTTTTTTTGTTAGGTAGGGAAATCCTTGTTACGCTAGGGAAAGATAGGCTTCTCTTGTCGTGTGGGCCCTAAGGAAGCTGAGGCCCTACCTCTATGGGACCCACTTCACTGTGCAAACTGACCATAAACCCTTAAAGTGGCTGATGGACATGAATTTATTTATTTATTTATTTGTTCATTTATACAGCGCACCTAGCCCATAGGCATCTAGGCGCTAACATGGTAATTGTTACTTTTAGCTTAAGAATATGGTTAAAGGTTTACGATTTTTCAATACAGGTTTACAAGTTTGAGCTTAAGAATAAGGTTACAGGTTTACAAGTTTTCAATACAGATAGCAAATAGAGTATAATATTTACAAAAGATACATAGCAGATCATTACACAAATTCTTGCAGATTTACATTGTTTAGTGTTGTTAGATGTCAACCTAGTAATAAGTGCCTGGTTGCAGACCGCTATTACTGAAGGTCCCATCTAAAAGGGAGGGTTTTAAACTTTTTTCTAACTGACCAAAATGAGGTGTTGTTTCTCAAGTGGTGTGGGAGGGCATTCCACGGTTTGGGCGCTATTACTGGGAAGCTAGAACCTTCTGCTTTCTGTCTCCTGAATCTAGGTATACTGAGCAGGTTAGTATATGCAGTCCGGGTTGGTCTATTGGAGCTAACTTTGCAGATGAGGTCACTAAGGTATTTATGCGCCTTCTTCACAATACACTTGTGGGTCATCGTTAGGATTTTGAAGTTAATTCTGTCCTGGACAGCAAGCCAGTGAATGTTTCTTCTAGTGGAAGAGATATGGTTGTGTCTTGGGAGATTTAAGGCGGCCCATATGGCACTGTTTTTTAGTATTTGTAACTTTTTAATGTTTCTGATACTAGTACCGGCAAAGAGAGAATTGCAATAATCAATCCTAGACAGTATTAGTGTTCTTGCAAAGGTGATAGTATTTTCAGGGGAGAGAAAAGGGCGGCTTGCTCTTATCAGTTTGGCTGTGTATGAGGGTGAGGAAACCACAGCATTGATTTGTCTATTTAACGTAAGCTCGGAGTCAATGTAGAATCCAAGGGTTTTTATTTCGCTGGCTACTGGGTTAGTATTGCCATCGATAATGAATGATTTGTACTGTTGAGGGAGATTATTGAGTTTTGTTTTATTGCCGATTGTGATAAGCTCCCTCTTATCATTAATACATAATTCATTGCTTGCCATCCAAGCTTGGATTGCAAGGTATATTTTGTTAAGATTTTTGGAATCAGTGTCGTAGCATACGGTAATTGTAATGAGAATATGGGTATCGTTCGCATAGTTTGTATACGAGATACCCATATTATCAAGTTTGTCAAATAAAAGTTTAGTAAATGCATTATAGAGAGTGGGTGAGACACATGAACCTTGCGGTACCCCACAGGTTACCGGGTCAGGCTGGGCTGCTGCAGAGTCTGAAAAGACTCTCATGGTTCGGTTAGATAAGAATGATCTGATCCAATCGATGGATTCTTGTGAGAAAAGGGCTGTAGTGTCCAGATGTTGGCATAGGATGTCATGGTTTACTAAATCAAACGCAGCAGAGAGATCTAAAAGTAAGAGGATGCACAGTTTTCCATTATCCTTGTAATGACCCATTTGCGTCTTCAAATCAAACAGGGCTGTTTCCGTGCCATGACCTGGTCTGAAGCTGGATTGTCTTAAGCCTAGGAGGTGATTGTCCTCGAGGTGTTTTTGGATTTGCGGGTAAACTGCCCGATCTAATATTTTAAGCAGGAAGGGGATAGTTGTAATGGGTCGATAGTTTGTTGGGGTGTTAGGGTTTAATGTGGGTTTTTTGAGCAAGGGTAGAACCCAGGCTGTTTTTAAATCGGTCGACACAATGTTAGAGGCGAATGAGTTATTGATAAGATTGGTGATAAATGGTGCAAGTTCCGACACACAGTCTTTTACCAAAGTTGCAGGGCATGTATCTCCTTTACATCTGGACGGTTTTAGACTTTTGATAATGTTTATTGTGTCTAGCTTGGTAAGTGGAGTGAAAGAGAATTTAGTTACCTTAGGGGTATCTGTTGGAGGGTCTGTAGATGGTAAAGTGGGGTTGAGATTGAGTGAGTTTAGATTTTTTTTAAATCAATTTTAGATTGTAAGAGTGAGATTGTGTCAGCAAGGACATTCTGGATATTAGAGCACCATTGTGCATCTTTAATCGTATGATCAGTCGTGGAAGCTGGAAATTCCAGTTCCCTGAGAATTGTGAATAGTTCTCTACTATTAGATTGGGCATTTAGGATTCTATGATTGTAGACTTCACGTTTAGATTTGGTAGTTTCGAACTTATAATTCTTGGCTATAGTTTTGAACGGAGTTTTATTTTCGTCAGATGACGTTTTAATCCATTTGTTTTCGGCTGATCTTTTTTGTGCTTGCAAGGCTTTGAGTTCAGGAGTGAACCATGGATGAATGTGTGGATTAATGAAGGGAGAGAATACAAAGTTGCTCAGGTGGTCCCTAAGCCTGCAAGGTTTTGACTTCACTACTGAGCACAGGCCAGGTGTCCAACATAGCGATGCTGATGAGTTGTTCAGAATGTTTAACCGACCTGAACATGAGACTCATCCAGGAGTGGATTAGTTCCCCCTGTCCTTAGTCTGGGAGGGTCGAGTGTTAGGAAAGATTTAATTTATGTGCAATTTTCCCTCCATTTATGGACCCCCCAAACCTTTTGCTTTAGTTTGGCTTTCCTATCCGGACTTTTTCCAGTGGAGCCCAGCCTTCAGCTGAACTCCCTTGGGCTTTTACCCAGTTGTTATGGGGAAACTGACACGTCCTTCAGACTGTCAGTACTGAGAAACTGTTTCCCTTAGTCTTTGACAATGTTCCCATTGCTTGGTAACTTTTTAACAGTGCAAATTATACCTACCAGTACCGGGTGCTGGGGTCCCTTGTTGTTTTATGGCCCTAGACACCCTCAAAGGAATCTATTGTGATTGTACGAGTGTGCCTGGTATGAACTGGTGGCAGCAGTTACTTTTTATAATGTTTTACTGAATCATATTGCGTTTACTGCGTTTGGTTAAAGACTGCGGGCAGGTCCGAGAATGGGCGAGCCACAAAGTCTTTTGTTCACCCCATGGCCATTTTGTCCCTTGCCTTCACCCAGGTCGAGTAACCCAAGTTTTCTTTATTTTGGGCATGCAGCCTCCCGCGAAAAACGATCTCTTTTGCAGGCTTCTGCCTCTTACGTATGTGTGTGCCCAGGAAGAGGGTTGGAACTGTCTGGTCCCAATCCACACTACTAGTACCAGGATGTCTGCAGTGCCTGAATGACTAAGACCATGGTGGACCACGATTGGTCCACAACTGGGATACCTGCAAGATAGCAGACCTTCGATTGGAAGTCCTGGATTTTGGCACAAAGATAATCTTGGGTAAGAGAAGGGGCTCTGCAGCCACTCCAGGTCGATCACCTGAGTTCTCACTGAACTACAAAAGGAGTCAAGTCTCCTGCATGAAGAAACGGACTTGTGAATCCACTGGAGACGCTTTGGAAGGTTTTGGCACCCTTCGCTCTCTGCTGTCCCATCGGACCCCTGCTTTCTTCTTCAATCCAGTAGGCCTGCCAAGGGGCTTTGCCCCTTTAGAGTAGTGGAAACAACTACTCCTGGCGCAACCCTGCTTACCCACCGAACAAGCCATCCAGTGAACTGTCCAGCTCTACCTCAGGGTATCCCGCATAACCGCTGCCGTCTCGAGTGTAAACCCGAGACTTGGGACATCGCTTGCTAGTGGTCCCATGCATTCTTCCGCCTATTCCGCAGGCATAGCTCCTCTGGGTCCCGTATTAGGATAGTGTGTAACCCTGCCCGCATCTGTGATTCCCGCGTCACTACCTGTTTGTGACAGTCGCTTTAGATCCCTTGCTGTTTTGCTCTCCTGTGCCCTGAAGCCTTCTGCACAGGAATGTTCTTCATACCTCCTTCGGAAGCAGAGAAAAGGCGACTGTCCCATCACGGACGATCGTTCTCCCCCTCAGCTGCTGAGAGCCGGAGCCGGAGTGCCGCGAAACTGCAGGTCTCAAACCTACTAGTGACCTCGACTAAACTGGCAAAGTTTGGTCCGGACTGTGCCGAGGGTCGGTGAGTAATTGCATCACTTACTGGTAGCCCCCTGGCACAACCGATCACCTTACGCACGAGTATCCCTTGAAAGGTATTCGAACTTGGCTGGGTTAGCCTGCGCTCCCTAGCTATTCTCGCCATTTGAACACAGGGCCTACTCGAATAGTGGGAACCAATTCGTCATCGCCTCAAGCCACTTCCTGACTTGGTACAGCCCTCCCAAGAAGAGCTGCTTTTTGCTTCACCTGCGCAATAGTGCATTTTTACGCACAACTGTACCGTTGAGCACAAGGCTCCACTCTTCTCAGGCCTTAATTCGAAAGTTAGGGAACGACTGAAGAATTGCCTAATGCTATTAATGTGCTAATTCAACCCTCTCTTTACCGGTTGTGCCTGTATTTTATCAATGAATTGCATTAGGAAACGTAATGTATATATATTGTATAGTATAAGGATTTGTGTGATAACTGTTTTCTGATTGCTAAAGTTACTTTTGTCTATTGGTCCGGCCGACAAAAAATGTATAGATATTTTTGATATACACGTGTCTAAGAGTAATTTGTGGTTCGTTACTGTGTGTGCTCATTGTGTGCTTCCGATCACTCTCAGCCCTCCTGAGACTTAGTCTTGACCGCCTGCCAAGCTACCTAGATTGGTCTGGCTTGTCCCAAAGGTTCCCCTGTTTCACTAAACCGAGGGTGGCCTCTTAAACTTCTGCCCACCAGGTCAGGGTTTAGAAATCCATCTGGTTTTTCCACTTCCTCAAACTCTACTATACCTCCACTTCCTCTATTCCTGTCACCCTCCTCTTGCTCCTCCGCTCGCCCTACCTTTTCACACTTCCACAACTGCACTATTGTTAGGAATATGGGTTGGTGGAGACGGAAGCGGTGCCAGGGTTTTCAGAAAGCTTAAAAGACATGTTATAGGCTATGAACTACCTTTCCCAGCAGCCTCCTTGGCATTTAGTGTAGTTCTTGCCGTGCGCGTGTTGGCCAGCTGACAATAATTAGCTACAGCTTATCAAGGGCCAACGGCGCACGGCAGGTGGGGCTTATTCTGTTTCGTGTGCTGAAGCCATGCCGGAGGATTGAGGAACTCCGCCTGCGCCTGCAACTGCTTTTTCCCTTCCTGAACTGGCATTGTTGGGAGCGGATGGCCGTGAGAGGAAAACCTGCGCTGTTAGCAGGGCGACACAAGTTTACGTCCGGGAAGGCTGACTAGCTTCCCGGACGAAAAGATAAGTGCGGGAAGGGTTTTTTCAGCAATTGATGTTGCGGATTCATGTTGATGCCAGATTCGAATGTGCAGCGGCTGAAGTAGGACCCGCGCTGCTATCAGGGCGACACGAGATTACGTCCGGGAAGGCTGATTAGCTTCCCGGACTAAAAGATAAGGGCGGGAAGGGTTTTGGTACTCCATTGATGTTGCGGATTCATGTTTTTTGCGAGATTCAAGGAAGCAATATTAATGTGCTGCGCCTATGTATATAGAACTCCTGGTTGCCATCATTAGGGTCTGAAAATAGACTGCACTCGAGTATCAGTGCTGCTAACTCGATCTCTCAGAGTGTGTGTGTTCACCGTATATGTTTTGGGTTTGATTCAGGTCTATGACTCTACATGTGCTATGTTATATATGTTGCTACTGCTTGCCCAGAGGGCCATGTGTTACGTTCTTCATGTGGGAATGACATCCCAAAAGTCTGTTTCATCTTTGCTTGCCTATATGTGGTCCATGTAAGTGAATGTCAACCTGTGCCTGTATTAAGGGATATTAGGGAGTGCAAGTGTTTCTAGGATGAACATCAGTAACTAGTATTAAGTGGGATTATTGATGTGTGGTCTTTTCTGTTCTGGTCTATGGTACTACATGTGATAGTAGGCAGTGTAGGGTTTGTCCCCTGTTACTTCCCCGGTCCTATCCACCTTAGGCATTCCCTAACCCTTTCTCCGGTTTTCCTACTTTCCCCTTCCCATCCACAACCTCTCCCTAACCCTCTTCCCCCCACTGGCTGCCACGTGGTATCCTGTAATTATAAATCAGGTATCTGTGCCAACCACGGGTGGAGGGTCCTCTACATTCAGCTTCTGTGGTTCGGGGAAGAGTGTTGACACACCTTCCCCCATTATTGTGTACTTGAGTGTTAACAACTATCTCATTACTTGGCAACGTTCAATTCAATTCCAACTAGTATTCTGTCTCCCCTCTATTTGGCTTATGCTCACATTTTATTTTAATTCCATTTTTGTCTGTTCCCCTCCTATGGCTCCTCTTTTTGCTACACCTATGTTGTGCCTTCGACACCTATTGCTACATCTTGGCTGTCTCCACTTGAATGATGCTATGCCACTTGTCGTTGTTGGAATGCTCTTTTTATTTTATTTGTGTGCTCTGGTTTGGCTGCACTGCAGTTCTGCCCTCCACCCCTTTTATTTTATTACCATGATTTACTTCCTTGTGTGTAATCATCACACGCCACTGTTGAGATTTTGCAGAATGCTGTACCAAAACTGTTATAATTCCACATTGATGTTCTTCAAACACTTTTGTATGGGTGCAGTGCAGTGCATATTTTTTGTGCCAGTTCATTACTTTGTTTAAAACATACTGACATTGCCTTTCATATCAATCCCTATGTCACTTCATATTAAAATAGAATTGTCTGGATGTGTTTTTTTTTTGCTTTCAGTTTAAATTGAAGTTTCTACATTACTTTCTATTGTATATGCTTCCTCCAATATGGCTGCAGCCTTCCCATTCCCCTGTTTGCATGAGCATTCTAGTGCTCGTTTGGGCGCCATGATTGTCGGCTTCCATTGCTAACATTGCCCTGCTGACCTGCCTGCTTCAGTACATTTTCATTTCATTTTGTTTTCTTGCAACGTACCTTTTGCTGCCGGGAACGTGTGCTAAAGTGGTGTTATGATCTGTGGCCAGCTAACAAGCTCTTAGTCAAGACAGGTGAAAGGGAGACACTGCATGCGGGCGCTTGAAGGCAGAGTCCCTAGAGACATCGATAGCAGGGGGGACACTATCTGTAGGAACTTGAAGGCAAAGTCCCTAGACAGCAGGAGACACTACTTATTTATTTTATTGTTCATTTATAACGTGCTCAATAACGGTGAGTGGTTTATAAGTGTGGGATCGCTATCCTAGACCAAGGTGTTGCCCCTGAGCTATCCTTGTAGATACCCAGGAGGGATACGCGTTGAACCTGAGCTATCCTTGTAGATACCCAAGAGGGACACTACATGTGGGAGCTTGAAGGCAAAGTCACTAGAGAGACAATGAGAGACGATAACGGAGAAAGACTCTACATGTGGACGATACATCAATTTCACAAGCATTTGAAGACTTTTCTGTTTTAATAAACCTTAGTGCGGATGCTCCTTCCTCTGTCGTGTCCTGTGACTCATGTTTTGTCTTTAGCCTCTGTGAGATGCTACATGTACGAGTTGGAAGGCAAAGTCCCTAGAGACACGGAGAGACGAGTAACCAAGGGAGGTGCACATGTGGTCCTTGAAACCAGCCATCCCAAGGAGACTCCTACTGAGAAGCGGTGCAGGCATGCAGAGAATTCACAACCGGTTTAGGTCGAAATTACCTAAAAAGAAAATGGTTGCATTGACCAAAAGTTCTAAAAATGCTACCACCAAAAGTTCGAACCTTTGGTGGTAGCATTGAAAATAAAACATGGGCTTCTGGGGTGTCCCCCGCATCGCCCCGCTCACTGTACTTCATGTTATGTTATGTTATGTTATGTTATTTTGCATTTATATAGCGCCTTATATACCATTGGTATGGTCTGAAGGCGCTGGTAGGTTGAACGCCCTTGGGAACCGAAGTTCAGATCAGTAGAGAGAGTCAAAAGGTGCATGTGAGCACCGGGTATGTGTGCAGCACGTGCGATATCTGTGTACTAGCTGCTTCTTAGCGGTAGGTGTGGTGGTTGAGAGATCAGGAGAATGTATTCGTTCAGGCAGGTTTTATCCAGAACGTCTGCGGCTGCGTTAGGCCTGAGGAGAACGCCTGGCTGGGGGGTGTAAGACCAGCAGTGTCAACATAGAATGATGTGGAGTGAGCGGCGGATGTTGGTATGAGAACAGTTATACCGAATGGTGTCATAGTATCTCTGTGTTCTAGTTGAGTGGTGATGTAAAGGAGAGAGTAAGCGTGGTGGTGTGATATGATGAGTTATATGCTCTTTCAAACGTTCTCTGCATTCTAAACCATACTATGTACGTCACGCAATTCTATGCGTCCAGTCCGTATCGTGCACACCTATCCATTCTTTGCACCCCAGTCTGGTCCAATACACTCTGGTCCGCCCTGCGCGGTCTAGACCGCCTCACAACTGCCCATTTGTCCGCCCCACACATGCTCTCTTGTCTGCCTCTCGCATGCACTCTTGACTGCCCCAGGCATGCACTCTTGATTGCCCCAGGCATGTACTCCTGACTGCTTCATGCTCTACGCATTCAGTAGCTCAACGTACTCATCCATTCTCCGCGCTCATCAGTACCGGATGCGTCAGTGCTCATTCGTTCTATGTACTCGACGGCTGTCAGGGTTAGTCAGGCGAGTACAAAGGCAGTGAATATGGCAAGGGAAATGTACACTAAATCACCCAGTGAATAGCCTTGAATTAAACTACGTGCACACAGGAACCAAGACTCATGTATGCTAAAACCCAGGAGTGCAAATAGAGTGTGACAACAAAACCGATATATGAAAAGGGATGTGGGGTAAGTACCTGACCGCGAGGAAAGTCGGCAAGTGCCTTACCCCCAATTGCTGTTACAGGTACTGACAGCGCTAAACCCACATAGAGGGTAAGCAATGACAGGATCTGTGAACTAACACTCTTGATGGTATTAAATAAGGGAACTAAAGAACTGTACTCACGAGGACGAGATAAACCTCTTGAATGTCAGCTAGCCCACGAATCCTGTTGATGAAACTGGGACCCAGAAAGGCTAGAACAGCAATGGGAGGAAAACTAAATACCTAAGTTGGAATAGTGATTACAAATTAGTGAGGAAAACATAAGCATTCACACAGGAGCTAGCTACGACCGCACACCACACCTAATAATCAAATGGGAAATAAATGCAGAAGTGCAATGGAAAACATGGAATGGATCACAATAGAAAGTAAGGATCAGGAGCAGGGAAAAACGAAATAACCAATGCAAACTTCTCCCTACCCCTCCAAGGAAAAGACAGGAAGCTAATCTAAGAGGAAGGCTAAGGCATACGGGTTTACAGCAGCAAAGGACAGAGTCAAAGAAATATAGAACACAGACAAACTGGGCTGCATCTAAAAGGGGAAAGCACTGAAAAATGCTGCCTGCAAACAGAGGAAGACAAAAAGGGAATCAAGGGAGAAGAAATCAATTAGCGCATGAATCCGAGATTCAGGGCGGAGGAACAAGAAAACAGGAACTAGGAACTAGGTACAAAGGCAAGGAACAAGGAACAAGGGACTAGTCACAACAGGAACACTGCAAACGATGACCAGCGCTGGACTGAAGTAAGACTGAGGCTTTTAAAGCTGCTTAACGAGCACACGCCTCAGGTGTGCTGATTGCTGCACCTGCAGCCACAGCTGTTACCTATCCTCCACCCAACCTTGTCCTGCAAGGGTGGAGGTGGAGCAGTGGGCCAGGCATTCTGGGAAGCATAGTCATTTGGTTAAAGAAGCATGCTGGCTGCCAAAAACCTGGAATGGATCCGGAAGGGAAGTAGCTTGGAAAATAGGGATTTAGCGCTCCCAATTCATCACAGCACTGTAGCATAAGGTTCGGAGGAAAGGTCCAGTAGGGAATAAACCCCAAATCATGCCCCCAAGTGGTGGGAACGGGAGCGAAGGGAGCGAGTCGTGACAGTATACCCCCTCCTACGGCCGTCTTCGGGTGCCCGCCACCCGCACGAGACATCTTCTTTCCATGATGGGAGTGCTTTTTCTTTGGAGGTGGCACTGATGGAAATGGTGGCCTGTGGGCAAAGGCAGATGGACTTCCATGATAGGAGTGCTTTGTCTTTGGAGGTGGTACTGATGGAAACGGTGGCTTCTGGTGAGGAAGAGACTCATGGTTCGAAGAAAGGCATGAAGGACTTGCAGGACCTGAAGCAGAGTTGGAAGGTCCAGGAAGCTCAGTCACTGGGAGTGGACCCTTATAAGTCTTTGAGGAGGGAGGCAGGCTGGTGCAACATGCCTTAGACAATGGTAGAAGCCCTGTTAGCCTTTCTGCCGAGAGTGGACATGCGGGAGGTGAGGAAATTGCTGGCTTCAGGAAAGGTTTATGTTCAGCCATTAGAGAAGGTGGCGGCTGAGGTAGAGGTTCAGATTTTCTTCTGTCATCCATCTGGGAAAAGGCTTGTGGTTGAAAGTGACTAAGGTTTGACTGCACATGTTCTACGCCTTGGAGACCTGAAAGTCCAATGGGTTGTACAAGGCTGGTACTCCTGGTGACAGTCGTGTAACCACCTTGTTGCACGTGGGATACAACAGCAGGGACGTTTGGCATACTGATAGGAGTGATAGACGCAGTACTTGGTATTTCAGGCACACTCGCAGAAGGAGCAATAACAGACACATTTTGAACTGCAGCAGTCATTCCCTTCCTTTGGCTACTAGCACCCAACTGGTGCTTCTTGGCGGAATTCTGTTGCACAAGTCCTGTAGGTAATACGCCGGTCTGCACCACCCCCTGTGCACACCCAGGTGAGTGGTTCTGACTCACCACTTGGTCCAGCTTGATGACTCTGAAGCGGGAGCTGGCAAAAGTCTCAAACTCTGATGCTGCATTTTTAGGAGGCTCTGATGCTAAAGTGAAGCAGTTGGGAGAATCGTCTTGTGGAAAAGGCAGGCATTCTGGTGCTCCTCCTGAAGCAAAAGAAAGGCAAGCTAGACGTTCATCGACAGTAAATGGTTGGGATTCAGGAGGAATCGCTGGAGCAGAAGAAAATACAGCAGGATCTGATGGTGTAGACAGGTAAACCTCTGATATTGGCAGCGAGGCCAAGCAGGATACAGGCGTCTCATGAACTGAAGGCAAATACTCAGTATACTCCGGGACTGAAGACATGCACTTTTGATGGACTACCGGAGGCTCTAAAGCTGAAGGATGATCTGCAGGATGAGTCACTGTAGCTGAAGACAGGCAGGCCAGGGGAAACCTTGAGGCTGAAGGCATGCAAGCTGAAGCAATCTCGGTTGCTGGATACAAACATGTCCAGGTCTTTGGGACTGGCTCTTGAGTAAATGGCAGACATGGCAGCGGTTCATTGGTTGAAGACACGTGTGCCAAAGATGACTGCAGGGCTGTGGATTGGATCATAGAAGAGTCAATGGTTGTAGGAGGACAGACAGAAGTCTCAGAAGTTGACAGACACATTGGTGGCTCAGGAATGGAGGGCACCTTTAGGGCAGTAGACTCCTTGGCACCAGTAACCAAAGACTGAGCTGTACCCTTGCAGTCCCTTTCTTTAGTGGGTGACACAGAGTCTCTTTCTTTGTAGAAGTCAAAATCAACCAGTGGAATCACCACAGTAAAGTCTCTGTTAATCAGGATTTCGTCAATTGTCCATTCCTCTGTTTTAGCTTCTGAAAGAGGCAGATTAACAATCAACAGTTCAGGAATCGCCTGCCGGTTTTTTGGTTCTGTATACTGTGGAATGAGTCCTTCAGAACATGAAATCTGTACTGTCTCTGACTGTTCGTATTGATCAGAATTGGCAGAAGGAAGAGTGAACCCAGAGGTAACATCATTTTCCACATCAGCTTTAACATCTACTTCAGTCTCAGCCGCTGTATCAAGAGCAGGGCCTAAGCCTACTGTAGTGACTGAATCTGTGTATGCCACCATTGTGGATTGTGTTTGGAAATCAGAAGCTTGTATGTGTGCTAGCTCAGAATTATGACAAACTGCTACACAGGAAATCTTAGGTAAAGGAGTGGCTTGTAAATCTTCAGCTAACTGCAATCCCTGATAAACAGCAGAACAATTGTTAGAAACTGTGCCCAGATTAAGCGCTGTGCTAGACGAAAGACCTTCACTCCCAATAGATCTAACATATTGACAAATATCATGGTTTACCAAAGTCTCTGCACTCAGGGGCTGAACAGTGTTCACTTCCTCAACATCAACAGATAAAGTCTGAGGTGTATTCAGTAAAGAGTGCAAGGTTTTATTCTCCTCTTGTAAAGAAATGAATTCTTGTCTTAACTCCTCAAGCTTAGCTCTTAGCATGCCCTGCATTAACTGTACATCACTATCAGTAGGCACAGGGGGAGGCATAGTGGCATCAGGGCTGGATCCTGCACTAGCAATCTGGATGTGCACCGATTGTACATTGTCCTCTACTGCTTGCAGGTTCTGTGATTTATAGTTTCTCTTACCAACTTGGTCTGTGTTTCCCTTAAGCAAACTATTGACATTAGACCTCTTGGCATTAGGGACTACAGTATGTACCTGTGCAAAGGAGTATGCTTTAGACTGAGGGTAGAAAACAGAAGTTATGCAAGGAACCCCTCCATTCTTTATGTTTGTACCATGAAACTGTTCTATCTGAGGTGAAGCACAACTGGAATCATGGGGTTCAACAACAGAGGTACTCTTGTATAATAAGTCTAACAGTGTGTTGTTTTCTGCGGCTAAGGCTTGCGCTGACATAGAATCGGGATCAAAACAAAAGATAGAACTAGGATCAGGCAATGTAGGATGTGCCATCCTATGGGAAAAATACTTTGCACGTAAATGCCCATTCGTGACAAGGAGTTCATTTAAGTCAGGACTAGTGATTTGATTGTCACAGGTAAATGTAGGGGAAGCTTTCTGTACAAACTTGTTAGAGGCCTTGCTGCCTTTCTTTCTTAAACTTGCCATATTCAATGGGAATTTTAGGCTGGTCATTCTGTCAGGGTTAGTCAGGCGAGTACAAAGGCAGTGAATATGGCAAGGGAAATGTACACTAAATCACCCAGTGAATAGCCTTGAATTAAACTACGTGCACACAGGAACCAAGACTCATGTATGCTAAAACCCAGGAGTGCAAATAGAGTGTGACAACAAAACCGATATATGAAAAGGGATGTGGGGTAAGCACCTGACCGCGAGGAAAGTCGGCAAGTGCCTTACCCCCAATTGCTGTTACAGGTACTGACAGCGCTAAACCCACATAGAGGGTAAGCAATGACAGGATCTGTGAACTAACACTCTTATGGTATTAAATAAGGGAACTAAAGAACTGTACTCACGAGGACGAGATAAACCTCTTGAATGTCAGCTAGCCCACGAATCCTGTTGATGAAACTGGGACCCAGAAAGGCTAGAACAGCAATGGGAGGAAAACTAAATACCTAAGTTGGAATAGTGATTACAAATTAGTGAGGAAAACATAAGCATTCACACAGGAGCTAGCTACGACCGCACACCACACCTAATAATCAAATGGGAAATAAATGCAGAAGTGCAATGGAAAACATGGAATGGATCACAATAGAAAGTAAGGATCAGGAGCAGGGAAAAACGAAATAACCAATGCAAACTTCTCCCTACCCCTCCAAGGAAAAGACAGGAAGCTAATCTAAGAGGAAGGCTAAGGCATACGGGTTTACAGCAGCAAAGGACAGAGTCAAAGAAATATAGAACACAGACAAACTGGGCTGCATCTAAAAGGGGAAAGCACTGAAAAATGCTGCCTGCAAACAGAGGAAGACAAAAAGGGAATCAAGGGAGAAGAAATCAATTAGCGCATGAATCCGAGATTCAAGGCGGAGGAACAAGAAAACAGGAACTAGGAACAAAGGCAAGGAACAAGGAACAAGGGACTAGTCACAACAGGAACACTGCAAACGATGACCAGCGCTGGACTGAAGTAAGACTGAGGCTTTTAAAGCTGCTTAACGAGCACACGCCTCAGGTGTGCTGATTGCTGCACCTGCAGCCACAGCTGTTACCTATCCTCCACCCAACCTTGTCCTGCAAGGGTGGAGGTGGAGCAGTGGGCCAGGCATTCTGGGAAGCATAGTCATTTGGTTAAAGAAGCATGCTGGCTGCCAAAAACCTGGAATGGATCCGGAAGGGAAGTAGCTTGGAAAATAGGGATTTAGCGCTCCCAATTCATCACAGCACTGTAGCATAAGGTTCGGAGGAAAGGTCCAGTAGGGAATAAACCCCAAATCATGCCCCCAAGGGGTGGGAACGGGAGCGAAGGGAGCGAGTCGTGACAACGGCTCTATGCGACGCGTCAGTTCACCCTGGGCACTCGATCGCTCCAGGCACTCGTTCGCTCCAGGTACTCATCCGCTTTATGCCCTCACGCGTGCTATGGGTTCACCTGTTTTACGCACTCACCCCCTCTACGCACTCACCCCCTCTACGCACTCACCCCCTCTATGCACTCTCCTCTCTATGCATTCATTGGCTCCACGTTTTAATCACTTGTGATTTCACCATCCAACAGTAATATCTTGTTCTATATATTCATCTCCACACTCACCTGTCCTATACCTTCATTTGCTCTGAATATTCATCCATTTCATATATTCATCCGTTCCATACGCCTATCTGCTCCATACACCCATCGGCTTCATACACTCAACCACTCCATACACTCAACCTCTACATACACCCATCTGCTGCATACACCTAACCGCTCCATACACCCATCTGCTCCATACACCCATCCGTTCCATACACCCATCCGTTCCATACACCCATCCATTCCATACACCCATCCGTTCCATACACCCATCCGCTCCAGACACCCATCCGCTGCATACACCCAACCTCTCCATACAGCCATCCGCTCCATACAGCCATCCGCTCCATACACTCATCCGCTCCATACACTCATCCGCTCCATGCACCCATGCGCTCTATATAGCCATGCATTCTATACACCCATACGTTCCATTCCACCATCCGTTCCAAACACTCGTCCACTCCATACACTCGTCTGCATACAATAGCTGCTTCTTAGTGGTAGGTGTGGTGGTTGAGAGATCAGGAGTATGTGTTCGTTCTGGCAGGATTTACCCAGGCCGAGTGTGGCTGCGTTAGGCCTGAGGAGAACGCCTGGCTGGGGGGTGTGTAACCAGCAGTGTTTTACTTAGAATGCTGTGGAGTATGCGGCGGATGTTAGTATGAGAACAGTTATACCGAATGGTGTCATAGTATCTCTGTGTTCTAGTTGAGTGGTGGTGTAGAGGGAAGAGTAAGCATGGTGGTGTGATATGATGTGTTATATGCTCTTTCAAAACGTTGTCTGCATTCCAAACCATACTATATACGTCACACAGTTCTATGCGCTCCAGTCCGTTCCATGCACTCCTATTCACTCCATGTATCTCAATCTCCTCCACACATTCCGGTTCGCTCAATGCACTCATGCGCTCCAGTCCGCTCAGTGCGCTCCAGTCCGCCCCGCGCGTTCCAGTTCACCCTGCGCGTTGTAGTAGTCTGGCCCACGCATGCATTCTTGTCTGTTCCATGCATGCAATCTTGTCTGTCCCACGCGTTCCAGTTCACTTGATCCATCCACTCTACTTATTCAGTATCTCTAGGCAACTTGTCCGCTCTAGCAACAGGTCAGTTCCACTCTGGGCACTAGTTCGCTCTAGGCACTTGTCCTTTTTATGCCCTCACACGCACTATGTGTTCACCTGTTTTGCTCACTCATGGCCTCTACGCACTCGCCCCCTCAATGCACTCGTCCCCTCTACGCACTCGTCCCCTCTACGCACTCGTCCCCTCTACGCACTCAGCCCCTCTACGCACCCCTTTTTTCATATTCCCTCTTTCGCTTATATGCACTCGTCCGCTCTATATACTTGTCGGCCCTACACACTAGTCTGTTCTATGCGGCTCTCCACTCCATACGTTCTTCTGCTTTACTCATACATCCCACTCCACTCATCCATCAGTTCCCCACACTCATCCGTTCTACGCACTCATCGGCTCTGTATGCCTTCCGCACTCACGCGTTCTACATGCCTATCCGTTCTGCGCACTCACCCAGTCTAAGAACTCCTCTGCTCTTGGCATTTGTCCGCTTTATCACCTCGTGGGCACCATACCTTCATCTTCTCTACGCATGCATCCACCCTACGCAATCACGTGCTCTCTGCACTCACCCGCTCTCCGCACTCATCTGCCCTCTGCACTCATCCGCCCTCTGCACTCATCCACTCCCTGCACTCATCCGCTCCCCGCACTCATCCGCTCCCCGCACTCATCCGCTCCCCGCACTCATCCGCTCTCTGCACTCATCCGCTCCCTGCGCACATCCGCTACCCGCGCACATCCGCTCCCCACGTCTTCAACAGCAGTATGCACTCATCAGTTTTATAAAGTAATTTGCTAATATGTAGTAATCCTGTTCTATCTATTCGTCTGCTTGCTACACTCATCTGCTCTATACCTTCATCCGTTCTGTACATTCATCCGCTCTGTACACCCATCCGGTCTGTACACTCAGGCGCTCTATACACTCAGGTGCTCTATACACTCAGGCGCTCTATACACTTAAGACGCTCTATACACTCAGGCGCTTTAAATACTCAGGTGCTCTATGCACTCAGGCACTCTATGCATTAAGCCGCTCTATACACTCAGGCACTCTATGCATTTATCCCCTCTTCATACCCAACCGCTCAACCTGATCATCCATTCTATACACTCATCCAATTTACATATTCATTCGATTTATACACTCATTCAAATTATATAGTCATCTGTTCTTCTACTCGTGCGTTCTTCCACTCAACGCATTCATCTGGTCCACATGCTTCATCTATTCTAACTATTTCACCCACGCCATTCATTTCGTTCGCTCCTCTTGCATTATGTCCATTTCAGGAGTTTAAGTCTCTTTACTGTTTCCGTATGATTTATTCTTATTAACCACTTCATTGTTTTGATCTATTTTAATCGGTTAATTCTGATTGTCCTTTAAATTTATATTAGGGGTTTACTGGCTGTTAGTTCCTCACATCAGGTAGTTTGTTGGATTGGTGTCATTGAGAAGCTGTTAGTCTGTTTGGGTTAGTTTGGTATAGGTTGATTTTAGGGGAAGAGCCAGGTTTTCAGCAGTTTGCGGAAAGACGCTAAATCCTCCGTTAGGCAGATGTGGGGTGGGAGTGAGTTCCAAAGCGCGGGGGCCAAGGCTGAGAATGATGATCCGCCTAATCTGACTGAGTTTGTCTTAGGTATGACTAGGAGGCCGGCTGAGCTTGATTTTAGGGTGCGTGGGGGGAGATAGGGTTTTAGCTTGTCTTGAAGATATTGAGGTCCGGTTTTATGCAGTGCTCGATGGGAGATGCATAAGGTTTTGAAAGTCACCCTTCACGCTACAGGAAGCCAGTGCAGCGTCTTAAGGGCTGGGGAGATGCGGTATCTTGGGCCGAGCGCAAGTAGCATTTTGGCTGCCGCGTTTTGTGCCCTTTGGAGTTTATTCAGTTGGTAGGCGTGGATTCCGAGGTATAGGGGGTTTGCGTAGTCTAGTCTTGATATAACGATTGATTAGACCGCGGAGAGTCTGTTGGGAAAGGAGAGTTATGGAAAGATGCGCCTAAAGGTTTTAAGGTGGTAGTGGCAGGACTTTGAGACGTTGTTGACTTGGCGCGCGAGTGTTAGGTCAAGGGTGCATCCAAGATTTTTCACTGAGTTGGAGGGGGTCAGTGAGTTGCCCATGGCGGGTGGCCTGGGTAGTGGGTGTGGGAGAAGATCGGAGTTGCCACAAACCATAATTTCTGTTTTGGAGGGGTTTAGCAAGAGGTGGCTTTGGGTCATCCAGAGTTCTATGTCAAGGAGACAGGTTGCCAGGTCAGGTCGGGAGTTGGGTTTTGACTTCAGGAGTTTTAGAATTAGTTGAGTGTCGTTGGCGTAGTTGTAACACAGAATGTTGTGTGAACTAATTATTGGTGGCAGGGTGATCAAGTAGAGATTGAACAGGATGGCAGATAGGCATGCTCCTTGTGGG
Source organism: Ambystoma mexicanum (assembly GCF_040938575.1). Taxonomy (NCBI): domain Eukaryota; kingdom Metazoa; phylum Chordata; class Amphibia; order Caudata; family Ambystomatidae; genus Ambystoma; species Ambystoma mexicanum. The sequence continues at coordinate 794,443,794 of NC_090938.1, read as the reverse complement.
ACTGCTGTGTCGACAGGTCGGGCTTGGGAGGTATAGGTGGAGAGAATCGTTATTTGGTACCTGTCTTTGAGGAATGAAGCTATCCATTTAAGAGCGGTTCCACGAATTCCTAGGGAGTGGAGGCGTTCTAGGAGGGTTGAAGGCGGCGGATAGGTCAAGAAGGATTAGTGCGGCGCATCCCACGGAGTCTGCTGTCATTTTAAGGTCATCCCAGATTGAGGTTAGGGTGGTTTCAGTTCCGTGACAGGCTCTGAAACCTGATTGTGTGGGATCTAGAAGATTGTTGACTTCGACAAAGGCATTTTGTTGGGAGTAGGCGGTTCGGTCGATGAGTTTGGCAAGGAACCTGGTGTTTGAGATGGGGCGGTAGTTTTTGGGCTCGAGAGGGTCGAGGGAAGGTTTTTTAATCAGGGTTTTGACATGGACTGTTTTGAATGTGTCGGGAAAGATACCAGAGGAAAGGGAGGCATTTATGATGGATCTTGCGTGTTCTCCTGCGCAGGTGGAAGCAAAGATTTCTTTGAGGGTTGTTGCTGGGCAAGGGTCTAGCGGCGAGCCAGATGGTTTGCGGGCAGATAGGAGTTTGAGAAATTGGTCTGGTGATATTGGACTAAAGGATTCAAAGGTTGGTTGCGTATTGGTTGCAGCTGGTTGGCAGGCCGGTGTGGGGGGAGTATTGCCTGGTGGATGTAAGAGCGTCAATTTGGTGGCTAGAGTATTTGTTCTTTCGCGAGCTGTGGTGTAAAAGTGGAGGGAGAGCGAGTTGCACAGTGATTGTGAGGGGGTCGAGACAGTCGTGGTACAAGTCGGTTTGGTGAATTCGGAGATGATTTTGTGGAGTTCTTTGCTCGGGTTCTTGCAGTTTAGGATTCGGGAGTTGTAGTGAGCTTTTTTTGCTTACCGGATTTCGGCCTTGTACTGGTAAAAGTGTCGGGCCAGGGTGGCTCGGCTCTCCTGGGTTTTGTCTTTCTGCCATTTGCGTTCTAGGTATTTATATAGTAGTTTAGTGGTCTTCAACTCAGGGGTGAACCATTTGGGGAAGAGGCCATGGCGGGGTGATGGTTTGCAAGAGGCTGTGAGCTGCATCAGAGATGCGTTGAGCCATGAGTCAAAGGCATCAGGGGTTAGTTGTTTACTGAGTTGACAGGTAGGTGGTGGAGACTGGAGGAGCGCGTCGGCTAGGTCTGGGATGATAATTAGTTTTTTCCAGCATTTGCGTAGATTTGGAGGTTCAGATTCAAGTACGGGAAGGGGTACAGGTGGGTGAGCGAATGGCGAACGAGAGAATGAAGTGATCGGACCAGATGATAGGGGTGGGGGGGGTTAGATGAATCCGGGTGTTGGAGCTAAAGATGGCATCAAGAGTGTGTCCTTTATAGTGAGTCGAGCCATTTATGTGGGGTTGGAGGTTAATGGCGTCTAAACCATCAACCAGAGAGTGTGTCATAGGGTTGGTGGGGATGTCGAGCCATATGTTGAAGTCTCCAAGAAGGGTGAGGTTGGGATGGTTTAGTTGAAGGGTGGCAATAGAGTCGCAGAGGTTGTTTGCGAATTGTCTATCATAGCCAGGGGGCCTGTAGATTATTAGGAAGCTGTGTGAGAGCGAGGTAGAGAGGGATAGTTTAACGAGGAGAGATTCGCAGGAAGGACTGGAAGGTTGGTTGTCGATGATTGAGGCGTGGAAGAGAGACTTGAAGACGAATGCTACTCCCCCCTCCTCTGGAGGGACGGTTCAGTGGGATGAGGGAGTAGTGTCAGGGGGAAGGCTTCATTAGCGATTGGGGCGAAGTCGTCAGAGAACCAGGTTTCTGTGATGAAAACCAGGTCTGGTTTGTCAGAGGCGAGGAGGTCAAAGATGCAGTGTCTGTTTTTTGCTACGGATCGGGCATTAAATAGGATGCAGTTCACATCGGCAGGCGAGGTTGGTCTCGGAGCTGGAGCGGAAGGGGGTGGTGTCGGCGAGAGTGGAAGCTGGAGAGGCGGAGGGGTAGGGTGGGTGATGATCGATGGGAATAGTGGACGAGCAGAAGTATTGGCGGGTTTTGGGCGGGATTGGGTGGCTGCGTGTGTTAGGATGATCCGGTCAGGCTCGGGGGATTTGAAGGTGGGGTGAGGGCGGTTAGGAGTTTCAGTTGCAGTTGATGAGAAATCGAGGAAGAGGGGTTTCAGGAAGGGTGAAGCCACGGGGGAAGGAGGTGAGTGGGGGAATGAGGTGGTGGGTCGAGACAGGGGAGGCGAAGAGTGCTGAGAGATTGTGGGGGACCAGGTACGTTTCCTCTTTTGTTTTTTTGTTGCAATTGGAGTGTGAGAGAGGGTAGGGAGGTTAGAGGGGGAGACGGATGCGGCTTTGGTTCTTTCTAGGGCTAGGCGTGCAGTTTTAAGGAGGGGAAAGGGTGCAGTCGGGGGGGAAGGTGGCCGGGGTTTGAGGACAAGGCGGCGGGTGGATGCTTGCAGGGCGGGGTGTGCCAGGTATGATAGTGAGGGGAGCAGGCATGGTTAACGTTGGCTGGTCGGTGTTGGGGTTCAGGGGAAGGGTGGTCTTAGGGTGGTTGGCTCGCCATCGTGCCCCTTAGGCTTGGTGTTTGGAGAGATGAATGGCAGGGAGTGTGAAGGAGCGAGGGGTTATTTGGGAAGGGGGGGTGGGAGGGAAGGCAGATCGGGGAGTGGGGGGGCGGTCCACGGCAGTCCTTTCCGACAAACTGTGGGTTTGTAGGTGCACTCATGCTTGGTGCAAGCTTTTTAGGTGGATCTAGGAGGGCTTTCTAATTGTAGTTCTAAGTTCAGGCACACTTCCAAGTTCAGTTTGCACAGAGATGATATTAGGCTATTAGGTACTATTAGGTGCACTTCTAGGTTCAACTGCACACAGAGATGGTATTAGGTCTATCTCTAGATTCAATTTTGTATAGAGGGGATATTAGATTATTAGGCACAGTTCTAGATTCTACGTGACACGGATATACTATTAGGTATACTAATAGGATTAAGTAGGATATTTAGGCACGCTTCTTAACCTCAGTGCTGTCGTGTACACTTCTAATTTGGACTAGGCGCAGAGAGACTATTCTGGACACTAGTCAGTTCAATTAGGGCACGCTAATAGGCGCACTTCTCTCAATTCAACTTTATACAGGGAGGGTATTAGGCGTGAATCTAACTCAACTTTGCACAGAGAGGTTATTAGGGAGATTAGTCGGTTCAACCCGGCACGGTATTAGACTATTAGGATATTGGGCATATTTCTAAATTCCACTTTCGCCGAGAGGCTATTGGGCGCTTTCTATATTTAACTTTCCCTCAGAAGTTATTGGGCACACTTCTAAATGCAACTTTCACAGAGAGGCTATTGGGAACAATTCTCAATGCAACTTTCAAAGAGAGGTTATTGGGCACACTTCTACATGCATTTTCACAGAGAGGCTATTGGGCACATTTCTAAATGCACCTTTCACAGAGAGGCTATTGGGCACATTTCTAGCTGCAACTTTCACTGAAAGGCTATTGGGCACACTTCTAAATTCGCGGAGGGGCTGTTGGGCACACCTCTAAATTCACGGAGAGGCTATTGGGCACACTTCTAAAATCAAATTTCACAGAGAGGCTATTGGGCACACTTCTAAAATCAACTTTCACAGAGAGGTTATTGGGCACACTTCTAAATGCAACTTTCACAGAGAGGCTGTTGGGAACAATTCCAAGTTCACAGAGAGGCTATTGGGGACAATTCTAAATGCAACTTTCACAGAGAGGCTGTTGGGAACAATTCTAAGTTCACAGAGAGGCTATTGGGAACAATTCTCAATGCAACTTTCAGAGAGAGGCTATTGGGCACACTTCTAAAATCAACTTTCACAGAGAGGCTGTTGGGAACAATTCCAAGTTCACAGAGAGGTTATTGGGCACACTTCTAAATGCAACTTTCACAGAGAGGCTGTTGGGAACAATTCTAAGTTCACAGAGAGGTTATTGGGAACAATTCTCAATGCAACTTTCAGAGAGAGGCTATTGGTCACAGTTCTAAATGCAACTTTCACAGAGAGGCTATTAGGCACAGTTCTCAATGCAACTTTCACAGAGAGTCTATTGGGCACAGTTTTCAATGCAACTTTCACAGAGAGGCTATTGGGCACAGTTCTAAATGCAACTTTCACAGAGAGGCTATTGGGCACAGTTCTAAATGCAACTTTCACAGAGAGGCTATTGGGCACAGTTCTAAATGCAACTTTCACAGAGAGGCTACTGGGCACAGTTCTAATGTGGTATAGTATATGGTATAGTGAGCGGGGTCTGCGGGGAACACCCCCGCAGCCTTCAGTTTAAAAAAAAAAAAAAAAAAGAAAAGAAAAGGACCCTGCAGCGCCGGTTCCCAATCACGGAAGTGAAAGGGAACTGGCGCTGCAGGGAACCAGCGTGAAGAGGAAGGTAAGTGGGGTTTGTTTATGTTGGGGGTGTGGGTGGGGGTGTGTAATGGGTGTGTTGTGGGTCCGTTGTGTGTGTGAGAATGTAAGTGCGTTCGCATGCAAACGGTGCGAACTTTTGGTAGTTTGCACCTTTCTGATGCGAACGATTTGGATTGTCCACAACCACCGGAGCAAGCTTTTGAGAAAAATTTGAATACAACTTATGAACTTTTTCCGGGGTCTAGAAATATCTGAGCGGGTCATTTTGCAAGTGCTACGGATCGGGAAAGGTGGCAGTCAACTTGCACTAGCACCTTATTCTGATTTGCCTGGGTTTAGCAGGTGGATGTGTGAAGCTGAAGGACTTAACACATGCATCTTCGAACCACGTTCAACAGCCATCGAACCAACGGGACCTGCCGGTGATGCTTTTGGCACTCTTGATCTTCGGACCGCTGTTACCTGCAGCCTTCAAACCAACTAGATCCTGCATCGAACCAAACCCAGCCCGTCACCTTTTCGGCTCGAGTTTACTGCTCAACGTCGGACCTTGACCTGAAACACTGAAAGCATTGCATCACGCATCAACCCGAACCAGTGGTTCCCAACAACTCGAGCCGGCTCGACATCAAATCGCTGCTTTGTCGAACTGCACATCGAACCATCCATGCTAACCATCGCTGGTCCTCGACTTGAACCGCTGGAGCATCACTCATCAAGCATAACCAGCAGTTACCATGTCCCGAGCTGGCCCGATCTTCGGCCCCACCCTGGTGAGCCTTCCAACTTGCATCGCTCGAATGCTGCACTCAAACTGCTCTGGGGTACTGCTTTGAACAAATGCCAGCTCACCACTTGGATCTAGAGGGATCGCTGCACCCGGACCTGGCTCAATCGCATGCACAGCGATAAGAAGCCTGGTTCGACACAGTCGCAGCGCCACAAACTGAGTACGGTACAGTTGGAAGGCTCCTGTCTGCCTGGTCCACTTTTGGGACCCTAGAGACTCAATAAGCCTTTTTTGGCATCTTTTTTTGTCACCAAGAAGCACATCCTTTTTAGCAGTGTGTTGCTTTTGTGCCTGTTTCCTCCCTGCTAAATATCCAGAAGGCGTGCATCTTTAGAGCCCGTGCTTCTTAGTCTTCTTGCCAGGGGTTGTATTGTAAATAGTGTTTTTAATAGTTTTTATATTGGTGCATTTAAACTAGAAACGTATTTTGATATAACCTTGATTGGACAGTCCTTCATTTTGTACTGTTATACTTTGCTGTTTGGGCCGGTTCAGAACCAGATTCACAGCTCTCTTGAGACTACACCATTCCCCCAACCAAAGTTACCACAAAAGGGGCAGGAGGTATATCTCTGAGGTGCTCCTGCTCTACCTTTACGATTGGGCTCACTTTTGGTGTGTAGAGGTTTGAGGGCTGAGCAGGTGGTTTAGCCAATACTCAGGTTTTTTATGCTGAGCCCCCTTAAATAAAAAAAATGTTGCGTCCAACCTTCACCCCCCTCCCCCAATGCCAGAAGTGCTTATATTTTCTATTACACCTAGTCCACAGTGCTGACCTTTTAGTTTCCGCTATTAGGTGCCACTTGCGTCACCTATAAGCTGCAATGCTTGCTTTGGAGTACAGGTAGGGAGCTATGGCATAGGAGGAGGGGCACGCAGCTTGTAGGTGTTGCGTGTATAATTGCCCACCTTATGACTGCCCTCGGCCACGCTAATCCCTATGGCCATTCTCACCAAGTTTCTGCCTTTTTCCCGCCCAAAACCCTACCTCGTGGTAACTCTTTAATCAAGCCTTACCATCAAACTTTGCACTCGGGTGCCTTCCAGTGTTTTTTCAAAGCAATCTTCTGAAAGTGAATGACTTAATTGGACGGTAAAACCTGCTACAGGTGTAATAAAAATGTGTTAACCAGGTCTGCCTTCAGCAACTCGGTTTATAAGCACTATGCATGTCCTTCAGTGACGTCCTGTAAAAATAAGCATTGGCAAAGCCAACAGTTTTGACTTGGGTATAAGTATTAGGTATTTGCCAGGCGCTGCTATTAGATGCCCAGGTCCTAATCTTGCATGCGAATGCCCTAACACTTGAAATGAAGCCACGCAGCTGAAATCATGGGCCACATGGATATGGACTCCGTGGCGTGTGCTACGGGTCTATCTGTGGTGGCGTGTAACCCGTTCATAAATCATCCTGCTTGATATGTCACATGTATGTGGTGTTTCATTTTGCTACATTTGCGCGTGAAGGATGTTCTATATAGCGCTCTAATGCGTTATATAACTCTTTAAAATAAACCCCAAGGGGGCACACATGTTCAAAATGAACATCCTTTCTTTATCCTGGATTCCTGTGGGGGTGCGGGTGCAATTTCACATACTTGTAACTGGGGGAGAGCGGGGCGTGGGGGGGCAGATCAGTATCGTCCACTGTGCAGGACGGGGGAGGGGCAGTAGCGAAGGAAGGGGGAGGGGGCTGAGAGCCTGCCCCCGCCCCCTCCCTCCTTTGTAAAATGTAAATTTCATAGCAGCTGCCTTGGGCTTCCTATCCGTGATGTCACCCCCTTCTTCATGTATGAGGATGGGTGGGGGCAGGGGGGAGCATACTGCACAGTGTGTGAGTCATCACTGCAGCTGGTGGGGGAGGGGTCCCGAGGGTCCGGAAGCTGCAGCCCTTTCTCCCCACTGCCTTCTGAATGCAGGTTTGGCATATCGCTCGTGGTGGGGAGGGGGCGGGGGAGGGTGTGTGCGCATGTTTTAGCCACGGACTCTCCCGGCTTTGCAAAGGCTGTGCACCCCCTCCTCCTAGGTTGCCCCCTGAATGCTGAAATGCTGCCCAGTTCCAGGAGCAATCTTATAGTTTCCCTTCCTGGACCGGTGGCGCCTTCAGGACATCCTTTCACCTGTCACACACCTGTCAGGAGACAGCAGAGCTATCCGTCCCATTACACGAATTGTACACCCCCCCTCACCTCCCCCGCCCCCCACCGAGCAGCTCAGGCAGCCGGAGCGAGACCCCTTGCATTATATGTAGGGCTTTTATAGTATGCGCTCTCAGGCAGCAGACTTATCATTTAGGTTACAAACAGGGATCAGGTCCTAAAAATAAAAAGTGGGGGGAGTAATTAGCACATCAACCTCCGGAGCACCAGGGGTCCAGGGATGAATATCAGTTTCTAAATTACATTAGGAATACTGAGTCACATCTTGCCTTCAGGAAAGCAATACAAACACTGTTGCTTGTGTAGACAGTATAGCTTCGGCTGCTATCACCCATGCTCACTACACTATCCCTATAACTGTGTGACAAACCTCAATGTAACCCCATTTGTTTGTGTTCATATTCTGTTACTTTGTTCATACTCTGTATCCCAAGCTCACTGTAACCATGAGCTAAGCAACCGAGTGTAACTAACCCTGCTGCACTACAAGCTCACTGTAACCATGAGCTAAGCAACCGAGTGTAACTAACCCTGCTGCACTCCAAGCTCACTGTAACCATGAGCTAAGCAACCGAGTGTAACTAACCCTGCTGCACTCCAAGCTCACTGTAACCATGAGCTAAGCAACCGAGTGTAACTAACCCTGCTGCACTCCACGCTCACTGTAACCATGAGCTAAGCAACCGAGTGTAACTAACCCTGCTGCACTCCAAGCTCACTGTAACCATGAGCTTAGCAACCGAGTGTAACTAACCCTGCTGCACTCCACGCTCACTGTAACCATGAGCTAAGCAACCGAGTGTAACTAACCCTGCTGCACTCCACGCTCACTGTAACCATGAGCTAAGCAACCGAGTGTAACTAACCCTGCTGCACTCCACGCTCACTGTAACCATGAGCTTAGCAACCGAGTGTAACTAACCCTGCTGCACTCCAAGCTCACTGTAACCATGAGCTAAGCAACCGAGTGTAACTAACCCTGCTGCACTCCAAGCTCACTGTAACCATGAGCTAAGCAACCGAGTGTAACTAACCCTGCTGCACTCCACGCTCACTGTAACCATGAGCTAAGCAACCGAGTGTAACTAACCCTGCTGCACTCCAAGCTCACTGTAACCATGAGCTTAGCAACCGAGTGTAACTAACCCTGCTGCACTCCACGCTCACTGTAACCATGAGCTAAGCAACCGAGTGTAACTAACCCTGCTGCACTCCACGCTCACTGTAACCATGAGCTAAGCAACCGAGTGTAACTAACCCTGCTGCACTCCAAGCTCACTGTAACCATGAGCTAAGCAACCGAGTGTAACTAACCCTGCTGCACTCCAAGCTCACTGTAACCATGAGCTAAGCAACCGAGTGTAACTAACCCTGCTGCACTCCACGCTCACTGTAACCATGAGCTTAGCAACCGAGTGTAACTAACCCTGCTGCACTCCACGCTCACTGTAACCATGAGCTAAGCAACCGAGTGTAACTAACCCTGCTGCACTCCAAGCTCACTGTAACCATGAGCTAAGCAACCGAGTGTAACTAACCCTGCTGCACTCCAAGCTCACTGTAACCATGAGCTAAGCAACCGAGTGTAACTAACCCTGCTGCACTCCAAGCTCACTGTAACCATGAGCTTAGCAACCGAGTGTAACTAACCCTGCTGCACTCCAAGCTCACTGTAACCATGAGCTAAGCAACCGAGTGTAACTAACCCTGCTGCACTCCAAGTTCACTGTAACCATGAGCTAAGCAACCGAGTGTAACTAACCCTGCTGCACTCCAAGCTCACTGTAACCATGAGCTAAGCAACCGAGTGTAACTAACCCTGCTGCACTCCAAGCTCACTGTAACCATGAGCTTAGCAACCGAGTGTAACTAACCCTGCTGCACTCCAAGCTCACTGTAACCATGAGCTAAGCAACCGAGTGTAACTAACCCTGCTGCACTCCAAGCTCACTGTAACCATGAGCTAAGCAACCTAGTGTAACTAACCCTGCTGCACTCCAAGCTCACTGTAACCATGAGCTAAGCAACCTAAGACAAGTAACCCTGCTGTAACTAAGATATATTCATGCAACAGCGCCTCAATGCCCTTGGGCTGCTAGTGCGCTATACAAATATAAATAAAACAAATAAACCATGAATCAACCCCACACCTCTAGTACACCAAAAGGGAATTGGAAACACAAGCAAAGTATAAACCTCCCTGTCCAATTTTTGGTAACGTGGACGGAACGGCAGGCTTATATCCACAAGGACGTGGAACGTTAGTTAGTTGCAACACAGCGAAAATACAATTATTACCCAATGATAAAAGGGACTGTCCAGTCAAGGTTGTATACAAATACCTACTTTATTATTACAACAGACAGTACTAGCAGACTACAAATACGACCACCCAGTAAAGGAACACAGAGGACAGACAGTTTCACGAAGGGAATGGATGCACTCTGGATACTGACAAGAGGGTAGTTGGTAAAGTAATCAGTTTTACAGTTCAAGGTTATTTGGTTCCAGCACCAAGGAGCAAAGGATCATAACTGTCTCTAGGGCCCTCCAGAGAAGGACCAGGGGGGCAGAAACACAATGTACCTGGAGCTGAAGAAGGTCCTGGTGCTCGACAGCATTGAGCCGGTTCCAGGGCGCCTTGCAGCCCTTGAGAGAGCTAGTGGCGGGAGGCAGCTGCGGGTACTAGGTGGCAGGCAGTTCGGCAAGCAAGGCTGGATGGACGTCTGCAGGCTGTCTGGCGTAGCGGCTTGGGGCCAATAATCGTCTCTGTGCTGGTTGGCGGATCTGGAATGCGGCTCGAGGCATCTCGGACGGCTCTGGTGACTACAGCGTGAAAACAGTCAGTGGTGCAGCCGGATGCGGTTCGACGACTCGATTGTCTCGAAAATGTCCTTAAAAGATGGATGTTGAATGATGCTTGTGTTGCACTCCTCCTAGATTCTTCGCAGGGCTCTCGTGTCCTTTCAGGGCAGACGGGCCAAAGCTGAGGAGAGTGTTTGCAGGCAACAGCCTTGTCCTTAGTTCAGATACTCTCTGGCACTTCCCACCTAGGAAGCTTGCTGGCAGAACCTAGCAGTGCATGCTGTGTGCTGGCTGGGTACCGGTTCTGGAGCTGCTGGACGGGTCCTCTGAGTCCGGTATCTCCCTCTGTTCCCTGTGAGATGTTTAGAGGAGGGATTTTGCTTCTCTCTTGGAACTCCTGGCCTTCCTTCACTGGCAGAAGATGTAAGGTAGACTGTACATTCAGCCCAGGTCCAAATGAGTCCTCCTTCTTACTCCTTTCAAAGTCTTCAGATGATCTGCTAAGTGAGGGGTTCAGCCTTCTTTTAAAGACAAATGGAGAAGCATGGCGAGGTGAAAAGGGCGGCAAATCATACCTGTTTTGAACCTGTGGAGCTGTGTCTCTGTGCTGCTGTGCTGCTGTGCTGCTGAGCCTTCTGTGCCCCCCCCCCCCTGCTCCTTCCCTGCTGTGAGGAAGGAAATGTGCTGCAAACCACCACTGACTTTCTTTGGGGCTCTCCCTTTAATTTTACCATTGGGACATCCACGCATCCGTGCGTCACGTGACTCATCACGTGACTCTGAAGAGTCTGAAGAGCGTTCAAAAGGCCTACCGCAGCACCCTTGCGGGGAGAAGCCCGGCGAGGTGAAAAGGGCGGCAAATCATACCTGTTTTGAACCTGTGGAGCTGTGTCTCTGTGCTGCTGTGCTGCTAAGCCTTCTGTGCCCCCCCCTGCTCCTTCCCTGCTGTGAGAAAGGAAACGTGCTGCAAACCACCACCGACTTTCTTTGGGGCTCTGTCCCTTTAATTTTAACATTGGGACATCCGCGCGTCACGTGACTCATAACGTGACTCTGAAGAGTCTGAAGAGCGTTCAAAAGGCCTACCGCAGCACCCTTGCGGGGAGAAGCCCGGCGAGGTGAAAAGGGTGGCGAATCATACCTGTTTTGAACCTGTTTGGAGCTGTGAGGAGTGGAGGATCTGTCCTTGGTGACAGCACATGGCCGAAAGAGGAGTCAGAAAAAACGGTTTAGAACGTATATCGGGGCCCCTATTAAGGAGCTCTACTCTGCGGTGCCCCGGTTGGTTGGTGGCCCCGATTTGTACTCCAGTGGAGCATAGAAGCGGATTCCCAGTGCCTCACCCGCTGACCTCCGCTAAATCAGGTAAGTGTGCACGTTCAATCTCGTGCACAAATGTGTTACTAGTTAACATATCCTCCACAACGCAAGACTGTTTACTTGTCCCAGAGAGGGATGAGGACAACAGTACGACATCGAACGTGGTCTCGGGAGGGTTGGGACTTGTTCACATTCCCCCAAATCAGCCCCCCGAGCCCGTAGGGAAACAAACTACTAACAATCTTCCTGAAACTCCTGGACCTAGTAAGTCCATCCAGTCCCTGGTGCCTACAATCATTGGTGAAGATGGTAAGGGATTGCAAGATGGAGCCGACGGGGTACGTGCAGGTCCACACCCCGTTGTGCCTGAAAGAGACTTGCTGCTCTCTGAGGGCCTGCCATCTCACACGGACGAAGAGAAAGCGAGCTTGACTCATACAAACAAACCGATATTGCAGGTGGAGGTCCATGGTCTCCCATGGACAGCTGCTTCGTCTGAATTTATACCCAGATACAACACCTATACCCCACCTTCAATTTCCTCTGGCGACCTCATCGATCATGTGCACAAAGAGTCAGTGTTTAGTTTAGTTTATTATTTGTATAGCGCATTGCTAGACCCTGGGGCATCCAGGCGCTTGATAAGATTACATAGTAGTGAAAAAGTGTTGCATTCGGATGTTACAGGGTAGGTAAGAGTCGGTAAGCATTACAAGAGTATGTAAACATTACATGCGATGAGTACATTGTGCAAACAGTTTGCTGATAATATACAGAATGAAGAAAACAGTTACTGGTAATATGCACATTGTAGCTAATTATACATTATACATTGTAGCTCAGTGGCTAGCAGTATGCAGGTAGACACATATTTGTGCGATTTGAGAATGATCAGGATATACGTTATATGCAAATGAGTTGTCATAAATCAGTGATTTAAGCTTCCTTGGCCAGGAGCCAGGTTTTGGCGCTATGTCTGTAGCACTGGAAAGAGGGTTCGACTCTCAGGTCGGTTGGTAGTGAGTTCCAGAGTTTTGCGGCAAGCATAGGGAAGCTTGAGCCGCCTGCTTTTTGGAGCTTGTATCTGGGGATATTTAAGTAGTTTGTTTGGGCTGATCTGGTTAGTCGGGCTGGTGTATGGAACGTGAGGTTGTCTGAGAGGTATCTGGGTGCTTGGTTGGATGAGCATTTGTGTGTGAGAGAGAGTGTTTTATATTCGATTCTCTGAGGTATAGATAGCCAATGACAGTCGCGTCTGTTAGCACAGATGTGCTCGTGTTTAGGGATGTTCCTGGCCGCTCTTAGTGCGTTATTTTGTATAACTTGCAGCTTATTAATGTTCTTTTGGCTAGTGCCCGGGTACAGAGCATTGCAATAGTCAACTTTGGAGAGTACTAACGCTCTGGCTAGGGTGGTGCAGTTGGAAGAAGAGAGGTAGGGTCTGCTGGCATTGATGAGCTTGCAGGTGTAGGCTGTGGAGGTTGAGATAGCGTTGATCTGTCTTGTTAGTGTGAGGGAACAGTCAAGGTATATGCCAAGGGTTTTGACACTGTTGGAGACAGAGATGCTGTTGCCGTCGATGGTGAATGTCTGATAAAGTTTGTCGAGTATGTTGAGTCTGGCTTGGGAGCCTAGAAGAAGGAGCTCAGTCTTGTCGTCATTAAGGCAGCGTCTGTGTTTGGCCATCCATTCTTGGATGATAGAGTAAATATTGTTAAGTACTGTATTGTCGGTGGAATAGTCGCCTGTTAGTTGGATGAGTATTTGCGTGTCATTGGCGTAATTCATGTAGATGACACCCAAGTGGTCTAGTATGTCGAAGAGAGGACTCTATGACACTGCAAGATACATACACATTGGCCCGGGAGATCATAAATAAAATAATTGATAAATTACCCCTGGATTCATATGAAACTAAAACATCAGATTCCTCTGACTCGGATTCCGAGCATACTAAGTCCTCGGAAAACATTTCACCCAAACCTCAAGAAAAACAAGTTTTTCTAATAAATAAATTACATGCAAACAAGATGGAAAAATCGACATTTACCCCAAAAGGAGGAAAAAATATCATGCAAATCAGTTCTTAATTATTTCAAGAAAAGAGGCCAACCATCGGGAGAAATTTCAGACGCTGAAATATTGGAAGGGCTGGGTGACTCTGCTGCCACACTGGAACCACCAATGTTAGTCGAAGAGCCCCTAAACGAATTTAGGGACCCTATGGTCTCAACATCTAAAATTATACCAAGTAAAGCTTTGAGATGGCACTACGGGAATCTGAGATCCCCATCAAAGAGAGCAGAAAGTCAGCTAAGAAACCAAACTGAGCCTTCATTTACAGATTTGACATCTCTGCAGCATGAAGATAGGAACTCGGATGAACCTCTTATTCATCCAAGTCTCAAATCCATCAATGAGACCGCCTCTCCAAGCCAAATGGATACTACATGCAAAAACTCTCTGGAACTTACAGGAAATTCATGCCAAGAATCCTTGTGGGCCCCAGGATCCAAAGGCGGCCTGATGGATATTCTACAAATCACACCAAGTAAACTTCAAATGGAAAGTAGACCACGGTCACGAGAAATGAGGGCGAAGACCAAAGCAAATGCTTAGGAAGCCACTCCAAGAAGAGACTGCACATCCTTCTGCTCTCCACAAAGGAGAAGGCAATCTGACCTTCAAACTCCTAATTCTGCAGATTCTTCAGGAAAAAAGCCCGATTTACTAACGATTATGTCCGCAATCGTTATCGCAATGGCCCCCTTTTGCAAACTGTACGAGGGAATATCGGAAACTTTAAAGGACCATACAAATATCACTGCAGCAATGACCTAAAAAATGTCTCTGCTGGAAGGCTACATATTGGCAAAGAGCATAGAAGTACCAAACACAAAGAATCAGACAACTGAAATCCTCTGCAAAGATTTTCAGCACTCATCCCACAAAATTAATCAAAAAATCACCAAGAGGCCACCAGGGGGCGCACAGGCAATGGCTGCCTGATCGCATCGCTCCCGCCGGATCCGGTCTGCCAGAGGGAATTGAGCCCCCCCCTGAAACCCCCCCGGGGCCCCACCCGCATTTTCTGGCCGATTGAACCCCCCGGGCACCCCCGCAGCGAAAGAACGGAGTCTGCGGACCCCGGGAAGCCCGAGATCGAGACCCGCGGGAGCCGCGGGAAAGCAAGATACGCGGCCCGCCCCGCCGCAGAACCAGCAAGGCAGTGCAGCTTTCCGGCGTTTCCCCCAGACGACACGCAGCAGAGGCGGGCGGAGCGCAAGCCAGAGACCAGCGCCGGAAGCGGGGAGCGGAGACGGGACGACGTGGTCCCAGAGCAAACCCCCGTCGGGGTTCGCCGGAGCCCCTCCTGCGCCTTCGGGCCCGGCCACTGCAGAGGACGGGCCCCCCCTCCCCCGCCGAAGCTGAAGATCCACGGGCGGCGGGAGCGGGCCCCCATGGGGAGGCAGTGGATTCGTGCCGGGGATCGGAGGTGAGGGGGCGCGCTCGAGCGCCGGCCCCCCCTCCTGCCACCAGCAGCTACCCGGGTGAGTGGCCCCCGCCGAGGGACGGTGGGGCGAGTGCCCGCCTGGAAGGATCCCCCCCCACTGTGGGGATCAATCCTAAGTGCAAGGGGGACAGGGGGGCAGGAGCAGCAACCCCCCCCCGCCGAGGGTCCCAGGGGGGAAGGAAGAGGGGAAAAAAAAAAAAAAAAAAAAAAAAAAAAAGGAAAGGACGGGCCCCGGCCGGCCACAGTGACCCCGAGATAGGGTGTGAGGCCCCCGCCGGACGACGGTGGGGCGTGTGCCCGCCCTCAGTGAGGTGAAGCTTGCTCCCCTTCCCACGGAAGCGCCTGCGGCCCGTGCCGGGGAGGCCTCCCCTCCCCCCCCCCCGAGGGGGGCGCAAAAGGCGGACCCCCCGCCCTCGGGACATACACCGGATGAGCTGGAGAGAGACTTTGCAGGGGTTCCGCTTTCAAGAAGCCAAGAGGGGCAACAACGGTTCGGGCCCCAAAAGAACCATGGCCCAGTCGGAGGATGCGGCTCCCCCCCCGTCAGCTATGGAGAGGGGCTTCGCCTCGATCCTACAAGAAATCAGGGACATGCGCTCTGACATAGCCCAAAAACTCGAGAAAATGGACCAGAGGGTGGAAAAGGTCGAAGACAGATTACTCCAGGTTGAGACCAACCAATCCTCATCAGTGACCCAAGACATACAATTTAAGGTGAGGCTGGAGGCCCTGGAAAAGAGAGAAGAGGAGAGAGCCCGACAGATGGACGATTTTGAGAATAGGGAGAGAAGGAATAACCTCAGATTCTTCGGGGTGCCGGAGTTGGAAGGAGAGACAGAGAGGGACGTCATCAGAGCAGTGCGGGACATCATCACCCTCCTATTCGCCGATGAGATGACCACAGAACCTATATTCGACAGGGTGCATAGGGCGGGGGACAGACCGAGGGGCCCCCGGTCGATACTGGTCAGGTTCCACTACTACTCGGAGAAAATTAAGGTGCTGGAGGAAGCCAGGAAGGCCAGAAATATCACCTACAACAATGCTCAGGTCTCAATATTCCAAGACCTTTCCGCCTACACGCTAGCCAAGCGGAGAATGTGTCGCCCGCTCACGCAGTTACTCAAGGAGAAGGGAGTGTGATACAGATGGGGCTACCCCTTCTCCCTGACTTTCGAATACATGGGCCAAAGAGCTACCCTGGTTACTGAAGAGGACATCCGGGGTGCCCTGCTGGAATATGCAACGGACACGAATGACCGGAGGGGCCCGTCGGGGCCGGAGAGGGCAGGACCTAGTGGACCCGGCCCGTCGGGGGAAAGGAGGAGGCGAACCGGCGCACGAAAGTTCAGGAAAATGAATACGCCATCACCAGCTAAAGACGGGGAGAGGAGAGACCCGGATGACTAGGAAAGGGATCGCTGCACACAGGTTGGGACAGCTCAGTCAGGAGCAAGTGGGTGTACCGATTCCTACGCCCCGACGAACAGCAAGTATACGGGATGTATTGAAGGGGTGGGGCCCTGGGGGGCCCGGGGGGCTCAGGAGGAACAGCTTCCAAAACGATCGGCCCGGCCAGGGGAGCGGGCTGGTGGTTCGGCCAAAAGCCAGATATGGCGGGACAACTTGGCTGGACGCCGGGGAGGGGGGAGGGGGTCAACGCGGGAGTTTGGGGGTTTCAGTTTGGGGGGGTCCGGGGGGCAGTTGGGGAATAGTTACAGGCCCTCCGGAAGGGGTGGGGAGGGGGGGGGTGCATAGGATCCAACCATGGGAGTATCCAAACAAAGGTGGTGTAGGTGAGCCGACACGGAGAACGGAACCGCTAGATGACGGCTGAGGGTCTGCCAGCCCTGGGGGTGGGCACTCTCAATGTACGGGGCCTGAACACCCCCACGAAGAGGTCCCTGGTCACTAGAGAATTCAGAAGGGCCGGCCTTGATATCCTCTTCCTGCAAGAGACTCACTGGGCAAGAGGAAAGGAACCCGCGATGAGGGGGGGAGGTATAGGAGAGGTGTTCTGCGCGTCCCACAGGTCCAAGAAGAGGGGGGTGGCCATCCTTCTGGGGAGAAACGTGGGCTTTGTAAAAGAGGAAATAGTGAAAGACCCGGAAGGCCGATACCTGCTGGTGCGAGGATCCCTACAGGGCTCACCGCTCACCCTGGCGGGGATTTACGGTCCCAATGAGGGCCAGGCCCAGTTTTGGGAGCGAGTGGCGGAGAAACTCAAGCTCTTTGTCCGGGGGGGGTTGGTAGTGGGAGGTGACTTCAACATGGTAATCGACCCCGACTTAGACAGAAGGCGTGTTGGCCCTCAGCTCCCCAGGCCCACGGACGTCCACATGGCCCGGTCCTTCCGGAAGGTTAACGCAGAGTTGGGCTTGGTGGACACACTCCCCTCCCCCGGAACGGGTACTCCTTCCTACACATATTATTCGTCCACCCACTCGTCCTTTTCTAGAATTGACTACATCCTGGTGGACGAGTCCCTGCACTCGTATGTCTCGGGCCACAAAGTTGACCCCGTCCCCTGGTCGGACCACGACCTGGTTCGAACCACCATAGCAAGGGGCTGGCTAAACGACCGCAGAGGGAGATGGAGATGTAATGATTCCCTGCTGAAAGATGAGGTCCGTGCCCAAGAGGTGCTAGAGGCTATTACGGAATTCTTTGAATTTAATGACAATGGCGAGGTGGGCCCACACACCCTATGGGACGCCTTCAAGGCCACAATAAGGGGCTTTCTCATCAAAATGAGCGCTCAGGCCAAAAGAGTGAGGGAAGCCCAGGAGAAAGCCCTGAGGGGGAAAATTGCCCAACTGCAACCGGTGGGGCCCCGAACGGCCCCCTTGGACCACGGTCGGCTCGAATCACTAGCCGACTATCGGCTCCAGCTGCGAGACCTCCTCTTACACAAAACGGAGCGAAGCCTCCAACTGGTCAAGCAGAAGTATTACGAAAAGGGGGACAAAGCGGAGCCTGGAAACTGAGGGAGGTCCAGAGGGAAAGAATGGTAAAGGCAGTGAGGAGTGAGGAGGGGACCATGGGCCATGACACTCCCCACATAGGAGAGGCCTTCCGGAGATATTTTGAAAAACTCTATACCTCGGAATGTGACGGGCGGGACGAGGAGATAGAGGGGTTTCTCAACTCGGTTCGGATACCGGCCCTGTCCGGGGAGATGGCCGAGGGACTGGAGGGGCTGGTGACAGAGGAGGAGGTGGGCAATGCTATTAGCGGGATGAAGGCGGGGACCTCCCCCGGGGAAGATGGCTTCACAGTGTCCTTCTATAAACGGTACCGCTCTACTCTGGCCCCACACTTAGCAAAGGTTTTCAATGCAGTATTAGAGGGGGGGACCCTCCCGGACTCCATGATGGAGGCCATAATTGTCGTCCTTCCCAAGGAAGGTAAGGACCCCACTGATTGTTCCTCATATCGCCCTATATCTCTACTAAACATTGATGTCAAGGTCCTTGCCAAAATCATTGGGAAACGGATGGAGAAGATCCTGCCGACACTGATCCATGGAGACCAGGTGGGGTTTGTAAGGGGTAGGCAGGGCTCAGACAACATCCGTAAAACCATAAACTTGATCCACCACGCCCAGAACTCCGATCTTGACGCGAGCCTCCTCTCTCTGGACTCGGAGAAAGCGTTCGACCGGGTCGAATGGCGATATATGGAGCTACTCCTGCAGAGAATGGGATTCGGTGCACACATCAGGGGTTGGGTGATGGCTCTTTACAGAGCTCCGAAGGCCAGGGTACAAGTGAACGGTAGGCTGTCGAGCCCCTTCTTCCTCTCACGGGGCACGAGACAGGGGTGTCCACTGTCCCCCCTGTTGTATATCCTAACGATGGAACCCTTGGCCATAGCGGTGAGGTCGCTCCCGGAGATCAGAGGGATAATGAGAGGGGAGGTGGAATTTAAGCTTTCCCTGTTCGCCGATGACATCCTGGCGTACCTGGTGGACCCCGGGGCCTCCCTCCCCCCCCTCCTGTCCCTGGTGAATACATTTGGGCACTTCTCGGGGCTGAAAATTAACGCTTCCAAATCGGTCCTTCTCCCCATGCGGGTAAACGACCCAGCTCTGGACCCCGTGGGAACCTTTCACGGCATCACAGTGGGCAGGGTTTCTATTCGCTACCTGGGAGTCCTCCTCACCAGAGACCTATCCCAACTATCCCCCGCTAACTATGACCCGGCCCTGGCTAGCATTACCAGGGACCTCAGGAGGTGGAGCTCCATGATCTTGTCCTGGTACGGCCGCATGACGGCAGTAAAGATGAACGTGCTGCCGCGCCTGTTGTATCTCTTTACCTCTCTCCCATCCAACATTCCCGACCACCTCATGAGGACACTACAGAATGCGGTCCGAGAGTTTATCTGGCAGGGTAGGACCCCGAGGACTGCGAGGGCGGTCTTGACCCTGCCAAGGGAGGAGGGAGGGTTCGGCTTGCCTGACTTCCAGCTCTATTTCCGAGCCGCCCAGTTGCGAGTCCTCCTGGAGCACATGAGGGAGGGGATGGGCACCTACTGGTCTTACCTGGAGGACATGGACGCTCACCCCCTCAAGGTACGCGATCTTCTCTGGGCTCCACACAAGTTTATCCCGAACAGATTGAAATCCAATCCCACCTTGGGTGTCCTTTGGGCAGTCTGGAGGGAAGGCCCCCAGACGGCGCACCTAACGATGTGGCCATCCCCAATGTCCTCTCTCTGGGGACACCCGTTCAGATTAGGTAACAGGGGTTTTTCCAAGGCACAGGCATGGTCTGACGCGGGTCTGGAGTGGGTGGGACAGCTGTTCCGGGAGGGGGAATTCCTGCCCTATGAGGACCTAAGGGACGCCATTGGGCGGGGGTCTCTTTCCGTGTTTGAGTATCTACGCTTGAAGGGAATCCTCGGCGACCAATCATGGGGAGAGAACTTGAGGAGGCAGTTGACCCCCTTTGAGAAGTTCCTTGATATGGCAACCTCTAGAAAGGGAGCCGTCTCCGGAATGTATAGAATCCTCAATACTGTGAAATTGGTAGAACGGAGGGGCTTTCGCTCATATTGGAACGATCTCGCAGGGGAGGTGATTTCGGAAGACGCTTGGGCAAGGATCTTCAAAATTGCTTTTCACGGTAATTTGTACACGGCAGATATGGAACATAACTTTAAGATTCTGCAGGGATGGCACAGGGACCCTGTGAAACTATCTAAAATGTTTACGGCGGTGTCCCCCGACTGCCCGAGGGGCTGCGGCCAGAGGGGCTCACGAGGCCACATGTGGTGGCACTGTCCGAAAGTGCAGGCATACTGGGCAGAGGTGAGGGGCTGGATGGCTGAGGTCACGGAGGAACTGCTTCCCCAGGCCCCCCTGACGGTGCTGTTGGGCCTCCCGCCAGAGACCTCGGACCTCTACAGGTACCCCAGAATGTGGGAAACGATGCTACGGGCGGGGAGAGTGGCATTGGCACAGAAATGGAAGAGCCCGGAGACCCCATCCAAGGCTGACTGGCTAAAGAAATTGAAAAACTTGTTTCTAATGGACAAACTAACGGCCATGGTGAACAACGATTCTGGGTCATTCCTTGAAAATTGGCAGGGGGTAAGGGAGGCCTGGGGATGGGATGTGCACTGAGGCCAGGGGGGGGGCCGAGCGGGGCTCGGGGGGACTAAGCCGAAAGACTGGACCATAAAGTACCAGGGACCCCATGGGCGGAATGGGCGCCCACGGCCCGGGGACATTTGGTCGGCCGTCGGCCGTCAGAGAACACCGACGCTCACACTCACTACCAAAGTAATGGACGCAAAAGAAAAGTCCAAATCTCCCTATGTCATGGATCAAGTTGGTAAAACGAGGGGTGGGGGGAGGGGGGGTTCGAAGAGGGGGGCGGTTGGGTGGGTGGGGGGGGAGTTTGCTGGGCAAGTGCACCGTGAACAACTGATGATTACAAATATTGCCTGCTTGTTATACTCTTTAAAATGCCAATAAAACCAAAGTTTAAAAAAAAAAAAATCACCAACCATGCAGGAGTGAATGGCTCTTCTTCGCAGGGAACTCAAACAAATGAATGCCCAAATTAACCTGTCATCTTAATCCCGGACGGGGAAAATGGCCTTATCGACTTGACTGCGGGAGCTGGAATTCAAAAAGTGCAAACAGCTGAAAAGATCGTAGCAACTGCAGACTCATTGCTCTCAGGGCCAGGACGCAAACCAAATACTGCAACAAAGAACTTATCTAAGGGAGATATAATAACAAATGGTTGCATATCCCAGAGTAACGTCTTAGAGATAAACTCAGAATCAGTTAGAGACAAATCCCTTCAAGTGAACAGCAAGTCGAAGAAACAGCTGGACGAGGTGGCATCTTTCGGAATATTTTCAAAAAAGATCCAAACAATCACCGACTTTGTGTGGGCGTCTGATCCAAAGTCAAATGCAAGCACAGATAAACATCGATCAGAGAAACCACCAAAAACAAACAATCGGAGAGTGGTGCTGCTGAATATACAAAAATCAAATGCTCCACACACACCCAAGGGTCAGTTCAAGGCTTCAGAATCCAAGACAAACTGCGCTCAGCTCTCAGTAGACAAGACAGCCCGCAATGATTCCGTGGACTTATTGAACATGAGTATACACCTAGAAGATGACACAGAACTGAATCATCTACAGCCAGAAGGGAGAAAAAGGAAAGCAGTGACGGGAACAAGTGATGACAGATAGCTACCATCACAGGAAAAAAAGAAAGTAACAAAAGACTCTTTGGCTCCGGTATTCCTGACCCTTGAAGACAAAAGAAAAAATCAAACAAACAAAATACTGAAAGAAAGCCACAAGGCCGTAGAACTTGCATCTCCAACAATTCCTTCTAACAAATTTAGATTTAAAGAGAGGAATGAAAATGGAAACAAAAAAATCTACTGGAAAAAAGATTCCTTCGATGTTACTGAACCCCTTAAAAAGTCGAATTACAGGTCTGTGGTGCTAGATGACCACAGAGAAAGAAGATCACCAAATGAAACAAATACACCCTCATCAACAAAACACAGGACATTTTCAGATCGATATTTGAATCAAACAACGCAGCGGTAGAAAAAGATAACTCTCGAAAAATCTTTCAAAATCCAAAGAGTGACTAAAAAAGGGATAATTCAATACTTAACAGGAGAACTCTGATGGACTTATTCTCAAAAATACCAAATTTAAAACGACTAAGATCAAGTGACTTAAAAATCATCGAGCCAGGAATAGATGTGCGCCACGATTCAGCTTTCCTGTTCATCGAATCCTCAACAGTTAAAGACTGGATGAGACAGGCGGCGGATGATTTATATGATCGGGATACGCACTGGACGACATGATCTATGAACGTTCTTCCGCTTATAGATACTTGGACAGATCAACTCACAGATCGCAACGCCCAGATAATGCATCTTGGCTAGGAGGTAGAAGACGTTCGCCTCTCAGGGAATCCAGTTTCCATCTGACCTCCAGGAGTAACCCGGCAAGCGACATAACAAATAGAACATCAAGAAAAAGCGCTAACCGTTCAAAAACAGAAACCAAAGGGGAAAGATTACAACATTAATCCCCCAGAACAGGAGAATCCCAAGGACTCGACGGCTTGATTTCCAGTGATTGCGACTCACCAAATGACTTTAAAGACCCAGATCGATTTCCGAAAGGCCCCATTCCAACGATGAAAATCATCTTCGACCAGAAATGGACTTTGAACGACACCAAAAGCTCAATTCATTTGAAGGTCAACAGAGGTAAGAGGGCGGAAACATGGTCCTGGATCGTGCCAGCTCTAAACAATAAAAACGTTTAGCAATTACCAAAACATACAAGAGTACATCGACCATGCGAACCCTCTAAAGACTGCCCAACGGAAAATCTATCTATTATTTCGTGGAATACTAGAGGTTTTGCTCACTTGACTAAAGAAAGTGATATAAATCTGGGACTTCACGATGTAATAATGTTACAAGAAACGTGGCTCCTAGATAAACCCTCTCTGGACGGCTTTGAAATTCACTTCACCCCACCATACAGAGGTACTAAAGGCCGCCCAATGTCTGGTCTATTAACAGCCTTTCGTTCAAGCAGTGGGTTCCATTTGATTTCAGCATTAACATCAACACATTTCATACAAGCATCCTTATTTCTATGGAACTGTCACATTGCGAAGTCAGAAATGACAAAAAGGAAGAGGTTTTTTATAAATATCTACTGGAACCCAAACGCTATTACTGACAAAGAGTTCCTTCACGATCTGGAAAACGTCATTGAAACGACGTCTGGGAACCATGACATTGATCATATTCTGATTGGCGGCGACGTAAATACAACTTGCGAAGGGGTTGGTGACCAAAAAATAACCAACCGACAACATACGGAGCCATCAGTACGGGCCAGATTATGGAAGTCCCTCATGAAAACCAATGACCTGCACAATCTCCATCTGCTGTTTGAAACAGCAATAGAAAGGATTCCAACCCGAGAAACAGAAAACCAAACAGGAACAATAGATCACATCTACGTTTCCCGCAATTTACTTGCAGAAATAAAATCTTTCAACGTAGTAAGAACTATCCATAGTGATCACAACATGTTGCAGATGAAGTGGATTTCTCCAAAACCACCAACTGAGATAATCCAATATGAATTAGAGGCTGATTGTAGTGCAGTGAGCCTCAAGATAACAGAAGCAGGGATTGCACAATTAATCAATCAATATTCTAATACTGGCACAACTAATACATCAATAGATTATCGTCCACTTCTCATGGCTTTCAAGAAACCGGACGGAAAATCAGCAATTTGCACAAGATCTACAATCCACACATACGATCAAGACTTAGTCATAAAGCATAGATGAATGCGCAAACTGAAGAGACAAGCAAAAAAAACATCACCCAGTATATAAGCAGATGGCATTAAAGCTGCAAAAGAATATAAAGTCTGGACGAGAAACCACAGAAAGAAAATGTACCAGTCTGATTCTGAAGAGATGCTGAGGGCCATCTGCGGGAGAAAAACAAGTACTACAAGATCATCCAATGAAGTCCTACAGAACAGTGTGGGAGGAGTAAAATGGATTAACCACTTTAAACAGTTGTATCAGGCAAGGAACACCTGCTCCATACAGATACCGGAAGAAACTTCTGAGCCATGGGTCATTCCACACAATCCGGCCCAAATACTAGCCAAAATAAGAAAATTAAACCACTCCAGAGCCCCCGGCCCTGATGGGGTGACCAATTTCGACTTGAAAAAGCAGGAGGATGCCTGGTCGATATTTATTTCCAAGGTATTTAAAAAAATGTCAGAGGACCAGATCAATCCCAGTGTCATGGAAATGCGCAAATATTGTCACAATATTCAAGAAGGGAGCAAGGGGTAATCCAAAACACTACCGTCCAAACGCACTACTTGACACAATCGGAAAGATCTTTGCCTCTTGTTTATTGGATCAATTCCAAACTTGGACCAGCAACAGCAATATCAATGACCCTCTGCAGTCCGGATTTGTTAAATCTGTAGGAACAACAGCAAATATCCTGTTATTGAGCATACTGAAGAACAAAGTTTTGGAAGGCAAACAAAGAATATTTATGGGATTCACAGACCTCGTTCAGGCATTTGACCAGGTCAACCGGTCCAAACTTTGGAACAAACTTATTTCAAGGAAATGCCCATCACAACTGTTGGCGCAAATTAGAGCGTTATACTACGAAACATCAATTCAAGTACGCCTTAGCAGTGCGGGTCAATTAACAAAACCTATTGAAACGACCCAGGGGGTCAAGCAAGGCTGCCCCCTGGCACCTGTGTTATATAACGCATACATTGCCGATTATAAAGGCAGTGAATCCGAAGTTCCAGCTTTCCCTCCAAACTTCGGGGGTGAACACCTACCCCGACTAATTTACG
The DNA here is from genome assembly GCF_040938575.1 of Ambystoma mexicanum. Lineage (NCBI taxonomy): Eukaryota > Metazoa > Chordata > Amphibia > Caudata > Ambystomatidae > Ambystoma > Ambystoma mexicanum. Next base: position 794,418,873 of record NC_090938.1, on the reverse strand, counting down.
CAAATGACATTATCATCATTGATCAAACTCAAATAGGCCTCCAAAGAAAACTGGGCAATTTGGCCTCGTTCATTAAAGCGAACGATTTGGAAATAAACAACTCCAAAACTAAGATAATGGGCCTCATTACACGGATGGCGGTGAATGCCGGTAAAATACCGGCACCGCCTTGGTGGAAAGGGGAATTACCGCCCTATTCCAAGGTTGGCGGGGCGGTAATTCCCCCTTCCACCATTGCTCTTCCCCATTCCCATTTTTTCCCCATAGAGCATAATGGGAATGGGGAAGGCGCTAATTACGGTACCGCAAATTGTGGTACCGTAATTAGCACCAAAGTCCCTTTGTGGGTTGCTTTTTAACACCTGCAAAAAGCAGGCGTTAAATTCTCCAACCCGCAAAGGGACCTCGTAGTAAGGCGGTAAGGATTTACCGGTACCGGTATTTTACCGGTACCGGTAAATCCTTACCGCCATCTGTGTAATGAGGCCCCATATCTTTTAAACCCCAAAAGAATAAACAACTCCAAAACTAAGATAATGTCTTTTGAACACCAAAAGAAAAAAAATGAAAACTCAAAATGGTTCATTGAGGGGAAAAACTAGACACAGTTACCAGCAGCTTCAAATATTTAGGCGTGACCCTTAGCTCAAACAGAAGGGACTTACCAATGCAAGATGCCCTCCAAGAAAAATTGAAATCCCTGATCGCACAGACTAAAGCCGATTATAGGAAATATGGAAGATTCTCCTTTACACCGGTCCAGAAATTTTATAAGGCCAAGATCATACCTAGCCTACCATATGGCCTAGAAGCAATGCCAAATCTCCCGGAAACCCTATGGGATAAGTTGGAAGGAAAGTTTTGGCGGAGGGTTTTGCTATTGCCGTAATCAACCCCGATAGCATTGATTCGGAGGGAGCTAAGCCTTCAATCCATCTCATCAATAGTCACTCGCAATAGAATATTGCTTTACAGGAAGATAATCGACACAGCAAGCCCTCACATATTCGGCCTAATTAGCAAAGAACTTCAGGAAACCAGATCATGTCTAGATGGGTCAAGGACATTCAAATGAGACTGGGCCAAATCGACTGCTCAGAGGAGGATCTTTTGCATAATCCAACACATTTTATTTTTTAAACAAATTATTCAGGATTGGATATCAACGCAAGATCAGGCTAACAGAAACAAATTGACAAAGAATATACCTCTGATAATAAACAAAATCAACCAACCTCCAAATGACATCCAAAAATTTCCCAACAAAAATCTAAGGGAAGATTTTTTGAGAATAAGACTGAATTTACTAATGACTAAAGAGGTAGTAACCATAAGGAGCAAACAAGGTGAAATATTTTGTCGGTTTTGTCACAACAAGGACTCGATTGAAAATGTAAGACATCTACTCTACTGTTAAATTGCCAAGCACTTGAGCAGCAAAGAAAAGTTTATTATAACCACATTCTCTTTGACCTCCATTCCTATGATGAAAACGAATGGTGGTCCCGTCTCATGAGCGGCGAACGAACCACGTGGGTAATCGCAGTCACCACATTTTTCAAGAGTTTGAAATGAGATAATATGAGACCAGACTGAAAGCTAAAACGAAAGACCGCACAAAGGAGCGGGGGTGGGAGAAATTCTGAATCGACATGGGACTCAGAGTTGGAGGGCGTACCAACCTTCTATGGGTCACATCGTATGCTCATACTGCCATCTCATTCAATTACCCACCCCCTTTGGAGGATCTTGACTTTCTTTTAAAGTTTTATCGGATTATAGAAAAGGCGAAACTGTTAATTCTTGTAAAAATTGATTTTCAATTAAAACAAGTAATACCATTTTTTTTTTTTAAAAAGCCAAATGGTCCCCAGTGATTGGTGCAGGCTAAGCCTACCTTAATAAACCAATCCTGGTCCCCACCAACAATCTTCTGTTATGCATGAGGTCAGGACCAGAGTGCTCTGCAACAGGAGAGACAAAGGGGTGACAACATGTACCTTAGTCCCACTCATCTCCCTGTGTCAGGGGTGGAGTAGAAAGAGGCGTATGGTGCACACATAAGGCTGGGATTTTGGTGCACAAATTACGCTGGAACTACAAATCCCAACAGCCATTGGGAGGTTGTGTAGTTCATACGCGCGCCAGTAACCAGCTGTCAGTAATCAGGAAGGTGTTTTAACGGCCGTGCTCTGGTGCCGATGATTAATGTTGGAGAGCACGGGCGGTGGCAGCGGTGATGGCAGAAGCTTAGAAGGAACACTGGCTGAGAATGTGGAACGCTGAGGACGCTGGAAATAATCGCTGGGGTCACGGCAGTCAGAAACTGAGGAAGAGTTTTTCTGCGTATGTCTTTCTGGTCCGGGGCACCCGCAGGAGGCGCCTGGACAGCCAGTTAAGTGTTTCCTTGATGTGCTTTGATGTGTGATGCGGGTCTGTTCATTCCCGGGTTGCGGCGGTGATTTACGGCGGCCCATAAATTCATTTCGGCTGCATTTCTTTTGGGTCCGGACGTTCTCAAGAGACGTCCGGACACGCAGTTAAGTGCCTTCAACAGAGTGCTCTAGAGTTCTTTTGGTTAAAACATTATTTCAGGTGTTCTGCCTGCAATTTTACCACCAAGCATTTTTGGGTTCAGAACAGCAAATGTCAGAGTGTTTGGTTCGTGTGGGGCCCTGCTACCATGAGGGACTCGTGAAAGGCTTGGGCAAGCGCTCCCACACCAAGTTTATGTTTCCACTCTGTGCTACGTTATGTTTCGTGTTATGTGGCTTCTGAGTGCCCTGTTAGGGCTATGTGGCAGTCCATTTCATGTCCTGACAGTTATATGTGTGTGCCATATGCTAATGCAATGTTATGTTACATGTTCAAGAACAGAATATTGATGTCGTGATTAATTCAGGTAACTACCACTAACTTTCATGTTCTATGTAATGCGTCAGTGAGTCCAAGGAAATTAGGTCATGCTTTACAATATCTAGTGATTTGGTCAGGACCCAAGGTGTATGGTAGAATTTCAGAGGTATTAAGTTAGGAATTCCTGGGTTAGGTAAAACTATGTTTTTTATGTATGCATATTGTGTTTCCCTTCCTTCCCTTTGTCAGTCCATCCCCTTTCCCTAACTCTGTCTCCCCCCATTGGCTGCCACGTGGCTTCCTGTATTTTAAACTCAGGCACCCGTGCCAACCACGGTGGGAGGGTCGATCTATTCGGCTTCTGTGGTTCGGGAGAGGGGATTGATCTCCTCCTCCTTAAACATTATTGACACCCTGTCTGTTGTAGGTCAAATGTCTCTCTGGTTAACTGAGCCCTCTGTGACTCTTGATTAAAGGGCAGGGTTCCCTTGAAGTTTGTGCTGGGAGCAGACTTCCTGTCTCCCCCAAACCACATACTTCTCCCCTCTGAAAGGGGTCAGCTCTGCAGGGGTTTGCCTATGGTAAATAGTGGACCCAGACATGAATTTCACTGCCTTTCATACAAAGGAGTGGGAACTAGCTTCAAGTTGACACATTGCATACCAAAGGAGTGTTATCCCCACCTTTCCTGTCGTCTATTCCGGTCACCAAGCCCCTTCAGGTTTGCTTCAATTATCTCTCATTAGTATGCACTACAACCAGCCGGAGGACAAAGGAAAGCAGATACATGGAGCCTTTAATATTTAAATTAGGCTGCCCATGCTGGAGGAAGGTGTGCCTACCCCCTCCTTGAGATGCTTTGATGTAGCTGGGGCTGTCACATTCCAGCTCAATATGACAGGGGAAGACAGCGCCTGTAGGCTGTGTCTTCCCGGAGTACATATGACTATGCGTTTTGTGCGGGACGCAGATGGACTATGTGCGTAATGGCCTCACACAGTCCTCGGAAGTTGATTTTCCATCATTCATTTTCATTTATCAAAAAAATCAAAAAGCCCAAGCGAGCGCACTCTGCCCGGGTGGATGGTCGAATTCCTCAGAAGGTGCCCTCTGAAAAAAGTGGGGGGACATCTGAAAAAAGTGGGTGGCCTGTGTCCACCCGCTTGCACCCTCTACTTGATTCCTGGTTACAAAGATGTTACAGACCCTTGTCTCAGACAGCAAAATTATCGTTTAGGCCTTGGTCTCAGGCAGCAGAGCTATCTCTTAGGTTAGGTCCTAAAGAGTGTAGCAGTCGTCAGTATTACAGAGAGGGGCCCACATAGTGTTTCCCCTTTTTGCTTCACACGTCTTTAAAGGCACAGACAGCAGAGCTATCATTTAGGTTACACAGATCTTACAGCCCCCTGTCTCGGACAGCAGAGGTTACACAGACCTTACAGCCCCCTGTCTCGGACAGCAGAGGTTACACAGATCTTACAGTGCCAGGTCTCGGACAGCAGAGGTTACACAGATGTTACAGACCCCAGTCTCGGACAGCAGAGGTTACACAGATCTTACAGGCCCCAGTCTTGGACAGCAGAGGTTACACAGATCTTACAGACCCCGGTCTCGGACAGCAGAGGTTACACAGATCTTACAGCCCCCGGCCTCGGACAGCAGAGGTTACACAGATCTTACAGGCCCTGTCTCGGACAGCAGAGATATATTTTAGGTTAGGCTCTAAAGAGCAGAGCAGTATTTCTTTCTTCTGAGGGAAGCCCAGGCAGCAGTGTTTTTTCTGTACAGATCTTACAGGCTTAGGCAGCAGAGCTATCCCTCGAGTTTGACAGATTGGGAAATAGTCAGGGCCCTCAAGCGGGATGCAGTCTAGACTCCTTCCTAGGCGATGCCTGTTAAGTCCTGTCCTGCACAGGCTGGAACTGGCAGTGCCCCAGCAACCCACCCCAGTAAGAGCACAGAGTTCTGAGGTCTCGGTGGAGCACTCGACGCTGCACTCGTAAGCTGAGGAACAGCTAGACCTATGGGACACAGCAGCTATTTGTACCTATAACGGAAAAACATACAACATCACTCAGAAGCTTGCTTTGTGATGGCAATTAAAAGGTAGTGTTTTTTTATTATTCATAATACTAATAAACATAACTGTGCGAAACAAATTCTATTACTTTTGTTAAGCTTCATCCTACCTATGTCAATAGCTGTGTTTGCAGAGGCACCTCTCCCGTGTTTTCTACGCAACATTTCTGACATGCAATCTCTGTTTTCTGTGTTTATCCTCATTGTCAAGCAATCCCGCCCCATGTGCATGTCCATCATGGCTAAACCTTCACTGGCCCTTGGGTTTGATGCTATAATTCACTGACCCTGAGGGCCCCATAGTAAGCCAGCGCAAAGGCTGCTCGGAATAGCGTGCTCTCGTACTTGTGTGAACATATTTCCCCCAGGTGTATCATTCATGTTTTCAGTTTTTCTGGGGGCGTCTTTTGCTAGCCCTTCGAGTTTCCCCCAACCCTTAAATGCATAATCTGCCAATGCGCTGTGTGTTGGGTCTCCCCCCTGACCCCACAATTTTGCAAAGTATGCGATGGCTGACGGGTGCCTCCTAGCCTATGCTTTTTTTTTAATCTGGCCATAATCCCATTCTCATGTGTGTCTTCTGTGTGTGCAACATGCGTTAATTTTTTCCTGTAGCCAGGCACTTACTGTATTGTTTGGTCGTTTTGGGTGCTAAAGCCTTGCTGGCTAGTTCCCCCAAGACCCTTGGGGGGCCTCTGGCTGTCTGACAGGGAGTGAGCTTATGCTGGCACCCTTCTCTGAGCTGTGTTTTCTCACTGACCTCTCCTTCCGACCCGGCTGGTCCGGCATTGATCAAGCAGCTGCTTTTAGCAGCTCCCTGTCAGAACTTCCCAAACCTATTCTGGCACCTTTGTCATCACCTGGTCTGCGCCTGGTCAGAGGCGCCGGACTGTGCCCCACTGTGGGTGAGGACTGTGCCCCACTGTGGGTGAGGACTGTGCCCCACTGTGGGTGAGGACTGTGCCCCACTGTGGGTGAGATCGCGCAACCGCAAACATCCATCTCTTTCCCCGCAATGTGTTTTGCCCTTATTTCTATGTTGCTACTCGATGAAATTTTGCTCATTGCGCTTATTACTTTCGGTACCCATTGGCATGACATATTTCTTCTGTTGATGATGCCAACTTCTGCTGTGTTGCCCGGCCAGACTACCAGATCTTTGTTGCTCAACTGTGTGGCCTATAGCTTTAAGGCAATGCATATGGGCAAGGTTTCCAGTAGTGTAACGTTTCCGGTCTACTCTGATTTGTGTCATGCCTTTGGCCACGGGCCAGCACACACGCTTTTCTCCACCATTGCCCCGAAGCCCTTGCTACCGGCCGCATTACCGTATGCTACTCTCTTCATTTCCGTATTTAATGACGCCTGCCATATGACTGACCCATTGAACTTCTTCAGAAAGGTTTCCCTGGTAGTTCAATCCTTCCTGACCTCTTCACCCTTAGTCTTTAGCTCTAGGCTTCAGGGTCCTCCTTGAGGTCTCGCCCCTGCTGTGCTGTTTCTGGCTGCTGCTTTTATACTCCCAGCTAGAGTTGATTGGAGTCAGGTGTGAGTAGTTGTCCCTTCCTGCCTGACTCTGCCTGACCTCATTATCGGGACAACATGGGGACATGGAGACTGCCCATAAGAATCCGTTGCCCATGGATTCCTATGGGCAAACCTCATGACTCCCATCTGCCTCTTCTTTGTCCCAGTCCTTGGGTATTTCAATAGGGGAATGGGATTATGGGAATTGTGGTGGTCTACAAAAAAGGGATAATGATGTTGTAGATTTTTGTCAGGAAAAGGGGTTTGAATGTAGGGTTGTTGAAAAGTGGGTTTCGTGGAAAGGGGGGTAAAACTCATGTTGGAATTTAGGGATGGTCTTTGTTTTACCTGATGGTTTCGCCTTTTCCTTACAGATGGGTACTGGGGTATGAAGCGACTCTGTTGACAATATCCCATGACAACTGAGGAGATGTCAGGTAGGGCTGTATCAGAAGGAGAGGAATACCATGTCTTGCCCGAGAGCGTGTCTCCCATAGTCCCCAAGGAACCTCTGCCCAGGTGATCCTCCCTCGCTCGTCCACCCCCAGGGTTGGGATCCAAGAGCGATGGTCCTCCCCTGGCCACCTGAACAAAGGATCCCAGGAATCGCCTGGGAGAAACGCCTCAGGTTTCTCACAGCACCAACTGGCCTGCCGAAGCCGAAAGCCACTTCACACCTACTGTGTGGCTTCCTTTCTCCCTCCATCTTAATTTGTCTATTTATTCTTTTTCCTTTTGTAGAGGGGAAGAGATGCTGTGGGTTATTGTTATTGGGGCGGGTGCCCGCCACACATTAGCACCTTTTCGTACCCCTCCCCTGCTCATTGTTTCAGGCTATGCCTAGGAGACAGCAGAGGAAACGGGGGCGGGATAGTCGCATACTTTTCTGCTGCCTGCCTACAACCCCTTACTGAGGCTGCAGCTGAGCTGGAAGCCCCAGGGGATGAGGGGGGGCTTCCCAGGAGGAGTGATTCTGCTGAAAAGTGAGTGCAGTGCTGAGCACTCCGCCCGGGATGATCTTGCTGCAATCACATTATAATGTACACCTGTCCAGGAAGAGATGTGCATGGGTGTGGCGCTGTTGTGGGTTATATGCTGGAATACTGCCCCCCTGCCAAGGGTCTACAGCCCTTCTTCTACACAGGAAAGGAAAATGGCCTCAGGGGAGGGGCAGATTTTGAGACGTGCAAGAAGTGTCCAGATAAGAGGGGGGATGCAGGGGCGTCGGAGACACTCAAAATCTGGTGGGAAAAGGGAGACCTTGGGGACTTTGCTACAGACGCAATCCAAACTGTCATAGCCCTTAGAACAAATAGAGAGGGAAAGGAAGCACTGCATCACGGGCCCAATGCAATGGGTGAGAAACAGAATGTTTCATCACTACACACGGTCCACCAATACAAAGCAGGAAGCACAATGCCCCACTACGCAAAAACTACAACTAAACAACAGTCCCAAGAATGTTCACCCCACGGAAATCAAAGAACCAGTCAGGAAAGAAGGATACGAACGTCTGAATACACACGCTCACCAAGACGGATCCACTAGGATCCACTAGGACAACACTTCAACATGACCCCGACCCTGAACCACTCAAAGCCTTACCCGACCATGGTCACACTAGATCACCTGAGAATAGATACCACCCACCCAGTCCCACACCTGAAGATTAGGTTTAGACGCACCCACCAATCCAAACTATACACAATAGGATACAGCTGGATCAGCGCAACACCACCTAATCGAGTCAGCCCACGAGGAACCAGCGAAATCCGAACCCACAGGTATACAACTCTAACCCACAGCACTCGAGGCCTTCATCCGATCCGATGCTAGCACAAAAACCCAGCACTCGGTGTATACCGAGCTGAAGCTGCCAACAGCACATCACTTCTCCCACTCTCCTTCTCCCCTCGTCCCGACTAACCCTAACCCCACCCTTCTTGTTTACAGATCCGCCAGAGCGCCTGGTGACCAATTCCGTTGGTGACGGTGCGCTATACAAGTACCGCTAACATAACATAACATAGAGCTAAGTGCTGAAGCGTTAAAAGCCATATACAAATATGTTTTGTTAGATTTATTTTAAGAAATAACACCAAATAATGGCAGTTTTAAAAACCACAGATACACTTCAAATAAGTTGCAGATTTCTCTTCTATGGAACAAAATGGAAAGATGATTGTAATTTTTATCAAAACAGAAATAAAGTATGTGTGCACAGCTAAAACAAAAGTTCAAACATTTGAAATTTAACAACATGGATTTTAAGGGAACGCATTTCTCTAAATCTCTTTGAGGATCTCAATGTAGTTGTAGTGAGGGGGATTTGACATTGTTATATTGTTCAACAGATGGTTTGGACTTGAAGGATGTTTTATAGAGACACAATAATTGGTTGTCTTTTATGCAAAAAAAGGTAACCATCAATATGTGAATAAGGTTCCTCCAAATGAGGAAATAAAGTTTAGAGTTATGTTTCTGCACTTCTTGACACCTGTAACACTGGGAAAAAGAGGGAGCAGCTTACAGTTGTATCAAAAAATTAATTTTATATTCAACAATGAAATAATCCAGATGCGTTTTTTTGTTTGTTTTTTAAATATAACTTTGGAGCTATTCCTACACAAACTACTTTGGAGCCTTAAATCACTGTCAATACATTGGTGAAGGAAGCCACACTGCCTGTGTCCTATAGCACTGAGGGGGCATAGTTTGGAAGGAACCCACATAGTGTGATTTCTGCTGCATGGGGTGCAACGTCTGGGGGAAGTTCAGAGTCCTAGGGCCCCAGAGTACTAACGGGACTCTCCTGTTCAGAGTCCTAGGGCCCCAGAGTACTAACGGGACTCTCCTGATGGAAGCTCACTCAGAATATTGGCGATAACCACACATGGGGAGTGAGAGGAGATCAGGGCAGACCCATCCTCACGCCATTCACATGTATACACCATTGATGTTGTCACCAACATTCACAGGCAGCATTAAGAGTGCGGTGTGTGCTGATCTGCTGATTGATAAAACATCTCACCTATCCATAAAACTACAAGATAGGTTGCATTTCACAATGTATACTTTGTTTTCATACATATGTACTATATAACACACACTGGTCCATTTACAAGGGTATAAACAAGTCAGAAATACAATTATATAAAATACATTCAATATGACAAATAGGATGAACATGAAAGTCCATCGAGACCGATCAGCCCCATCTCCTTGATTGCTGTTTGCCTTCTCCTTCACCATCTCTCTTTGGAAGAAGTGAGGAGCACGAGCATTTAGGTTTTTTGTGGCATTCAGTGTGCATGACAAATTATTTAGCTATTGCTTATTTTTCTCCCAGATAATGTTATATTTATGTATATTACACACAGCAACACGAGTCAGTCTTTTCTGCGACATTGTTGAATGTTTCAAGGGTTTCAGTTGTTGCAAAGCACTAAAGCTTCTATCAGCCTCAGAGGACAGGAAGGAGGACACCACCGAGCAGCACAGTCTCAAAACCCGGTCCCAATTTTTAATAATGAGCACAATGAAGGTGGTCAGATCTAATTACTGGTGCACCTATTACCATGTCTGCTGTAACACATTAGACACCGCTTAGAACAAGTATTGATGAAGCCAACAGTTTCTGCTCATCATTAAGAATGTCATAGGCATTGTCACAATATCTCTATGCACTAATGCTAATTACCAGCTGTTTCCATCATGAGCCCAGAGAGTACCACAATTTGTCAGCTATTGTCATGACGTGCTCTGGTACTCACACCATGCACCTTATCTTGCTACCCTATACCAGGTGATGAGATCAAAAGCCCTGGCACTCACCATTTCAAGGTTTTCTAATCGAAATTCCGGTAAGATAGCTCAGCGGGTTGAGCGCTCGCTTCTGTGAAATGTGTGTGATCTGCTGGTCGCAGGTTCAAATCCCGGCAATGCCAACTCAGCCTTTCATCCTTCTGAGGTCGATAAATAAGTACCAACTTTGGTTGGGTGATATTGTATGTAAATATGTTCTCTGTAAAGTGCTTTGGCGAAAGCACTATATAAATCAACACCGAAACAATTCAAGATACCCATACCATTACAAGCTACTGCCTTCAATAAACCAGGTTCTTTCACCGTTACCATTCAATACCCAGGTACCCACACCATTCTCAAGGCTATGTACAATTATGATAACAGTGCAAATCGCCATGACTCCAATTAGGAGTCAGTGCAAGGTTCCCTGATGTCTCGATAGCACAGCAGTGAAAGATTCCATTACACCCAGTCTAGACACCAATGGCAGCTTCCATTATAACTGGTTTGCACAGAAAGGCCAGATACCAATATGCCAAGTTATCAAAAGCCATGGCGGGTTTAACACAGTAAGGCCAAGTTCCTTTATTTGCATTTATCACAATAGATACCATTATCACCAGCAGCACTGTACGCCCAGACCTCAGTTTGTCAGTTAGCCCTCAAAGACATATCCTGTAGGGGTGTGTGTGGGGTGAAGTGGGATGAATATGTGTTGAGCTGGGGCAGAGTGAGCTGCAGAGAGATATGTGTGGAGTGCACTGCTGGAATGTTTGTGTGTGTGTACAGTGCAGTTCTGATGGTGGTGTTTGCACTGAGCCTGGGGGGCAGGGGGTGAGTGGTGTTTGTGCAGTACTCCGGCAGTGTGTGTATGCAGTGCGGGGCTGCTGGTGTGTGCATGCAGGTTATTGCTGATGCCATGTTGAAGCACTGCTGTGTATGCAATCAATGCTGGGGCAGTATGTGTGTGCAGTTCTGTCCCAGTGTGTGCACGGTGCTGAGGTTAGTGTGTCTTTGTACACTACAGTGAAGTGCTTGTGACAATGACTGTGGTGGCAGGGTTGATTTGTGTGTGTACAGTACAATACTCTGGGCAGTATGTGTGCATGTGTTCATTGAAAGCGCCTGTATGCGAGTGCTGGAGACAGTGTGTCAATGTGTGCAGAACGGTTTTGGGGCTGCAAGACTGCATGCAGTTTTGGGATGGTGTGAGTGCCGGGTGGGAGGAAGTGTGTGCAGAGCATTACATTCATTAATTGTGTGGATGATGGGAATGGAGAGCAGTGTTGGGGCTGTGTGAAGTGCTGTGGATGGTGTGAGTGTCGAACAGTGTGAGTGTGCAGTGTAGAGGGGTGGTGTGCATGAACTGTGCTTGGCAGTGGAGTGTGCAGTGCAGTGGGGATGTGTGTATGCACAGTGCTAGGTGGTGCAGGTGTGCCATGCAGTAGAGTGTATGTGCAGTGTGGGGCGATGTGGGTGTGCAGTGCAGTGGGTGGGTGTATACACAATGCTGTGGAGGTTTGTGTGTGTCTGTGGCTTGTGTTAGATGCTGTTGGTGTTTGTGAATGTGCAGTGCTATGATCTCCCTGGTCAGTTCTGGCATGTTTATTGCCAAAGCACATTTGGGCAAATGTACCTGCTTCATGCTTCATAATTAAAGGAGGTCCATAATGGTGAATGCACCTCAGAACACATTTCCTTTTAATTAATAAATCGAAAAGAAAAGCCTTTCTCGCACTTTTTAACAAAGTTTCGCTTTGCCAACTTTTAACCAAAATTAAAAATAAAAGTATCTATATTTCAAAAAACTACATTATTTGTATCACTTCCTGAAACAATCATGCATCTTCTTAGCACTCTTGTAATCAGAAAATGTTTCTAAGACCCACTCAATGGCACTCATTTGATCACTTTCAGTAGGATGAAAGTCTGAGTTGGCGCTGATGGGATGCAGCTGGTGCATCAACCCACTAAGCTATGTTACCACCTACATCATGTCAATGTAGTAAATGTCCAGCAAAATTGCACAAGAACACATTTACTGAGCATATTTACATGTGTTTATGAGCAAAGTAGCAATTCTGGGTTCTGTAGAATTTGAGTCAGTCTGGCAGGTGGCTCTGGGGCAGGGCCAGCCTAATATGTATAAAGGCTGGTGGGGATTTTCAGCATGATGTTTGGGAGCCCCCTTTGTCTTACAACTGGTCAAAACAGTCTGAGGCGCAAGTGGGGTGTTTAAATTATAATAAAGTTAACATAATACAGTGAGATGGTTAATAGCTGCATATTATCACGACAAAGGCAGCCAGCAGGAGCTGAAACACTAAAAATGTCCCCTGAAAAGCTATTCATTGCTCTTTGGCAGCAGGATGATTATTATGGGAAATCCTGAATTAAAGGCAACGAGGTGCTAAGAATGTTCCTAGAGACTGCCAGAAGGAGGTGACGGTCTGCAATGTGCACGCTGCACACATTTATTGACACACATTCTAAGTTTTTGTTTCTGTTTCATAAGTCTTCCAACCCGGGACAGCTGCTCCCTGCCCCCAAAGCTCCATGGCATATTTCAACTGAAAAATGTAAAGGCTCTGACGCCATCCCTGCTCTGGGGTGAGTGGCGAAGTCAGCAGGCAGCAGCTCTCCTCCAGAGGCAAGCAAGTAGGGCCAGTAGGAAATGATACCAAGAAGTAGCATCTCCAGGGCTAGGGTGGGTGGGTGAATGATGTTTTACTCAAGCATCTGTCTTTTATCTCTTCTTTCATTCTGTTCCTGGGTTGTTGCCCTCCCAACCAAAATGGTTAGGCAAAGTCCCCCCTCTTGTACAAAATGTGTCTTCCGGTAACAGCTGTCACATCTTCTCTCTGTGGCAAACTAAAATATCAGTTTTGCAACATATTTCTGTTCAGGGCCTCAACATGGACTGCTAATAAAGCGCCCTCTTTCTTAAAGTGTGACATTTTAGTATCCTGCTGGTGCAAAAGCAGAGGTTTCCTCTCCATCCCATCACATACAAGACATAATCAGCATGTGTTTAACAGGAGAGCAATTCTCAGCTTGCTACATCTAAATGAAGCAATTTAACGGTAAATGGAGGCAGGCCAATCTGAAACCAGTTGCCAAGGTTGCCCCCGCATGTGCTTTTCTCACAGACCAGTGGATATGGCACGGGCGAGGACGGGTTAAATGGCTTTTATTTGTTTTTAATAGATTACAACATAACAGCCATTCTATTTGAATATTAATATATTTTAACTGTGAATCATACAAAAAAAAAGGTAAATTACCCGCAACAGAAATGTTTGCATGGGAAAATGTACGCAATACAAAATGTTAGTACCTTTCCCATGCAAACATTTCCATTACAAATCACACAGGTTCAAACACACACCCTCACACACACCTTCACTCACACCCCCAACACACCCCATCACACCCGCATCCCCCTACTTACCTTTCTTTCAGACACGCTGTGTCCCTGCGGCACCGGTTCCCTTTCACTTCCGTGATCGGGAACCGGCGCTGCAGGGTCCTTTTTGTTTGTTTTTTAAAACTTTTGCTCGGTAGAGCTGCGGAGGTGTCCCGTGCAACACCCCGCTCACTATACTGTATACTATAGTGCGCGGGGTGTTCCGGGGGACATCCCCCCAGCGGCGTATTTTTTTGTGTGCTTTTTTTGTTCTGGCGAGGGGCTGGGGGGTGTCCCCCACAAGTCCCTCTCACTGTAGTGAGCGGGATGTTGCGGGGAACAAACCCCAGCCCCCTGCAGCCTTTTTCTTAAATTATTTTTAATACCGACCCCATCAAAACACCTAAACACATACCACGAAAAGATCGAACTTGGTAGTTAGAACTTTTCATGGTGTGTGTTTTGGTGGGATCAGTAATCTTTTTCGGACATTTCGTCCTATTCCAAAAAAATATGACTTAGTTACTTTGTGGGCTTAATATTAAAATCGTGTCGCTATCTCTGAAAAGATGCTCTGGAGAATGCCTTTGATTATTCAGATTTGCCCCCCCAGCCTCTCCCCGGAAGGTGGGAGAGGGTGAGACAGCATCCAGATATGCGCCCACTCCCCCCCCCTACAGAAGAGTGACCTAAATGGACAATTCAAAGGAAGGAAAGTTTACATTTCTAGCACTTAGGAAAAGAAAGGCAGCTTTCTAAAAAGACGGCCATGCTTCCCAATTGGAAACATAAAGAGCCTTTCTTTTCACTTGCTCCAGATTCTGGGGGGAGGGGTGAATCACATTGTATTCCCCCTTGCTTAAAATTGTGGGGGGGATTTATCCCGTCTGTCCTCGCTGTAAAGCACCGGAGGGGGGCGTCTGTACTCCGGCTCTCTATATGGCAGAGTAAAAGCGCAGAGCACCCCAGCCAAGGTTCTCGATTCGGTAGCTGTGGTTGAGCAACCAAGGCTTAAGCTCTCAGGAGGTGATGCGGGCTGGTTCTTAAGTACAGTGTAGTCCCCAAGCACCCACACAGGAATGGCCACACACTATGTTAGTGAAACACAGTCTTTATATAAATAAGGTTCACGTTATATACACAATCACAATAACACACTTTGTACTCTGGCAATACTATAATGGCAAATATATACAGGTCTACGTGGTACAACTCTCAACTATCGATTCCTTTGAAATGCATCGACTGCTAACAGTTCAAAATGGCATACGAATCAGATTATAAATTGAATCAACGATAGACACAGAAGAATGCAAGTTAAATCTAGCAATGGCAGAACAGTCTATCCCACTACAATGAGACCGTTCTGTGCAAGGATCCCCCCCACCTGGGCAACCTGTAAATAAAGCGTATTTGACATGCCCAGTCTAATTATGTTTAATATAGTCTTGATTCCTTCTAACGGTTCTATGACCCCAAAATCCCTGGTTTCGTAGAGTTCTTTGGTGAGTCGTCGACGGGCCCTTCTTGAGTACACTCCCTTTAAGGCAGGAGCCACGGGTCGTCGAGAGTCGGTGAAGAAAACGGGTGAACACTGTTGTTGCAGCAGCAGCTTTGGTTCTTGCGGTGCTCGTTGACGATCGGTAGAAAACATTCTGCAAGCTGAGGCGTGCAGTGCACCTCGACGATGAGTGTTTGTTGCTGCAAAGAGTCGATGATGTCATGCATCAAGGCACACTTTCTCATCAAGTCACTCAATCACCTGGTTCTGTTGTACGCCTGCACCCTGGAAGATCACTCCCACGGCGGCGCAGTCCGCACTTGCCCTCCGCCGTCGCACCTGCCCAGCAATTTAGCAGGACCTGCGTGCCGCGGCACCCCTGGCATTGTTGGCCCCGTTCGCGTTGGGGGTTGCCATGGCGCCTACAGTCACAGAGGAGGCTCCTCCCCGCTTCCCGGCCGCTCATGCTGCAAGGCGCGCCGCGAAAGACGGTCACGAGTTCCTCACGAACACCCACGTGATACAAGTCATCACGGACGGCGGTCACGTGACAAGGAAGTAACGAGATAAAAACAGCCCAACCCTATTTTCCAGCGCTTCTCAGCTGTTCTGACAGAGTTTAGCTACTTCCTTGTATCGGACCTTGCTTCCTACGAATTCTGGCCTTTGGACCTCGTTTTTTTGGATTGGACTACGCCTGGTTTTGCCCTTGTTGGATTTTGGTATATGTGTTTTGGACCGCCTACTCGAACTGCTACTACCATTGGATTCTGCTTCCTGGACTGCTTTTTCTTACTTCCTTTGGCTTTGTTGTTCTTGGACTCTAGAATCAAGAATCAAGTACTTTGTACCCGGCATCACGTTTTGCGACTTCAAGACCATGGTGGTCCCTTACATAGAGGCTTTCTTCCATCTCCTCTACTTCAACACCTACAGGGGGAACAGTTCGGTCTAGAGCTGTCATCGGTTATTCCCACGGGTAGGTGCCCTTGTGCCTAATTGCCCAATACTGTTATAGTCTCTATACCTGCATGCTTAACATTGTGTTTCCCTTGCAGCCACCAGGGACCCGGTGTTCTCTGTTCCTGCTACCTGTGGCCCCAATAATCGGTCAGCAAGTTGTTTGCTCTTCTCTGACTGGTACTTGGGGACAGAGGTATACTAATCTACATGGATCTCAGATCTTGACAGTTGAAGAACCTTGGACTAGCAAGGGTGTGGGGTCGTCGACATCTCTGTGGTCTTTAGGTGGTGGGAAACCCACCTGGGAATTCTCCTCGGTCGGCAGCGGCCTTGACTTTCTCCGGCAGGACGAAAGCGGTCGACAGTGATGAGCAAGGCAGTGCTTGAATCAAATGTCTTAGGCAAAGGAGCACTGCAGCTCTGGTCGGCGACGGCGGTCGGCGACGGTGGATGGCTGTCCAGTGCTTCTCTTCGTTCTCCTCGGCGGTCCCCTTCTCCGGTCGCAGCCTTTCGTAGGTCTGACTACCAGGGAGATTCAGCAAAGATCTGCTGGTGCACAATGGTCCCTCATAGCTCGGGAAGAGGTCTCCTAGCCAAGTCCTCTCTTGGATCAGTTCCTTAAAAGCACAGCAGCTTTCAGATTAACGAAGTACAGCAGCAGAAGTTCTTCTTCTTACAGTGGGCTTCTAGGTTAAGCATCAAGTATCAACTTCAGCTTCTGAACGATTTCCATCAGTGAGAGGCCCTCAGATATACTGTTGATCTCCCATTCACTCTGCTGGGTCACACTCAGGCAACCAATCTTTCGGAAGGGCATTCAGGCAGGCAGGCAACCAATCAGGCTCACAGTGCATTCAGGTCATTCTTCTCCATCCAGACACTCACGACACAGAATGTGGATTCGGACAAGCACCCAGCCATTCAGCTCTCCACACTGCATTCATACCAGTTTCGGGCAGGGCTGTCTCAGTCATTGTGTCAAACACCAGATACTAGACGCCCATAACAGGAAATGCGCATCCGTCACACACTCCATTCATCCAGGTCCCACCTCACGGGCGTACCCACAACAGTCAGTGGGAATGCTCCAGCCGGTCTGGCCTGGACTTCCCCACAATACCATATATGGAACTTCCACCCAACAGCCAGTCAGGGGGACGGGACAGAGGCAGGGCTTCCTGGGACTTCAGGAAACAAGGTTACAGGTGATGGAAAGCAAGAGGCCACGAGGGCCATCGTATCTCCATCAAGAATCTACTGATTCCAATGACAGGGCCTGGGCATCCCAAAATGGAGGATGCTCAGGGCACCTGTCAAGTCAGCACGGAGCTGCCACCAGCCCGTACCTTACTCTGTGGGCCACACACAGGTGCCCAAAAACATACACTAGGAGTATGGGGTCGTACTCCCACCCATGGATGCCATAAGGGTATCCCAAGGGTGTGTTCACCAAACCAAAACAGGAAGAACCGCACCGCCAGGAGTCCAACATGAACTCCTGCGTGTAAAACAAGACAGAACATACATGATAATCAATAAAGGACAAGGATTCGGAGGCCCTGTCCCTCCTATGCATTTCCAACATCCCAGTCGCCCCCCAGACTGAGGTTAGGGCGTCTAATCTCCCACGAGATTGACACCCTCATCCAGACGGTCAACATACCTTCTGGAAAGGCCATCTGCATTATCATGACTCTTCCCTGGTCTATGCTCATTAGTGAATTCTAGCCCTTGCAGGTGTAGTGATAAGCTGCTAGGCGCTTGCAGTAACCTGCATTTGCACTAACCCACTGAGCTATCTTGTGTGTATTAGAGCCTATTCGAAGCGTGGAGGAAAATGCTGACATCAACCAGGACTCTCAAACTGGGTGAGCCTGCATGCTTGCAAGGGGTTAATTGCAAAGGCCTTTTTTGAAGACATAAAACATCGTGCTTTAGCAAGAGGCTCCATGCAGTTCGTGGGAGCCAGGCATTGCTTTGCCCGTCTTCGCTCTGCAAGTCAGGTGCACTGATAAGACAAGAATGCAAAGAAACAGTGCCCGAAGCCTGGGAGCCAAGACTGGCTGTTTCCAGTCTTGTAACTTTCCAAGCAAAAAACATGTTTACTGCCAGGAGGGAAGAGCCTAGAAGCTTCTCGAAGAGCTGACACGTCATGATGATTGACGTGCAGCTCCTAATAAGAGAACTATACTTGGACCAGGGAGGGGGGACTCATCCTGGACTGTTGGAAAGACGTGCGTATCAAGGACAGTGCCTGGACGACCAGCTGTGCGCTATCAGGGCCGAGGCTCCTAACATCACATCCCTGCTCTGGTGTAGGACTGTGGGGGCTTGGCCAGTCCTCCCCTCCTCTGCTGAGGAGTGCCGGGCACCAGATAGCGGCGAGGGTCCTGGATGTGATCAGATCGTATCTTCATCTACATTTCATTAGGAGCGTAAGACCAAATAATTGCATATTCATCTGTGATTGATAATTGGCATTATATAGCTTGCACTCTCTATTTCCACATTATTATAAATTGCTGCTTAGTTTTCATTAGTCATTGTAGATAATAAATGCAAGCATCATATTCTGTGTGATTGGCTTTTTTCCAGACTGAGTTCATCGTGCTTCTTAAACCTTATTTGTGTGGGAAGGTAATTAGGAGTGATTTACTTTGCACAAAGGGCTGGATCCCAGGGAGGTGCGGGTACTGTTTATCACTACATTTGGCGCTGTGAGCAGGGTTTTCGAGCACGATGCCCTTCTGGAAAAGAAATACAAAAGATGAATGCAATGGGGAAGATAGTGCACTCTGTCACATTCCAGGATGGCCGGCATCAAATGCTTGGTCGGGTGTGGCAGATATTTTGCATCGGTACTCGGCACCGATGGCATGGGACATGCTTGAAAATGATGTTTCCCCGGCGGTAATTAGTAAGTGCTTGGAGAGTTTACCGCTTGAGAAATGCAGAAAGGAGCTCAAGGCAGCAGGAAATATAGGCTGGTTATTCCTGCAGGCGCTCAGAAAGGTGCATGAGAATGAACTGCTTAAAGAGGCTAAAATTAGTAAATTAACAGACGAGATATCCCTGCTCCAAGAGCAACAAATTATTATGAGAGAGACCCTTGAATCGTCCGTTAAACGGGCTGATCAGATGGAGGACAGGTGTGCCTCTTTAGCTGTGCGTGTAGCCACGCACAAGCGCAGACAGCAGCGGGGCAATCCATCAAAGATAAGGATTCGCGCGCTAATTAGGAAAGATAACTGGGACCCAAATTTATGGTCGGGTGAAGTCAGTGATAGTGAAACTGAGCAAGCACATGACTGGAATGAGTCTGTTGAGATTAGACTTGCTGAATTAAATTGGTCTGATGGAGAAGAGCTGGAATGTGTTCCAGAGAAATGTGTTTATCCAGCACGGCCATTAATCACTAACAAATCAAAGGGCCAAGCTGGCGGTGCAAATATTCAAAATACAAGGATTGTCCGTGATTATACACAGACAGAGCTTTTAGAGATTGCTAAGTTATTTAGACAGAAGCTAGGTGAAGCACTTTTGACTTGGTTCCTTCGCATCTGGGACACGGGTGCCGATAGTATCTTCTTAACCCCAGAGGAATTGTTAAAGATGGGTTCACTCACTACTAATGTGATGTTGGGACAGATAGTGCGCGGTGCGCTTGGACAGCAAGGTTCTCATTCCTTGTTTAATTGGCTTCAGACTGCCCTAATGAATCTGTATGGGAGTCCAATGGATATGGAAGAGAGTTGGGGCTGTTGGCAGTCACTAACTGAAGCAACAAACCAGCTTAGAGAGATGGGTTTGCAGTGTGCACTGTACAGTGCAAATTTTGCAGGGCCTGACATGGAGTTGTTTACAGCTGGCATGCGCGCACGTTTGTTAAGAAATGCACCGAGTCACATGAAGGGCGCATTGCTTTCATTGCTGGGTCCAGCGCAGGGCAAAGCCATTGGTGAAGTAGCACTTCTGTTAGGGCAACTAGAAGGGCTGGATGTACGCAAAGCAGCACGTCTAGTGGCTGCAAACAATGATTCAGAAAAAAAGCGTGGTAAAAATGTAAAGTATAAAGAGAAAGCTGATACTGTTGAGATCACACGCAAACAAATGTGGGTGGACCTGCTAAAGGCAGGAATTCCAAGAGATGAGATAGATGGTAAACCCACATCTGAGCTGCTTGAGAAATGGAAAAAAATTAAAAGACAGGGACGGGAAAAAACTAAGCCCTCTGCACCCTCTGAAGAGGAGGTGTTAAAGCCCAAAGTGCGAGCAAAGGGTTACCCTGATTTGGCAAAGAACAAGTGGGAGGTCCCAGACCCCATTTTTGATTGAAGGGCTGGCTCTGTCCTTGAGGTACGGTTAATAAAGAGAACTAGCCCCAGAGACAGACGCCCTTTTGTGCCACTTACCTTGTACTTGGATGAGAAAGTAAAACATGTTTTGGCTCTATTAGACACAGGAGCTGAGGTAACCATTCTGAATGGCAATCCCAGTAAATTGTCTGGTCCCAGAGTTTTGGTCAATGGTTATGGGGGAGCAGAAACTGTTGCAAAAGCCTTTAATGTAAAAATGTCAATTGGTGAGGGATTGCCCTTCACAGCAAATGTTTTGATTGCAGATATACCAGAGTACATCCTTGGCATGGATGTGTTGTTGGGCAAAAGTGTGACTACAGATTTAGGCGAATTTGTTTTTGGCAATCGAAAAATCCATGTGAGAGTTGTTAACCCTGTTGTGGTTGGGCATGCCAAATGGTCCCCCTTGCATTTACCTCCTCCTGCTGACCCAGTGTGTGTGAAACAGTACCGGTTGCCAGGAGGACATAAAGAGATTGGTGAAACTATTGAGTCATTGGTGAAAGCTGGCATAATGAGGCCGGCAGTCAGTCCATTCAACTCGCCGATCTGGCCTGTCCGCCGCCCGGATGGGGCATGGCGTCTGACAATTGATTACCGCATTTTGAACAAAAAGGTGCCGCCCTTAGCCGCGGCGGTGCCAGACATCATCACCCTGATTGAAAACCTTACGAGAGAAGTGGGTGAATGGCATGTGGTCCTTGACCTGGCCAATGCATTTTTCTCCATTGATATTGACACTGAATCACAAGACCAATTTGCTATCACTTGGGGAGACAGACAGTTTACCTTTACTAAATTGCCCCAGGGGTATGTGCATAGTCCCACTCTGTGTCATGGATTGATTGCCAGGGACTTAAAGATGGTGCAATTGGATAATGTATTTATTGCTCATTACATTGATGACATCATGCTGACCAGTGTTGAGAAAGAACATGTAGAAAATGCTGCTGAAAAGTTGATCACACACATGCAAAATCGGGGGTGGGCCATAAATCCCAAAAAGGTACAGGGGCCTGCTCAAGAGGTGAAATTTCTAGGTGCAATCTGGTCTGGGTCAGTTAAGAAAATTCCCGACCCGGTAATTGATATGGTTCAGCAGATGGCTCCACCAGCAGATAAAAAAGAGGCACAAAGATTCATTGGGTTAATGGGGTTTTGGAGAAATCACATACCTCATTTAAGCCTGATACTGAAACCCATTTACAAAGTCACCAGAAAGAAACATGACTTTACATGGGGCCTAGAGCAACAGACTTCCTTCCAACAGGCTAAAGATGCATTGCAAAATTACATCACGCTGGGGCCCCTGACAAAAACTGATCCTTTTGAATTGGAAATTCTTGTCTACAATGACGTGGCTGTGTGGAGCTTGTGGCAAAAGCAAGGACATAAAAGAGTGCCACAGGGGTTCTGGTCAAGGAAACTCACAGATCCTATGACAAGATACACTCCTCTTGAGAAACAAGTTGCTGCAGTGTACTGGGCTCTAGTTGAAACTAAAAGAATCACAGGCGAGCAACCAGTGACAATTTGCACAGAAATTCCAATCATGGGCTGGGTGCGTGACACTGCTGCAAATGGGAAAAGTGGCAGAGCACAAGACGCCACTCATGTCAAATGGAAATGGTATTTACAGCAACGTGCGAAAGCTGGCCGCACAGGGGTTTCCAGACTGCAAGAACAAATGCTGGAGGCAGTAGATCTGGATGCGATGCCTGAACCAAACACCCATGTGGCGTTGCCAGAATCTCCCTTCAAAGTCGCACCAGCCTATGATACATTGACAGAAGAAGAACAAAAGTCTGCATGGTTCACGGACGGCACGGCAAAGTATGATAAAAGGCAAAGACACTGGCAAGCTGTCGCATTCCAGCCCCATCGAGAAACACTGCTAATGAGAGAAGGTGTGGGAGGATCAAGTCAGTATGCTGAACTGCAAGCAGTGGCCTCCGTGATTGAACAGGTGACGGAAACAGAGACTGCATACATATACACAGACAGTTGGGCCACATATCAAGGCCTGACACATTGGGCACCGGCATGGAGAAGAGATGGTTGGCAAATCAAGAACACGCCGATCTGGGGAGGGCCAGACATCTGGGAAGAGATGTGGTGCAAAGGTGAGAGGTGCAAAATCTGCATTGGGCATGTCGATGCACACATGCCCCCTGACACCTCACTGGCTGCCCTGTTCAACAATGAAGTGGATCAGATGGCAAAGATTCGCCCAGTGACAACACCGCAAGAAGCTGAGGTGCTGCAAGGGATGGCGGATTGGGCACACCAAAACTCAGGGCATCTAGGGCAAACAGGAACTTACCAATGGGCAAAAAAGAGACAATTGCCCATTACCATGGATCAAGCCAGACAAGCTGCCTCCCAATGTTCCGTGTGCAGTGAAGTGAAGCACTACCCTCTGGAGAGGAAGCCACAAGGCCCTTTGAGAAGAGGTGAAAGAGCTGCTAGCGTATGGCAAGTTGACTACATTGGCCCTTTACCGCCCGAGAATGGAAAGCATTATGTGTTGACCATGGTAGACACATACTCTGGACTATTATTAGCTTATCCAGCCGCCCATGCAGATCAAAGGGCTACCTTGCAAGGCATGGAATACCTCATCAGACACTATGGCATCCCGGATGAAATCCAATCAGATCAAGGCAGCCATTTTGCTGGACACAATGTGCAAGACTGGGCACTAGAGCAAGGCATAAAGTGGACACTGCACATCAGCCGATACCCAGAATCCTCTGCTCTGGTGGAACGTAGCAATGGGCTGCTCAAGCAACAAATAAAGAAGCTGACTAAGACTCACACTCTCAAGGGGTGGTCCAAACATCTGGCACATGCACTGTTTGAACTGAACAATCGTCCACTGGGAAATCGCCAGACACCCTTTGTGAGACTGACAAGTGAGAAAGTGGAATCTACAAAGACTCTTGTTGTGTGGAAAACTGACAAAGAAGCTAAGCTGCCTGTACAAGCCACTGCAGGCAGCATTGGACTTGATCTATCTACCTGTGAAGATGGTGTTATACCGGCGGGGCAAACCAAATCCATCTCGCTGGGTATTGGCATCAAATTGCCGGCTGGCACTTATGGACGCATTGCTGCACGATCCAGCCTGGCAAAACAAGGCATTGACATATTAGGAGGTGTGATTGATCCTGATTATAGAGGGACTGTTTCGGTACTTTTACATAATGCTGGTGCATCTGCAGTACCATTAACCAAATATGACCGAATTGCACAATTGATTTGTGAACAAGCAGTTGTCCCCCTAGTAGTAGAAAGCAAGCAATCTCCAGACACTACATTGAGGGGGGAAGGAGGCTTCGGTAGCACAGGAAAAAAGGTGTGGGTGCACCATCCTAACAAAAAGCCTGAGGCTGGGGAAGTGTTAAGTCAAGGTGTTGGAAGTACTTATGTTGTACTTTTGCATAATTCTGATGTGCCTGTTTATATTCCCGCTACTAGGCTCACACCACGAACGTAGAGCAGTATGAAGGGGATGGGACTTGCCTTGCTGTGGGTGCTCCTGGCCTGCCAAACCAACGCTTTCTCTGTAAAGAGTGGGTTATTGCAAGACACTACATGGACTCTGAGAATCGCATGCACTACACCTGATGCTCCAGTCCTGCGTGATAACTACAACCGCACCGTAACCTGTGAGAAAAGTGTTACAAATGAGTATCCACATGGAACTGCAAGAGTTCTAGATTGGCACATTGTTGGACACCTTTTATCACTAACTCATATGACTGGCGCCTACGAGATTTTAGGTCCAAAAGTTTCAGTGAATGGATCAAATAATTTGTTTGATGTTTCATGTTTCTTTTGTCCCAAGAACTGCAACGAGTGTACTCGCCAAGATTTTCTGGACTATAACTTAGCCACATGTTCTTCATATAATTGTACGTTGAAACAGCCTATACCAGATGGTAGTATGGTGTTTGTATCAAAAACCAATATTGTACTTGGTAGGCATCCCACTTGGAGGATGGTGTTTTTCAAATCTCACAAAGAGGAGTTGGTAAAACTGCTAGATTTTCCAATAGTAAGACAACATTTAAATTGCAGACATGTGATGCACGCTTCCATTATTTCAGAGGTACACTTAGACATAGACTTGTCACGGGGCAATGTCTCCTTAGTACTACCAAGCTGCTATAAATGGAGTCAATTTCTATGGCCCATCACCAAATTGCGCGTAGCTAGGGGTTTAGATTCCTTGATTGCGGGTGCAGCGGGAGTGGGAACGGGGGCTTTAAATGCTTTTGACATAGAAACTGTGCGCAACAAGTTAGCCACTATGGGTTCTGATGCCAGCGGCGCTATAAAACTTCTGGCTCAGTGGGGCCCATTGATAAGTCCTACCCTGCGCAACACTGCTACAAGTATTGGCAACCATTGGAAGTGGCAGAATTTCAGCTATGAAGACATTTTCTCTGCCATAGGACAGGTCAACAAAACTGCTAAAGACACACGATGTATTTTATGGCAAACTTTGCTAAATCAGCAGGTGTTAGCTTTCCGCTCCGAATGGGGGCGACTATCTTCAACCCACTGGCACACAGAGCTACAGTTACCAGCAGACATATGGATTAAGCCGCTTGCTTTTGATTGCATGAATAACACCTGCCATGCGTTAATGCAAGTGAGTAGGACCGCTTATGCTCTAGAAATATGGTGCCCTTTTATAGTACTGCCTATGAAAATCAATGGTTCCTGGTGGGTTCCGCAAATACGAGGGGAATGGTTAGACAGCCAAAACTACACCATCCACAGTCACACCTGCATGCCCTGGGATCAGGGGTGGGTGTGTCCCCTAACTGGGAGGGTTCCGGACCCATGTATACATCCCGTAGCAGGGGAGTGCACCTGGATGCAATACCACATAAATGGGACTGACATCTTTCAGATAGATCAGCATACAGCTTGCGTAGTTACTAATCATTCCTTGCTTATTAACAATTATAGGTTATTAGGGAATCCTCAAGTATTTTGTGTAGATCAAGTTGTGACTATCCTAGACATTGTTACTCATACCCTATATTCTCTAACCCAGTGGTCTCACACTACTCTGCATGCTGAGCTCACGCATTTGCTTAACTGGACTCTATCCTATGGAGTGATTACTGCCCGGCTTCAAGCTATTAGACAATTTGCTCAAACTGCTTGGAAAGATTTCCAGACGCTAGCTACCTCAGTTATTTCTGCAGAGTACAAGCTAATAATAGACAGAAACCAATTAATCAAAACTGCTGACCATCTGCAATCTGTTACTACTCACCACTGGTGGGATATATTCACTGGGTGGTCTCCCTCCTCCACTAAACTGCTTAATATAATACTGCACCCATTGCTGTGGTTGCTGATTTCCCTAATATTCATACTTATCGTCTTCATTGGACTCTTGCGCAGAATGTCTTTCCTTTATACTAGAATGTCTGCGCTAGAGAAACGCTTAATTGGCCTACAGCACACTGTGCATGCTTCCAGATCATGGAACTGAGTCAGCATTTTCAGGCCTCACTTCGAAAGGGGTGGAATGTAGTGATAAGCTGCTAGGCGCTTGCAGTAACCTGCATTTGCACTAACCCACTGAGCTATCTTGTGTGTATTAGAGCCTATTCGAAGCGTGGAGGAAAATGCTGACATCAACCAGGACTCTCAAACTGGGTGAGCCTGCATGCTTGCAAGGGGTTAATTGCAAAGGCCTTTTTTGAAGACATAAAACATCGTGCTTTAGCAAGAGGCTCCATGCAGTTCGTGGGAGCCAGGCATTGCTTTGCCCGTCTTCGCTCTGCAAGTCAGGTGCACTGATAAGACAAGAATGCAAAGAAACAGTGCCCGAAGCCTGGGAGCCAAGACTGGCTGTTTCCAGTCTTGTAACTTTCCAAGCAAAAAACATGTTTACTGCCAGGAGGGAAGAGCCTAGAAGCTTCTCGAAGAGCTGACACGTCATGATGATTGACGTGCAGCTCCTAATAAGAGAACTATACTTGGACCAGGGAGGGGGGACTCATCCTGGACTGTTGGAAAGACGTGCGTATCAAGGACAGTGCCTGGACGACCAGCTGTGCGCTATCAGGGCCGAGGCTCCTAACATCACATCCCTGCTCTGGTGTAGGACTGTGGGGGCTTGGCCAGTCCTCCCCTCCTCTGCTGAGGAGTGCCGGGCACCAGATAGCGGCGAGGGTCCTGGATGTGATCAGATCGTATCTTCATCTACATTTCATTAGGAGCGTAAGACCAAATAATTGCATATTCATCTGTGATTGATAATTGGCATTATATAGCTTGCACTCTCTATTTCCACATTATTATAAATTGCTGCTTAGTTTTCATTAGTCATTGTAGATAATAAATGCAAGCATCATATTCTGTGTGATTGGCTTTTTTCCAGACTGAGTTCATCGTGCTTCTTAAACCTTATTTGTGTGGGAAGGTAATTAGGAGTGATTTACTTTGCACAAAGGGCTGGATCCCAGGGAGGTGCGGGTACTGTTTATCACTACAGCAGGCTAATGGACGACCTGAGCAGTTTAGGGTTTTCACCCTTCATCTGCATAAGCCACTTTAAGGGTTTATGGTCAGTTTGGAGCTTGAAGGTAGACCCTGTAAGGTAGGGCCTAAAACGCCTGAGGCTCCAAACTATACTGAAACATTCCTTTTCAACAGTAGCCCACCTAAATTCTCTACCTTTGAGTTGCCTACTGATGAAGAAGATAGGATGTTCCCTCCCTTTGTCATCTAACTGGGACAAGACAGCTCCAATTCCGGTGTCGCAGGCATCTGTCTGGACGATGAAGGGTTTGCTGTTATCAGGCGCACACAACACAGGTGCCCTACATAGACTTCTTTCAAGCCAACAAAGGCCCTCTGGCAGTCTTCTGTCCAATTAACCTTCCTTGGTTGTTTGGGCGAAGTCAGAGCTGTCAGAGGGGCAGCTATGGTTCCATAGTCTGCCATGAAGTTGCGATAATACCCAGTGAGGCCCAAAAAGGCTCTCACCTGGGTTTGCGTAGTGGGAGTCTCCCAGTCATGTACATCCTGTACTTTACTGGGGAGAGGCTGGATTCGACCCCCTTCTACCTCATGACCAAGATACATGGCTTTCCCCTGAGCTATCTGGCACTTGGTGGCCTTGATAGTGAGGTTAGCCCTTTTCAAGGCCTGCAACACCTTATCCAGGTGAGTCAAATGCTCTTCCCAGGTGGAACTGTAGGTAGGCCACACAAAAGGCCTCCAGCCCACTGAATGCATGATTGAGCAATCTCTGGAAGGTGGCAGGTGCATTTTTCAAACCAAAATGCATGACTCTAAACTGGTAGAGCCCCTCAGGTGTTGAGAATGCAGTCGTTTCCTTGGCATGGTCCGTCAGAGCTATTTGCCAATAGCCTGAGGTAAGGTCAAAGGTGCTCACAAATGTGGCAGCACCTATGGTGTCCACTAGCTCATCAGCCCTGGGCAATGGGTGCGCATCAGTTTTGGTGATCGCATTGACTCCTCTGTAGTCCACACAGAGCTGCCAATCCTTGGTACCTGCCTGGGAACTTGCCTTGGGGACAAGGACCACTGGACTGGAATAGGGACTGGTTGAGGGTTCAATAACACCCAGATCCAACATCTTGCCGACCTCAGCCTGGATGTGGTTCTTCACATTGTGTGACATCCTGGAGCATCTGCTTTTGACAGGTACGCTGTCATCAGTGTCAATTTCATGCCTGCACCATGGAGTGAGGCCTGGTGTCAGCGAGAACATAGGGGCATACTCTTGGAGCAAATCCTTGCAGGTCCTTAGCTGCTCTGGAGTCAGTTCTGGAGAGAGATGCACTCCCTCCACTGAGCCATCATGAGGGTTGCTATGCAGCAAATCAGGAAGGGGCTCACTCTTATCCTCTTCTTGCTCTGAAGCTAGCAAGAGACATGGGACTTCGGCTCGCCTATGGAAAGGCTTGAGCCTGTTGACATGGAATATCTAAGGGGCTACCCCAGGTACTTCCAGGTCAACCAGATAATTGACTTCACCCATCTTCGAGATGATCCTGAAGGGTCCAGTCCACTTACCTGCCAAAGCTCTAGGCTTGGTAGGCTCCATCACAAGGACCCTCTGTCCTGGAATCCAATCGATTTGTTATGCTTTAAGGTCATGCCAGTATTTGTTCAATTCCTGGCTGGCCTTAAGATTCACTGTCGCCTGGCCCATCATCTGTGTCATCCTCCATCTGAGGCCTAACACGTAGTCCCCCACTTGCTTGGCAGGACCTGGAGGGGTGGCTTCCAAACCTTCTCTGATCAAGGCAAGGGCCCCCCTCACTGGATGGCCAACGAGTAACTCAAAGGGGCTGAAACCAACACCCTCTTGAGGTACCAACCTGTAAGCAAACTGCAGGCATGGTAGGAAGAGATCCCATTTCCTCCTTAAGGTCTCTTCCAAAGCACCTAGCATGCCTTTGAGAGTTTTGTTAAATCTCTCAACCAGACCATGGGTCTGGGAATAGTAAGAACGTGTAGGTTACCCCGCACTCTTTCCACATAATTTTCATGTAACTCGACATGAAGTTGGATCCTCTGTCAGAGACAACCTCCTTAGGGAATCCAACCCTGGTAAAAATGCCCAGGAGAGCCAAGGCAACCACCTTGGCCACAACCGTTCAAAGGGGTATAGCCTCAGGGTACCTGGTAGCATGGTATACCAAGACCATGATGAACCGATTTCCACCTGAAGTGGGAGGGTCAAGGGGACCGACAATGTCGATGCCCACCCTCTCAAATGGTGTGCCACCCACTGGCAACGGTTGCAGTGGGGCAATGTCACTGCCTCCAGTGTTGCCAGACAACTGACAAGTTGGGCAGGTCTTGCAGTGGGACTCCACTTCTACTCCCATCTGGGGCCAGTAAATGGGCAGAGAGCCTTTGCTTTGTCTTCTTGGTCCCAAGATGACCAGCCAATGACACCTCATGCGCCAACTGCAGTAGGAAGGGCCGGTAAACCTGGAGTACCGCCAACCTCTTGAGGGCACCAGGTTCAGGCTTAGTGGGCTCACCCTCCCAATAGATCTGGAATGTCCTAGGCACGTCTCCCTGTGCCTGGGACAGGGCCTGTTTCCTTAGACCCTCGAGAGAGTGGCACTCTCTCTGACCCTTTAAGAAGTGCATCCGGGAGGGTCCCCCTTCAGCCAACAGGCATTGAAGGTTGGGGTGGTCCTCTGGGTTGAGCACCTCTCCCACAGGAGGGTCTTCTGCCTCTTCTCCCTCAGGAGTTAAGTCTGGGTTTACCACTGGATTCAGCCCGTCCGGAGCATGAATCCCAGTGGGTGCTGCTGAAGCGGCAGGAAGAGAAGAGGCCCCCTTCGCAGAGGTGGCCGTCTTGCTCTTCCGTCTTCTTGCCTGGGGTTTCTTCGTCGGCGGGGGTACCGGACTCATAGCCGGACCTGGTATGTCCTGTGATCGGGTCACCGCAGCAGCAGCCATGGGTAGACCATCCGCGATCATTCCCGTTTCCACCAAATCATTTCCTAACAAAATGCTAGCAGGCACGTTGTCCTGAACCAGGACAGGAAGCCTTGCTGTCTTATCTCCAATCGTAATGTTGACTAAGGCTACAGGCGATAATTTGGGAGGCCCACCAGGGTGGTTCTCAGAGGAGCACCTACATAGTCCTCGGGTTTGAGCATGGTCCGGTCCACCACTGCCATGCTCGCCCCAGTGTCCCTCAAGCCAGTAGAAGGCTGGCCATTCAGGTGGACACTTCTCAAAAACCTACGGGTGTTCTGTGGGATTGTCGCCAGTACTTCTGCGTACTGGTCCAAGGCCTCCAAGGGACACTAGGGAAAGCTCTACAGGGGCACTCAATGTGATTCCTGTAGAGGAGGGGAGGACAGTGGCCTCCACCTCAGACATGGGGTAAGGGTAGGTCAGACTGACAGCCTGGACTCCAAGTGCCTTACCTTTACACTTGGGGTCACCCTTCTTGTGGTCCAGAGCCCCAACAAGTGCCAGGAATGCGGGGTACAGTACTGGAGCCACTGGGACCTTGCTTTGCAGCAGGCGGACCCCTATTTTTACTCCCATCCACATGGGACTTATCCCCACTAGATGTATGGGTCTTAGCAGAGGAAGGTTTTGGTTTACTCGACTGTGACTGCTTTTGGGACTCCTCAGACTTCTGAGAGGCCCCTTTTTCTTTGTCCTTCCCACTGGAGTACTTAGGGGACACCTGGTGGGAGACCCACTTGTCAGCCAGCCTGGCTAGCTTAAAGGGATCTAAAATGTTTTGGTCAGCAACATACTGACGCAGCTCCGGTGAACAAGCTTCCGAAGAATGCTCAAAAAACAAGAGGTGGGGCAATTCAACAAACGTTTTCATTTTGTAACCATCGATCCACCCCATCATGTTCATGTGCGCAGCACTCACCCAGTCAACCCAAGACACATTCTCTTGTTTCTTGAATTCCCTGAACCTTTTAAGGTATTGGGTCGGTGTCTTGCCAAACTTGGCAATCAGAGCAGACTTCATGCACTCATACTGACCCCTTTCTTCCACACTCAGTTTCAGATAACAGTGATATCCAGTCTGAGGTACTCTGCTTAACAAGCACTTAGCCCAATCTCTTTTATCAACATCATGGATTCCACAAGCCATCTCAAACGCTTCAATCCATTGGAGGATATCAGAACCCTCCGCATACACAGCAACCAAATCTTTCATAAACTTGGTGGCTGGGGACCTGAAACTCTCAACTGGTTTCGCTGAAGTCTCCACTCTAGCTTTCTCTAGCTGAATTCGCTGACATTCAGTGTCCTTGTTCTTAAGTTCAAATCCCTATCCTTTAGTTCCAGATACCTGGCTTTAAGGGTCGCTTGCTGTGCCAACTCCTCTTTCTTAAGCTCAGCTTCTATTTCCAACTTTATATATTCAAAGGCCAACATCCTTAATAATTCAAGTTCCAGGGAATTCCCTGAAGAAACATTGCTGGAGGTCGGAACAGAGGCAGCAGGAATGGTGGCGTTCCCAGAATCAGATTCAACAACAGCCCCAGGGGCAGGGTCCTCATTGGGTGCACACCCCCACCCCCCTTCATTAAGAGCTTCACAATCAGCCTGGTAGTCCACCAGGGCAGCTATCAGCTCAATTTATCATTTACCATTTGCAATAGATTCCATTGCTTGCAATGTAGTTATCTTGTACACAACTAAACCTCAGTTTAAAAAGAATGTATGATATTTTGTAAGTGGCAAGGTTACACACTGATTCTTAAAACCATAAGCATCCCACCGCTGCCACTAGTGTAAAAGACCGGAGGGTGGCGTCTGTACTCCTGCTCTCTATATGGCAGAATCAAAGCACAGAGCACCCCAGCCAAGATTCTCTGTTATTGGTAACGTAGTCGAGCAATCAAGGCTTAGCTCTCAGGAGGTGATGCAGGCTGGTTCTTAAGTACAGTGTAGTCCCCAAGCACCCACAAAGGAATGTCCACATTAGTGAAAACACAGTCTTTATATAAATAAGGTTCATGTTATATACACAATCACAATAACATACTATAATGGCAAATATATACAGATCTATGTGGTACCACTCAACTATCGATTCCTTTGAAATGCATCGACTGCTAACAGTTCAAAATGGCATACGAATCAGATTATTAAATGAATCAACGATAGACACAGAAAGAATGCAAGTTAAATCAAGCAGTGGTAGAACAGTCTCCCACTACCATGAGACCGTTCTGTGCGAGGATCCCCCCCACCTGGGCAACCTGTAAATAAAGCGTATTTGATAAGCCCACTCCAATTATGCTTAATATAGTCTTGATGCCTTCTAAAGGTTCTATGACCCAAAAGTACCTGGTTTCGTAGAGTTCTTTGGTGAGTCGTCGAAGGGCCCTTCTTGCGTGCCGTCCAGAGTCGGTGAAGAAAAAGGGTCAACACTGTAGTTGCAGCAGCAGTTTCGGTTCTTGCGGTGCTCATTGACGATCGGTCGAAAACGTCCTGCAAGCTGAGGCGTGCGGTGCAACTTGACGATGAGTGTTAGTTGCCGCAATAAGTCGATGCAGAACTTTGGCCCAGCAAGGGCGTCGGGTAGTCAGCGTCTCTGTGGTCTTCGGGTGGTGGAAAACCTACCGGCAGATTCTACTCGGTCGGCGGCGGCCTTGACTTTCTCCGGCAGGACGAAAGCAGTCGACGGTGATGAGCAAGGGAGTCCTTGAATCAAATGTCTTAGGCAAAGGAGCACTGCGGCTCCGGTCGGCGACAGCGGTCATCGACGGTGGACGGCCGTCCAGTGCTTTTCTTCGTTCTCCTCGGCGGTCCCCTTCTCCGGTCCACAGCCTTTCGTAGGTCTGACTACCAGGGAGATTTGGCAAAGATCAGCTGGTGCATGATGATCCCTCGTAGCTCGGGAAGAGGTCTCCTAGCCAAGTCCTCTCTTGGATCAGTTCCTTGAAGGCACGGCAGTTTTCAGATTAACGAAGGACAGCAACAGCAGTTCTTCTTCTTCCAGTGGGCTTCAAGGTTAAGCATCAAGTATCAACTTCAGCTTCTGAATGATTTCCATCAGTGAGAGGCCCACAGATATACTGTTGATCTCCCATTCACTCTGCTGGGTCACACTAAGGCAACCAATCGTTTGGAAGGGCATTCAGGCAGACAGGCAACCAATCAGGCTCACAATGCATTCAGGCCATTCTTCTCCATCCAGACATTCACGACACGGAATGTGGATTCGGACAAGCACCCAGCCATTCAGCTCTCCACACTGCATTCATACCAGTTTCGGGCAGGGCTGTCTCAGTCATTGTGTCAAACACCAGATTCTAGACACCCACAACAGGAAATGCGTATTCGTCACACACTCCATTCACCCAGGTCCCACCCCACAGGCTTCCCCACAACATACAGTAATTGGGAAAGCTCCAGCCGGATTGGCCTGGACTTCCCCCACAACACCATATATGGAACTTCCACCCAACAGCGAGTCAGGGGGAATGGACAGAGACAGGGCTTCCCAGGACTTCGGGAAACAAGGTAACAGGCGATGGAAAGCAAGAGGCCATGAGGGCCATCTTGTCTCCATCAGGAATCCACTGATTCCAATGGCAGGGCCTGGGCATCCCAAAATGGAGGATGCTCAGGGCACCTGTCAATTCAGCACAGAGCTGCCACCAGCCCGTATCCTGCTCTGTGGGCCAACCACAGGTGCCCAAAAACATACACTAGGAGTATGGGGTCGTACTCCCACCCATGGGTGCCATAAGGGTATCCCAAGGGTCTGTTCACCAAACCAAAAACAGCAAGAGCCGCACCGCCAGGAGTCCCACATGAACTCCTGCACTGAAAACAAGACAGAACATACATGATAATCAATAAAGGACAAGGATTCAGAGGCCCTGTCCCTCCGGTGCATTTGCAGCATCACACTGGCCCATTTCCTACGCCCATTGCAGTCCCATTTCCTAAACCAGACTTAGAAAGAATGAGGCTTCTCAGTCCGGGAAGGGACCCCCAGGGGGAAAGTATCTGGTATCATGTTCCTTTTGCAGCACCTGAAAGAGAAGCAGAGGAAGGGGTTTATACCCGCAGACTTGCTAAAGACTCCAGGCAGGTCATTTTCACGAGCAAACAAAGTATCATTTACTCACTGGTAGCGGGTCTATCCTGATCTTCCTCTGATTGACTACGTATTCAGAGGCCACCCCAGCCACAGAAGTTGGATTGCTGAAGCCTTCCCAAGCTATTGAACGTCTGGAGGCAGTAGACCGGGCTCTGCTGCAACGCTCTCTCTGGTCCCAAGCTATTGCACGTCTGGAGGCAGTAGACCGGGCTCTGCCGCAACGCTCTCTCTGCTCCCAAGCTATTGAATGTCTAGAGGCAGTAGACCGGGCTCTGCCGCAACGCTCTCTCTGCTCCCAAGCTATTGAACGTCTGGAGGCAGTAGACCGGGCTCTGCCGCAACGCTCTCTCTGCTCCCAAGCTATTGAACGTCTGGAGGCAGTAGACCGGGCTCTGCCGCAACGCTCTCTCTGCTCCCAAGCTATTGAACGCTCTCTCTGGTCCCAAGCTATTGAACGTCTGGAGGCAGTAGACCGGGCTCTGCCGCAACGCTCTCTCTGCTCCCAAGCTATTGAACGCTCTCTCTGGTCCCAAGCTATTGCACATCTGGAGGCAGTAGACCGGGCTCTGCCGCAACGCTCTCTCTGCTCCCAAGCTATTGAACGTCTGGAGGCAGTAGACCGGGCTCTGCCGCAACGCTCTCTCTGCTCCCAAGCTATTGAACGTCTGGAGGCAGTAGACCGGGCTCTGCCGCAACGCTCTCTCTGCTCCCAAGCTATTGAACGTCTGGAGGCAGTAGACCGGGCTCTGCCGCAACGCTCTCTCTGCTCCCAAGCTATTGAACGTCTGGAGGCAGTAGACCGGGCTCTGCCGCAACGCTCTCTCTGCTCCCAAGCTATTGAACGTCTGGAGGCAGTAGACCGGGCTCTGCCGCAACGCTCTCTCTGCTCCCAAGCTATTGAACGTCTGGAGGCAGTAGACCGGGCTCTGCCGCAACGCTCTCTCTGCTCCCAAGCTATTGAACGTCTGGAGGCAGTAGACCGGGCTCTGCCGCAACGCTCTCTCTGCTCCCAAGCTATTGAACGTCTGGAGGCAGTAGACCGGGCTCTGCCGCAACGCTCTCTCTGCTCCCAAGCTATTGAACGTCTGGAGGCAGTAGACCGGGCTCTGCCGCAACGCTCTCTCTGCTCCCAAGCTATTGAACGCTCTCTCTGGTCCCAAGCTATTGCACGTCTGGAGGCAGTAGACCGGGCTCTGCCGCAACGCTCTCTCTGCTCCCAAGCTATTGAACGTCTAGAGGCAGTAGACCGGGCTCTGCCGCAACGCTCTCTCTGCTCCCAAGCTATTGAACGTCTGGAGGCAGTAGACCGGGCTCTGCCGCAACGCTCTCTCTGCTCCCAAGCTATTGAACGTCTGGAGGCAGTAGACCGGGCTCTGCCGCAACTCTCTCTCTGCTCCCAAGCTATTGAACGTCTGGAGGCACTCTCTGCTCCGCTTTTGACTGGGGGTGTGCAGGATTTTAGCAGAGGGGTGGACAACCAATTACACCTCATTGTGAAATTCTCATCAGCTGAGCACATTGGTGTTTGCTCAAGTCAACTGCTTACACATGAATACAAGTTATCATCACTGGGAGAGCCTGTGCCAGTCTTGCTTACTCGGTATTCCACCCTCTCTAAAAACAGATTCAGTTAGCACCAGTTGAAGTCCTTGACTTACTGGACGTGTTTTGTGGGAATTATACTTGTATTATTGGCTCATAACAATCTAATCAACATTTGTCATTTGTATAGCGCCTTTCACCATTGTTATGGTCCCAACGCGCTGTAGGTAGAATGCCCTCGTGGGACCGAAGTCCAAGTATGGGAAATTCATCAAAGGAGTTTAGAATGCGTGTGTGCATTTTAGTCCAAGTGAAGTTGGGTAGGGGTGGCCAGGTCCCTACTAGCCACCCATATCGAGCTGTCAAGTGGATGGGTGCTATGAGGTTCCCGGAATGTGCTCTGTGGCTTACAGCCTTATGCATGGCAGGGAGATTTGGGATGGGGCATATGTGTGGCAGGTCCCGGATTTCAAACACAAACGGCCGATAAAAAAAGCACAGCATCTCTACTATACATGAAGAGGTAGGGAGCATAATACATGGGTGGGGGTGAGGGCTGGGAGAACCCCATCCGCCCATGAGCCACAGTCTGCAACTTACTGCTGTGTGTGTATCTTTGGCATATTGTAAATGTGCCTTTGGGGGTCTTTTAATTACAACCCCCTACCCCAATGATGTCCCCAGAAATGAGATCACATGACCGACCATGGCAGGAAATGGAACAACAAATGTCACACGTCCAAGACCCCCCTCCTTTCCACACGCAGGTGTCCGGAGTATTTTAAGGAGTAAACCTGTCTAGTTAAGTGTCAGCAGATTTCAAAGGTAGCACATCCCAGCTGGGTGGCGTGGTGGCTGAGAATGCAAAGGTTAAGGCGGAGATAAAGGAGTGCCTGTGGGAAATCCAGGGAGGTTGCTGTAAGGAGACGACTGTGTCAAAACAGTGAACATCCCTGCTGCAAAATGTATGTCAAATATGCAAGTGTCTAAGTAGGGAGTGCTGAAGTGTACTGCTTGCCCTTTATCCTATCCAGACAATGGGCCAGTGGAGTCCAAAAGAAGGTCCCTAGCCAGCAAGCAACACTGCAGCAGTCCTTTAGAAGTGTATGCAACAGTCTGCCAGTGCTGCCCCCTTTAAAAATGAGTTCAGTGATGTACCCATTAAATGTTCCTGCGTATTTATTTATTTATTGTTCACTTGTTAGGCGCTTATACAGGAAGTAAATACTATTTCAAAGCGCCCACAGGGCAGCAGGGAGGGGACAAGGGGATAGGTGCTGTGGTGCTCATGGGTGAGCGAGAGATGAAGTGCAATGTAAGGTAAGTGCAAGGGTACAGGGTAGAGGGCAAGCCGAGACAAGTGCTGAGGATAAACAGAAGCTGGGGCTGGAGGACAGGGCCTGAGGATGCATAAGGGCCCCGAACACCAAACAAGCCACTGTGAGATTAGCAGAGGACAGAGGGAGGGAAGGAGGAGGCAAAGAGGAAAGTCTTGAGGAGCTTCCGAAATTTAAGAAAGTCCTACTCAAGACGAAGAGGGAGGCTGTTCCATAGGAGGGAGCCAGCTGAGGAAAGCGATCTAACTCCTGCTCTCCGTTTAGCGAAACGCTTTACACACAAAGAGTTGGTGCCAGAGGAGCGCAGAGGGCTAGAGGGGGAATATTTAGTGAGAGAGAATTGCAGATAGTGTGGCCCCCGGCCCCAGACAGCCTTGTGGATGATAGAGGGATTTGAATTTAACCCGTGAAGCAACCGGGAACCAGTGAAGACTTTTCAGTGCAAGAGAGATGTGGTCCCTGGGCTTGAGGCCAAGGATAAGTCTTGCTGCCCTATTCTGGATTAGCTGAAGGGGTCGCAGAGTGGAAGATGGTAGGTTCAGGAGGAGGCTTTTGCAATAGTCGAGTCTAGAGAGAAGCAGGGCTCGGCTAACATTGAGCTTCTGGGGACAGTGAGAAAAGGCAGGATTCCCTTGATAAGGAAGAGCTGAAAGTGGGACTTCTTAGCAATGTCCTGAGTATGAGGGAGGAAGGAGAGAGAGGAGTCGAAGATGACTATGTACGGGTGCTAGTGTGTGTCTATATGCCGCAAGTAGAAAGTCTGTGCGGCGACATCTCAACCATCAATCTGAGGTCCCCGTATTAGTATTTAAAAAGTCCCTACTGCAAAATACATGTTTTATAATAACAATAATAAAAATAATTTGTTATTTTTAATGTGCTTAATACCCAGAGGTTTCCAGGCGCAGACCTGGGGATCAAACCTGTGTTGCTCTGCATCGTCTTGCTTGCAAGGCAAGTGCGTTGCCCCTGAGCTATCCTCTTTTCATGATGACCCCCCACCCCAATTTGGCCCTATGGGACGGGACTGGAAGTCAGGTAGCTGGGACAGGAAGTCAGCCGAGAACACTCCTGTTGTGCAGCAGCACATTTGAAGGCAAATCCCACTCCCCTTCCATCATGTTCCTTTCCCTGCCCACAACCCCTTTACCTGCACCAACACCCAGACCCCCCTCGAGCTCCATATCACCCCTTTTCTCTGCCCCAGCCTCCTCACACTGCTTTCTTTGGCCTCTAGCGCCATCAAACCCCTTTTCTCCCCCAGTCTTCTCACACACCTTTTCTTGCCCCCTCACATCCCTTTTATCACCCCCTAGTCCCTCAACCCCATGTTCTGACCCCCAAATCCCCCTCATACCACTTTTACCATTCCCCCTCAACCCCTTTCCTCTCCCCCAGACTCCTTCATTTTTTTTGTAAAGTATTTTATTAGCATTTGTGCAAATACATATGTTTTAATAATTAACAGATATTAACGTAACAAACAAACAGATAACCAAAGCAGTCTTCAAGTTGCAGTGTGAAGTTCTTGTCGATTTGAGTGAGGAGGGGGCAGGTGTCCAGCGAATCCGATGCCAGAAGGGGTTGGTTTCAAGGGGTTTCCATCTCTCGGATGGTTCTTCGTCAACTTGCTGTTATGGGTGCATTTTCAGGGGGGTTTATGGTCCGCGGCGTACTGTATGTCGCGCAGCAGAGCTTTCCATGATTCTAGAGTGTCATTGGCATTGTCGCCGCCTGCGTTGATTCCCTCCTGCCAGGCTCTGGGCTCAGCTTCCGTCCATCTTTCTAGGTCTTTAAGCCATCGTTCATGCCTCGGACCCCCCGGTGACTTCCAAGCCATTGCTATGGATCTCTTTGCGAGAATGCAGGCTAAGTCCATTAGTTTGAATAGGTGTTTGTACTTGCTCAGTCTGGGATGGGCCCCTAATAAGCATTCTTTTGGGTTCCACTCGTATCTGGTTAGGCCAGCGTTCGTGCAGGTGTTTTTCACCATGGACCAGAATTTTGCCGTTTTGGTGAAAGTCCAGAACATGTGGATCATGTCAGCTTTGTTGTTTCCGCACCAGGGGCATTGTGGAGATACCTGTTTGTTGAAGGTAGCCACTCTCGATGGGGTCATGTACGTTCTATATAAGACGTTCAGCTGGATCTGTTTGAATCTGGTGTTTCTTGACACTTCTTTGGGGTATAGTAATATTCGCTCCCATTCGTTATCTAATAGTGTGATTTCCAGCTCGGTTTCCCATTTTTGTCTCAGTGGCGTGCTTTTCGGGTTAGGTCTGTCGCCCCAGACTCCTTCATATCCCTTTTCCCGGCCCCCATCCACCCCTTTTCCTGGCCACCAACGCCCTCAATCCCTTTACTCAGCCCCCTCACACCTCTTTTCTAGCCCTCAGCCGGCCCCTTTTCACCTTTTTTCTAAGCCCCCGACCTGTTCGGCACACCCATTTCCCTGGCTCGGCTTGCGCTTGGCCCCACGAGCCAGGCCAGAGCCTCTGGCTCGGCCCTAGCCAAGACATCCCCGGCTCTCCGAGCTCCATCTAAGACATCCCCGGCTCTCCCAGCTCTACATAAGACATCCCTGGCTCTCCCAGCTCCACCTACGACATCCCTGGCTCTCCCAGCTCCACCTACGACATCCCTGGCTCTCCCAGCTTCACCTAAGACATCCCTGACTCTCCCAGCTCCACCTACGAAATCCTTGGCTCTCCCAGCTCGACCTACGACATCCCTGGCTCTCCCAGCTCCACCTAAGACATCCCTGGCTCTCCCAGCTACACCCAAGACATTCCTGGCTCTCCCAGCAAAACCTATGACATCCCTGGCTCTCCCAGCTCCACCTAAGACATCCCTGGCTCTCTCAGCTCCACCTACCACATCCCTGGCTCTTCCAGCTCCACCTAAGACATCCCTGGCTCTCCCAGCTCCACCTACGACATCCCTGGCTCTCCCAGCTCCATCTACGACATCCCTGGCTCTCCCAGCTCCACCTACGACATCCCTGGCTCTCCCACCTCCACCTACGACATCCCTGGCTCTTCCAGCTCCACCTACGACATCCCTGGCTCTTCCAGCTCCACCTAAGACATCCCTGGCTCTCCCAGCTCCACCTACGACATCCCTGGCTCTCCCAGCTCCACCTAAGACATCACTGGCTCTCCCAGCTCCACCTACAACATCCCTGGCTCTCCCAGCTTCATCTACGACATCCCTAGCTCTCCCAGCTCCACCTACCACATCCCTGGCTCTTCCAGCTCCAGCTAAGACATCCCTGGCTCTCCCAGCTCCACCTACGACATCCCTGGCTCTCCCCGCTCCACCTAAGACATCACTGGCTCTCCCATCACCACCTAAGACACCCCTGGCTCTCCCACCTCCACCTAAGACACCCCTGGCTCTCCCAGCTCCACCTAAGATATCACTGGCTCTCCCAGCTCCACCTTAGACATATCTGGCTCTCCCAGCTTCACCTAAGACATCCCTGGCTCTCCCAGCTCCACCTAAGACATCCCTGGCTCTCCCAGCTCCAACTAAGACATCCCTGGCTCTCCTAACTCTACCTACCACATCCCTGGCTCTTCCAGCTCCACCTAAGACATCCCTGGCTCTCCCAGCTCCACCTAAGACACCCCTGGCTCTCCCAGCTCCACCTAAGACACCCCTGGCTCTCCCAGCTCCACCGAAGACATCACTGGCTCTCCCAGCTCCGCCTAAGACATCACTGGCTCTCCCAGCTCCACCTAAGACACCCCTGGCTCTCCCAGCTCCACCTAAGACACCCCTGGCTCACCCAGCTCCACCTAAGACATCCCTGGCTCTCCCAGCTCCACCTAAGACATCCCTGGCTCTCCCAGCTCCACCTAAAACACCCCTGGCTCTCCCAGCTCCACCTAAGACATCACTGGCTCTCCCAGCTCCACCTTGGACATATCTGGCTCTCCCAGCTTCACCTAAGACATACATGGCTCTCCCACCTCCACCTAAATACCCCTGGCTCTCCCAGGTCCACCTAAGACACCCCTGGCTCTCCCAGCTCCACCTAAGACATCACTGGCTCTCCCAGCTCCACCTTAGACATATCTGGCTCTCCCAGCTTCACCTAAGACATCCCTGGCTTTCCCTGCTCCACCTAAGAGATCCCTGGCTCTCCCAGCTCCACCTAAGACATCCCTGGCTCTCCCAGCTCCACCTAAGACACCCCTGGCTCTCCCAGCTCCACCTTAGACATCCCTGCCTCTCCCAGCTCCACCTTAGACATATCTGGCTCTCCCAGCTTCACCTAAGACATACATGGCTCTCCCACCTCCACCTAAGACACCCCTGGCTCTCCCAGCTCCACCTAAGACATCACTGGCTCTCCCAGCTCCACCTTAGACATATCTGGCTCTCCCAGCTCCACCTAAGATATCCCTGGCTCTCCCAGCTCCACCTAAGACATCCCTCGCTCTCCCAGCTCCACCTAAGACATCCCTGGCTCTCCTAACTCCAACTACCACATCCCTGGCTCTTCCAGCTCCACCTAAGACACCCCTGGCTCTCCCAGCTCCACCTAAGACATCACTGGCTCTCCCAGCTCCGCCTAAGACATCACTGGCTCTCCCAGCTCCACCTAAGACATCCCTGGCTCTCCCAGCTCCACCTAAGACACCCCTGGCTCTCCCAGCTCCACCTAAGACATCACTGGCTCTCCCAGCTCCACCTTAGACATATCCGGCTCTCCCAGCTTCACCTAAGACATACATGGCTCTCCCACCTCCACCTAAGACACCCCTGGCTCTCCCAGCTCCACCTAAGACACCCCTGGCTCTACCAGCTCCACCTAAGACATCACTGGCTCTCCCAGCTCCACCTTAGACATATCTGACTCTCCCAGCTTCACCTAAGACATACATGGCTCTCCCACCTCCACCTAAGACATCCCTGGCTCTCCCAGCTCCACCTAAGACACCCCTGGCTCTTCCAGCTCCACCTAAGACATCACTGGCTCTCCCAGCTCCACCTAAGACATCCCTGGCTCTCCCAGCTCCACCTACGAGATCCCTGGCTCTCCCACCT
Organism: Ambystoma mexicanum; assembly: GCF_040938575.1. Classification (NCBI taxonomy): domain Eukaryota; kingdom Metazoa; phylum Chordata; class Amphibia; order Caudata; family Ambystomatidae; genus Ambystoma; species Ambystoma mexicanum. Next base: position 794,376,818 of record NC_090938.1, on the reverse strand, counting down.
CCACCTAAGACATCCCTGGCTCTCCCAGCTCCACCTAAGACATCCCTGGCACTTCCAGCTCCAACTTAGACATCCCTGGCTCTCCCAGCTCCACCTACGACATGCCTGGCTCTCCCACCTCCACCTAAGACATCCCTGGCTCTTCCAGCTCAACCTAAGACATACATGGGTCTCCCAGCTCCACCTACGACATCCCTGGCTCTCCCACCTCCACCTAAGACATCCCTGGCTCTTCCAGCTCTACCTAAGACATACATGGGTCTCCCAGCTCCACCTACGACATCCTTGGCTCTCCCAGCTCCACCTAAGACATCCCTGGCTCTTCCAGCTCTACCTAAGACATACATGGCTCTCCCACCTCCACCTAAGACATCCGTGGCTCTCCCAGCTCCACCTACGACATCCCTGGCTCTCCCAGCTCCACCTAAGACATCCCTGGCTCTCCCAGCTTCACCTACGACATTGCTGGCTCTCCCAGCTCCACCTAAGACATCCCTGGCTCTCCCAGCTCCACCTACGACATCCCTGGCTCTCCCAGGTCCACCTATGACATCCCTGGCTCTCCCAGCTCCACCTACGACATCCCTGGCTCTCCCACCTCCACCTAAGACATCCCTGGCTCTTCCAGCTCCACCTAAGACATCCCTGGCTCTCCCAGCTCCACCTAAGACACCCCTGGCTCTTCCAGCTCCACCTACGACACCCCTGGCTCTTACAGCTCCACCTAAGACACCCCTGGCTCTGCCAGCTCCACCTAAGACATCCCTGGCTCTCCCAGCTTCACCTAAGACATCCCTGGCTCTCCCAGCTCCACCTAAGACATCACTGGCTCTCCCAGCTTCACCTATGACATCCCTGGCTCTCCCAGCTCCACCTAAGACATCCCTGGCTCTCCCAGCTTCACCTAAGACATCCCTGGCTCTCCCAGCTCCACCTAAGACACCCCTGGCTCTCCCAGCTCCACCTAAGACATCCCTGGCTCTCCCAGCTACACCTAAGACACCCCTGGCTCTCCCAGCTCCACCTAAGACATCACTGGCTCTCCCAGCTCCACCTTAGACATATCTGGCTCTCCCAGCTTCACCTAAGACATACATGGCTCTCCCACCTCCACCTAAGACACCCCTGGCTCTCCCAGCTCCACCTAAGAGACCCCTGGCTCTACCAGCTCCACCTAAGACATCACTGGCTCTCCCAGCTCCACCTTAGACATATCTGGCTCTCCCAGCTTCACCTAAGACATACATGGCTCTCCCACTTCCACCTAAGACATCCCTGGCTCTCCCAGCTCCACCTAAGACATCCATGGCTCCCCCAGCTCCACCTAAGACATCCCTGGCTCTCCCAGCTCCACCTTAGACATCCCTGGCTCTCCCAGCTCCACCTTAGACATATCTGGCTCTCCCAGCTTCACCTAAGACATACATGGCTCTCCCACCTCCACCTAAGACACCCCTGGCTCTCCCAGCTCCACCTAAGACACCCCTGGCTCTTCCAGCTCCACCTAAGACATCACTGGCTCTCCCAGCTCCACCTAAGACATCCCTGGCTCTCCCAGCTCCACCTACGAGATCCCTGGCTCTCCCACCTCCACCTAAGACATCCCTGGCTCTCCCAGCTCCACCTAAGACATCCCTGGCACTTCCAGCTCCAACTTAGACATCCCTGGCTCTCCCAGCTCCACCTACGACATCCCTGGCTCTCCCACCTCCACCTAAGACATCCCTGGCTCTTCCAGTTCTACCTAAGACATACATGGGTCTCCCAGCTCCACCTACGACATCCCTGGCTCTCCCACCTCCACCTAAGACATCCCTGGCTCTTCCAGCTCTACCTAAGACATACATGGGTCTCCCAGCTCCGCCTACGACATCCCTGGCTCTCCCAGCTCCACCTAAGACATCCCTGGCTCTTCCAGCTCTACCTAAGACATACATGGCTCTCCCACCTCCACCTAAGACATCCGTGGCTCTCCCAGCTCCACCTACGACATCCCTGGCTCTCCCAGCTCCACCTAAGACATCCCTGGCTCTCCCAGCTTCACCTACGACATCCCTGGCTCTCCCAGCTCCACCTAAGACATCCCTGGCTCTCCCAGCTCCACCTACGACATCCCTGGCTCTCCCAGGTCCACCTACGACATCCCTGGCTCTCCCAGCTTCACCTACGACATCCCTGGCTCTCCCAGCTCCACCTAAGACATCCCTGGCTCTCCCAGCTCCACCTACGACATCCCTGGCTCTCCCAGGTCCACCTACGACATCCCTGGCTCTCCCAGCTCCACCTATGACATCCCTGGCTCTCCCAGCTCCACCTACGACATCCCTGGCTCTCCCACCTCCACCTAAGACATCACTGGCTCTCCCAGATCCACCTTAGACATCTCTGGCTCTCCCAGCTTCACCTACGACATCCCTGGCTCTCCCAGCTCCACCTAAGACATCCCTGGCTCTCCCAGCTTCACCTAAGACATCCCTGGCTCTCCCAGCTCCACCTACGACATCCCTGGCTCTCCCAGCTCCACCTAAGACATCCCTGGCTCTTCCAGCTCCCCCTACGACATCCCTGGCTCTCGCAGCTCCACCTATGACATCCCTGGCTCTTCCAGCTTCACCTAAGACATCCTTGGCTCTGCCAGCTCCACCTAAGACATCACTGGCTCTCCCAGCTCCACCTTAGACATCTCTGGCTCTCCCAGCTTCACCTAAGACATCCCTGGCTCTCCCAGCTCCACCTACCACATCCCTGGCTCTTCCAGCTCCACCTTAGACATCACTGGCTCTCCCAGCTCCGCCTAAAACATCACTGGCTCTCCCAGCTCCACCTAAGACACCACTGGCTCTCCCAGCTCCACCTGAGACACCCCTGGCTCTCCCAGCTCCACCTAAGACATCCATGGCTCTCCCAGCTCCACCTAAGACACCCCTGGCTCTCCCAGCTCCACCTAAAACATCACTGGCTCTCCCAGCTCCACCTTAGACATCACTGGCTCTCCCAGCTCCACCTAAGACATCCCTGGCTCTCCCAGCTCCACCTACGACATGCCTGGCTCTCCCACCTCCACCTAAGACATCCCTGGCTCTTCCAGCTCAACCTAAGACATACATGGGTCTCCCAGCTCCACCTACGACATCACTGGCTCTCCCACCTCCACCTAAGACATCCCTGGCTCTTCCAGCTCTACCTAAGACATACATGGGTCTCCCAGCTCCACCTACGACATCCCTGGCTCTCCCAGCTCCACCTAAGACATCCCTGGCTCTTCCAGCTCTACCTAAGACATACATGGCTCTCCCACCTCCACCTAAGACATCCGTGGCTCTCCCAGCTCCACCTACGACATCCCTGGCTCTCCCAGCTCCACCTAAGACATCCCTGGCTCTCCCAGCTTCACCTACGACATTGCTGGCTCTCCCAGCTCCACCTAAGACATCCCTGGCTCTCCCAGCTCCACCTACGACATCCCTGGCTCTCCCAGGTCCACCTACGACATCCCTGGCTCTCCCAGCTCCACCTACGACATCCCTGGCTCTCCCACCTCCACCTAAGACATCCCTGGCTCTTCCAGCTCCACCTAAGACATCCCTGGCTCTCCCAGCTCCACCTAAGACACCCCTGGCTCTTCCAGCTCCACCTACGACACCCCTGGCTCTTACAGCTCCACCTAAGACACCCCTGGCTCTGCCAGCTCCACCTAAGACATCCCTGGCTCTCCCAGCTTCACCTAAGACATCCCTGGCTCTCCCAGCTCCACCTAAGACATCACTGGCTCTCCCAGCTTCACCTATGACATCCCTGGCTCTCCCAGCTCCACCTAAGACATCCCTGGCTCTCCCAGCTTCACCTAAGACATCCCTGGCTCTCCCAGCTCCACCTAAGACACCCCTGGCTCTCCCAGTTCCACCTAAGACATCCCTGGCTCTCCCAGCTCCACCTAAGACACCCCTGGCTCTCCCAGCTCCACCTAAGACATCACTGGCTCTCCCAGCTCCACCTTAGACATATCTGGCTCTCCCAGCTTCACCTAAGACATACATGGCTCTCCCACCTCCACCTAAGACACCCCTGGCTCTCCCAGCTCCACCTAAGAGACCCCTGGCTCTACCAGCTCCACCTAAGACATCACTGGCTCTCCCAGCTCCACCTTAGACATATCTGGCTCTCCCAGCTTCACCTAAGACATACATGGCTCTCCCACCTCCACCTAAGACATCCCTGGCTCTCCCAGCTCCACCTAAGACATCCATGGCTCCCCCAGCTCCACCTAAGACATCCCTGGCTCTCCCAGCTCCACCTTAGACATCCCTGGCTCTCCCAGCTCCACCTTAGACATATCTGGCTCTCCCAGCTTCACCTAAGACATACATGGCTCTCCCACCTCCACCTAAGACACCCCTGGCTCTCCCAGCTCCACCTAAGACACCCCTGGCTCTTCCAGCCCCACCTAAGACATCACTGGCTCTCCCAGCTCCACCTAAGACATCCCTGGCTCTCCCAGCTCCACCTACGAGATCCCTGGCTCTCCCACCTCCACCTAAGACATCCCTGGCTCTCCCAGCTCCACCTAAGACATCCCTGGCACTTCCAGCTCCAACTTAGACATCCCTGGCTCTCCCAGCTCCACCTACGACATCCCTGGCTCTCCCACCTCCACCTAAGACATCCCTGGCTCTTCCAGTTCTACCTAAGACATACATGGGTCTCCCAGCTCCACCTACGACATCCCTGGCTCTCCCACCTCCACCTAAGACATCCCTGGCTCTTCCAGCTCTACCTAAGACATACATGGGTCTCCCAGCTCCACCTACGACATCCCTGGCTCTCCCAGCTCCACCTAAGACATCCCTGGCTCTTCCAGCTCTACCTAAGACATACATGGCTCTCCCACCTCCACCTAAGACATCCGTGGCTCTCCCAGCTCCACCTACGACATCCCTGGCTCTCCCAGCTCCACCTAAGACATCCCTGGCTCTCCCAGCTTCACCTACGACATTGCTGGCTCTCCCAGCTCCACCTAAGACATCCCTGGCTCTCCCAGCTCCACCTACGACATCCCTGGCTCTCCCAGGTCCACCTACGACATCCCTGGCTCTCCCAGCTCCACCTACGACATCCCTGGCTCTCCCACCTCCACCTAAGACATCCCTGGCTCTCCCAGCTTCACCTAAGACATCCCTGGCTCTCCCAGCTCCACCTAAGACACCCCTGGCTCTCCCAGTTCCACCTAAGACATCCCTGGCTCTCCCAGCTCCACCTAAGACACCCCTGGCTCTCCCAGCTCCACCTAAGACATCACTGGCTCTCCCAGCTCCACCTTAGACATATCTGGCTCTCCCAGCTTCACCTAAGACATACATGGCTCTCCCACCTCCACCTAAGACACCCCTGGCTCTCCCAGCTCCACCTAAGAGACCCCTGGCTCTACCAGCTCCACCTAAGACATCACTGGCTCTCCCAGCTCCACCTTAGACATATCTGGCTCTCCCAGCTTCACCTAAGACATACATGGCTCTCCCACCTCCACCTAAGACATCCCTGGCTCTCCCAGCTCCACCTAAGACATCCATGGCTCCCCCAGCTCCACCTAAGACATCCCTGGCTCTCCCAGCTCCACCTTAGACATCCCTGGCTCTCCCAGCTCCACCTTAGACATATCTGGCTCTCCCAGCTTCACCTAAGACATACATGGCTCTCCCACCTCCACCTAAGACACCCCTGGCTCTCCCAGCTCCACCTAAGACACCCCTGGCTCTTCCAGCTCCACCTAAGACATCACTGGCTCTCCCAGCTCCACCTAAGACATCCCTGGCTCTCCCAGCTCCACCTACGAGATCCCTGGCTCTCCCACCTCCACCTAAGACATCCCTGGCTCTCCCAGCTCCACCTAAGACATCCCTGGCACTTCCAGCTCCAACTTAGACATCCCTGGCTCTCCCAGCTCCACCTACGACATCCCTGGCTCTCCCACCTCCACCTAAGACATCCCTGGCTCTTCCAGTTCTACCTAAGACATACATGGGTCTCCCAGCTCCACCTACGACATCCCTGGCTCTCCCACCTCCACCTAAGACATCCCTGGCTCTTCCAGCTCTACCTAAGACATACATGGGTCTCCCAGCTCCGCCTACGACATCCCTGGCTCTCCCAGCTCCACCTAAGACATCCCTGGCTCTTCCAGCTCTACCTAAGACATACATGGCTCTCCCACCTCCACCTAAGACATCCGTGGCTCTCCCAGCTCCACCTGCGACATCCCTGGCTCTCCCAGCTCCACCTAAGACATCCCTGGCTCTCCCAGCTTCACCTACGACATCCCTGGCTCTCCCAGCTCCACCTAAGACATCCCTGGCTCTCCCAGCTCCACCTACGACATCCCTGGCTCTCCCAGGTCCACCTACGACATCCCTGGCTCTCCCAGCTTCACCTACGACATCCCTGGCTCTCCCAGCTCCACCTAAGACATCCCTGGCTCTCCCAGCTCCACCTACGACATCCCTGGCTCTCCCAGGTCCACCTACGACATCCCTGGCTCTCCCAGCTCCACCTATGACATCCCTGGCTCTCCCAGCTCCACCTACGACATCCCTGGCTCTCCCACCTCCACCTAAGACATCACTGGCTCTCCCAGATCCACCTTAGACATCTCTGGCTCTCCCAGCTTCACCTACGACATCCCTGGCTCTCCCAGCTCCACCTAAGACATCCCTGGCTCTCCCAGCTTCACCTAAGACATCCCTGGCTCTCCCAGCTCCACCTACGACATCCCTGGCTCTCCCAGCTCCACCTAAGACATCCCTGGCTCTTCCAGCTCCCCCTACGACATCCCTGGCTCTCGCAGCTCCACCTATGACATCCCTGGCTCTTCCAGCTTCACCTAAGACATCCTTGGCTCTGCCAGCTCCACCTAAGACATCACTGGCTCTCCCAGCTCCACCTTAGACATCTCTGGCTCTCCCAGCTTCACCTAAGACATCCCTGGCTCTCCCAGCTCCACCTACCACATCCCTGGCTCTTCCAGCTCCACCTTAGACATCCCTGGCTCTCCCAGCTCCACCTAAGACACCCCTGGCTCTCCCAGCTCCGCCTAAGACATCACTGGCTCTTCCAGCTCCACCTAAGACATCACTGGCTCTCCCAGCTCCGCCTAAGACATCACTGGCTCTCCCAGCTCCACCTAAGACACCTAAGACATCACTGGCTCTCCCAGCTCCGCCTAAGACATCACTGGCTCTCCCAGCTCCACCTAAGACACCACTGGCTCTCCCAGCTCCACCTAAGACACCCCTGGCTCTCCCAGCTCCACCTAAGACATCCCTGGCTCTCCCAGCTCCACCTAAGACATCCATGGCTCTCCCAGCTCCACCTAAGACACCCCTGGCTCTCCCAGCTCCACCTAAGACATCACTGGCTCTCCCAGCTCCACCTTAGACATCACTGGCTCTCCCAGCTCCACCTAAGACATATATGGCTCTCCCAGCTTCACCTAAGACATACATGGCTCTCCCAGCTCCACCTAAAACATCCCTGGCTCTCCCAGCTCCACCTAAGACATCCCTGGCTCTCCCAGCTCCACCTAAGACATCCCTGGCTCTGCCAGCTCCACCTTAGACATATCTGGCTCTCCCAGCTCCACCTTAGACATATCTGGCTCTCCCAGCTCCACCTTAGACATCCCTGGCTCTCCCAGCTTCACCTAAGACATCCCTGGCTCTCCCAGCTCCACCTAAGACATCCCTGGCACTTCCAGCTCCAACTTAGACATCCCTGGCTCTCCCAGCTCCACCTACGACATCCCTGGCTCTCCCACCTCCACCTAAGACATCCCTGGCTCTTCCAGTTCTACCTAAGACATACATGGGTCTCCCAGCTCCACCTACGACATCCCTGGCTCTCCCACCTCCACCTAAGACATCCCTGGCTCTTCCAGCTCTACCTAAGACATACATGGCTCTCCCACCTCCACCTAAGACATCCGTGGCTCTCCCAGCTCCACCTACGACATCCCTGGCTCTCCCAGCTCCACCTAAGACATCCCTGGCTCTCCCAGCTTCACCTATGACATCCGTGGCTCTCCCAGCTCCACCTAAGACATCCCTGGCTCTCCCAGCTCCACCTACGACATCCCTGGCTCTCCCAGGTCCACCTACGACATCCCTGGCTCTCCCAGCTCCACCTATGACATCCCTGGCTCTCCCAGCTCCACCTACGACATCCCTGGCTCTCCCACCTCCACCTAAGACATCCCTGGCTCTTCCAGCTCCACCTAAGACATCCCTGGCTCTCCCAGCTCCACCTACCACATCCCTGGCTCTTCCAGCTCCGCCTACGACACCCCTGGCTCTTACAGCTCCACCTAAGACACCCCTGGCTCTGCCAGCTCCACCTAAGACATCACTGGCTCTCCCAGATCCACCTTAGACATCTCTGGCTCTCCCAGCTTCACCTACGACATCCCTGGCTCTCCCAGCTCCACCTAAGACATCCCTGGCTCTCCCAGCTTCACCTAAGACATCCCTGGCTCTCCCAGCTCCAACTACGACATCCCTGGCTCTCCCAGCTCCACCTAAGACACCCCTGGCTCTCCCAGCTCCACCTAAGACATCCCTGGCTCTCCCAGCTCCACCTAAGACATCCATGGCTCTCCCAGCTCCACCTAAGACACCCCTGGCTCTCCCAGCTCCACCTAAGACATCACTGGCTCTCCCAGCTCCACCTTAGACATCACTGGCTCTCCCAGCTCCACCTAAGACATATATGGCTCTCCCAGCTTCACCTAAGACATACATGGCTCTCCCAGCTCCACCTAAAACATCCCTGGCTCTCCCAGCTCCACCTAAGACATCCCTGGCTCTCCCAGCTCCACCTAAGACATCCCTGGCTCTGCCAGCTCCACCTTAGACATATCTGGCTCTCCCAGCTCCACCTAAGACATCCCTGGCTCTCCCAGCTCCACCTAAGACATCCCTGGCTCTCCCAGCTCCACCTAAGACATCCCTGGCTCTCCTAACTCCAACTACCACATCCCTGGCTCTTCCAGCTCCACCTAAGACACCCCTGGCTCTCCCAGCTCCACCTAAGACATCACTGGCTCTCCCAGCTCCGCCTAAGACATCACTGGCTCTCCCAGCTCCACCTAAGACACCCCTGGCTCTCCCAGCTCCACCTAAGACACCCTGGCTCTCCCAGCTCCACCTAAGACATCCCTGGCTCTCCCAGCTCCACCTAAGACACCCCTGGCTCTCCCAGCTCCACCTAAGACATCACTGGCTCTCCCAGCTCCACCTTAGACATATCCGGCTCTCCCAGCTTCACCTAAGACATACATGGCTCTCCCACCTCCACCTAAGACACCCCTGGCTCTCCCAGCTCCACCTAAGACACCCCTGGCTCTACCAGCTCCACCTAAGACATCACTGGCTCTCCCAGCTCCACCTTAGACATATCTGACTCTCCCAGCTTCACCTAAGACATACATGGCTCTCCCACCTCCACCTAAGACATCCCTGGCTCTCCCAGCTCCACCTAAGACGCCCCTGGCTCTTCCAGCTCCACCTAAGACATCACTGGCTCTCCCAGCTCCACCTAAGACATCCCTGGCTCTCCCAGCTCCACCTACGAGATCCCTGGCTCTCCCACCTCCACCTAAGACATCCCTGGCTCTCCCAGCTCCACCTAAGACATCCCTGGCACTTCCAGCTCCAACTTAGACATCCCTGGCTCTCCCAGCTCCACCTACGACATGCCTGGCTCTCCCACCTCCACCTTAGACATATCTGGCTCTCCCAGCTTCACCTAAGACATCCCTGGCTCTCCCAGCTCCACCTGCGACATCCCTGGCTCTCCCAGCTCCACCTAAGACATCCCTGGCTCTCCTAACTCTACCTACCACATCCCTGGCTCTTCCAGCTCCACCTAAGACATCCCTGGCTCTCCCAGCTCCACCTAAGACACCCCTGGCTCTCCCAGCTCCACCTAAGACACCCCTGGCTCTCCCAGCTCCACCGAAGACATCACTGGCTCTCCCAGCTCCGCCTAAGACATCACTGGCTCTCCCAGCTCCACCTAAGACACCCCTGGCTCTCCCAGCTCCACCTAAGACACCCCTGGCTCACCCAGCTCCACCTAAGACATCCCTGGCTCTCCCTGCTCCACCTACGACATCCCTGGCTCTCCCAGGTCCACCTACGACATCCCTGGCTCTCCCAGCTCCACCTACGACATCCCTGGCTCTCCCAGCTCCACCTAAGACATCCCTGGCTCTTCCAGCTCCACCTAAGACATCCCTGGCTCTCCCAGCTCCACCTAAGACACCCCTGGCTCTTCCAGCTCCACCTACGACACCCCTGGCTCTTACAGCTCCACCTAAGACACCCCTGGCTCTGCCAGCTCCACCTAAGACATCACTGGCTCTACCAGATCCACCTTAGACATCTCTGGCTCTCCCAGCTTCACCTATGACATCCCTGGCTCTCCCAGCTCCACCTAAGACATCCCTGGCTCTCCCAGCTTCACCTAAGACATCCCTGGCTCTCCCAGCTCCACCTAAGACATCACTGGCTCTCCCAGCTCCTCCCCCTAAGACATCACTGACTCTCCCAGATCCACCTTAGACATCTCTGGCTCTCCCAGCTTCACCTATGACATCCCTGGCTCTCCCAGCTCCACCTAAGACATCCCTGGCTCTCCCAGCTTCACCTAAGACATCCCTGGCTCTCCCAGCTCCACCTAAGACACCCCTGGCTCTCCCAGCTCCACCTAAGACATCCCTGGCTCTCCCAGCTCCACCTAAGACACCCCTGGCTCTCCCAGCTCCACCTAAGACATCACTGGCTCTCCCAGCTCCACCTTAGACATATCTGGCTCTCCCAGCTTCACCTAAGACATACATGGCTCTCCCACCTCCACCTAAGACACCCCTGGCTCTCCCAGCTCCACCTAAGAGACCCCTGGCTCTACCAGCTCCACCTAAGACATCACTGGCTCTCCCAGCTCCACCTTAGACATATCTGGCTCTCCCAGCTTCACCTAAGACATACATGGCTCTCCCACCTCCACCTAAGACATCCCTGGCTCTCCCAGCTCCACCTAAGACATCCATGGCTCCCCCAGCTCCACCTAAGACATCCCTGGCTCTCCCAGCTCCACCTTAGACATCCCTGGCTCTCCCAGCTCCACCTTAGACATATCTGGCTCTCCCAGCTTCACCTAAGACATACATGGCTCTCCCACCTCCACCTAAGACACCCCTGGCTCTCCCAGCTCCACCTAAGACACCCCTGGCTCTTCCAGCTCCACCTAAGACATCACTGGCTCTCCCAGCTCCACCTAAGACATCCCTGGCACTCCCAGCTCCACCTACGAGATCCCTGGCTCTCCCACCTCCACCTAAGACATCCCTGGCTCTCCCAGCTCCACCTAAGACATCCCTGGCACTTCCAGCTCCAACTTAGACATCCCTGGCTCTCCCAGCTCCACCTACGACATCCCTGGCTCTCCCACTTCCACCTAAGACATCCCTGGCTCTTCCAGTTCTACCTAAGACATACATGGGTCTCCCAGCTCCACCTACGACATCCCTGGCTCTCCCACCTCCACCTAAGACATCCCTGGCTCTTCCAGCTCTACCTAAGACATAACTGGGTCTCCCAGCTCCACCTACGACATCCCTGGCTCTCCCAGCTCCACCTAAGACATCCCTGGCTCTTCCAGCTCTACCTAAGACATACATGGCTCTCCCACCTCCACCTAAGACATCCGTGGCTCTCCCAGCTCCACCTACGACATCCCTGGCTCTCCCAGCTCCACCTAAGACATCCCTGGCTCTCCCAGCTTCACCTATGACATCCCTGGCTCTCCCAGCTCCACCTAAGACATCCCTGGCTCTCCCAGCTCCACCTACGACATCCCTGGCTCTCCCAGGTCTACCTACGACATCCCTGGCTCTCCCAGCTCCACCTATGACATCCCTGGCTCTCCCAGCTCCACCTACGACATCCCTGGCTCTCCCACCTCCACCTAAGACATCCCTGGCTCTTCCAGCTCCACCTAAGACATCCCTGGCTCTCCCAGCTCCACCTACCACATCCCTGGCTCTTCCAGCTCCGCCTACGACACCCCTGGCTCTTACAGCTCCTCCTAAGACACCCCTGGCTCTGCCAGCTCCACCTAAGACATCACTGGCTCTCCCAGATCCACCTTAGACATCTCTGGCTCTCCCAGCTTCACCTACGACATCCCTGGCTCTCCCAGCTCCACCTAAGACATCCCTGGCTCTCCCAGCTTCACCTAAGACATCCCTGGCTCTCCCAGATCCACCTACGACATCCCTGGCTCTCCCAGCTCCACCTAAGACATCCCTGGCTCTTCCAGCTCCCCCTACGACATCCCTGGCTCTCGCAGCTCCACCTACGACATCCCTGGCTCTTCCAGCTCCACCTAAGACATCACTGGCTCTCCCAGCTCCACCTTAGACATATCCGGCTCTCCCAGCTTCACCTAAGACATACATGGCTCTCCCACCTAAGACACCCCTGGCTCTCCCAGCTCCACCTAAGACACCCCTGGCTCTACCAGCTCCACCTAAGACATCACTGGCTCTCCCAGCTCCACCTAAGACATATCTGACTCTCCCAGCTTCACCTAAGACATACATGGCTCTCCCACCTCCACCTAAGACATCCCTGGCTCTCCCAGCTCCACCTAAGACGCCCCTGGCTCTTCCAGCTCCACCTAAGACATCACTGGCTCTCCCAGCTCCACCTAAGACATCCCTGGCTCTCCCAGCTCCACCTACGAGATCCCTGGCTCTCCCACCTCCACCTAAGACATCCCTGGCTCTCCCAGCTCCACCTAAGACATCCCTGGCACTTCCAGCTCCAACTTAGACATCCCTGGCTCTCCCAGCTCCACCTACGACATGCCTGGCTCTCCCACCTCCACCTTAGACATATCTGGCTCTCCCAGCTTCACCTAAGACATCCCTGGCTCTCCCAGCTCCACCTACGACATCCCTGGCTCTCCCAGCTCCACCTAAGACATCCCTGGCTCTCCTAACTCTACCTACCACATCCCTGGCTCTTCCAGCTCCACCTAAGACATCCCTGGCTCTCCCAGCTCCACCTAAGACACCCCTGGCTCTCCCAGCTCCACCTAAGACACCCCTGGCTCTCCCAGCTCCACCGAAGACATCACTGGCTCTCCCAGCTCCGCCTAAGACATCACTGGCTCTCCCAGCTCCACCTAAGACACCCCTGGCTCTCCCAGCTCCACCTAAGACACCCCTGGCTCACCCAGCTCCACCTAAGACATCCCTGGCTCTCCCTGCTCCACCTACGACATCCCTGGCTCTCCCAGGTCCACCTACGACATCCCTGGCTCTCCCAGCTCCACCTACGACATCCCTGGCTCTCCCAGCTCCACCTACGACATCCCTGGCTCTCCCACCTCCACCTAAGACATCCCTGGCTCTTCCAGCTCCACCTAAGACATCCCTGGCTCTCCCAGCTCCACCTAAGACACCCCTGGCTCTTCCAGCTCCACCTACGACACCCCTGGCTCTTACAGCTCCACCTAAGACACCCCTGGCTCTGCCAGCTCCACCTAAGACATCACTGGCTCTACCAGATCCACCTTAGACATCTCTGGCTCTCCCAGCTTCACCTATGACATCCCTGGCTCTCCCAGCTCCACCTAAGACATCCCTGGCTCTCCCAGCTTCACCTAAGACATCCCTGGCTCTCCCAGCTCCACCTAAGACATCACTGGCTCTCCCAGCTCCTCCCCCTAAGACATCACTGACTCTCCCAGATCCACCTTAGACATCTCTGGCTCTCCCAGCTTCACCTATGACATCCCTGGCTCTCCCAGCTCCACCTAAGACATCCCTGGCTCTCCCAGCTTCACCTAAGACATCCCTGGCTCTCCCAGCTCCACCTAAGACACCCCTGGCTCTCCCAGCTCCACCTAAGACATCCCTGGCTCTCCCAGCTCCACCTAAGACACCCCTGGCTCTCCCAGCTCCACCTAAGACATCACTGGCTCTCCCAGCTCCACCTTAGACATATCTGGCTCTCCCAGCTTCACCTAAGACATACATGGCTCTCCCACCTCCACCTAAGACACCCCTGGCTCTCCCAGCTCCACCTAAGAGACCCCTGGCTCTACCAGCTCCACCTAAGACATCACTGGCTCTCCCAGCTCCACCTTAGACATATCTGGCTCTCCCAGCTTCACCTAAGACATACATGGCTCTCCCACCTCCACCTAAGACATCCCTGGCTCTCCCAGCTCCACCTAAGACATCCATGGCTCCCCCAGCTCCACCTAAGACATCCCTGGCTCTCCCAGCTCCACCTTAGACATCCCTGGCTCTCCCAGCTCCACCTTAGACATATCTGGCTCTCCCAGCTTCACCTAAGACATACATGGCTCTCCCACCTCCACCTAAGACACCCCTGGCTCTCCCAGCTCCACCTAAGACACCCCTGGCTCTTCCAGCTCCACCTAAGACATCACTGGCTCTCCCAGCTCCACCTAAGACATCCCTGGCACTCCCAGCTCCACCTACGAGATCCCTGGCTCTCCCACCTCCACCTAAGACATCCCTGGCTCTCCCAGCTCCACCTAAGACATCCCTGGCACTTCCAGCTCCAACTTAGACATCCCTGGCTCTCCCAGCTCCACCTACGACATCCCTGGCTCTCCCACTTCCACCTAAGACATCCCTGGCTCTTCCAGTTCTACCTAAGACATACATGGGTCTCCCAGCTCCACCTACGACATCCCTGGCTCTCCCACCTCCACCTAAGACATCCCTGGCTCTTCCAGCTCTACCTAAGACATAACTGGGTCTCCCAGCTCCACCTACGACATCCCTGGCTCTCCCAGCTCCACCTAAGACATCCCTGGCTCTTCCAGCTCTACCTAAGACATACATGGCTCTCCCACCTCCACCTAAGACATCCGTGGCTCTCCCAGCTCCACCTACGACATCCCTGGCTCTCCCAGCTCCACCTAAGACATCCCTGGCTCTCCCAGCTTCACCTATGACATCCCTGGCTCTCCCAGCTCCACCTAAGACATCCCTGGCTCTCCCAGCTCCACCTACGACATCCCTGGCTCTCCCAGGTCTACCTACGACATCCCTGGCTCTCCCAGCTCCACCTATGACATCCCTGGCTCTCCCAGCTCCACCTACGACATCCCTGGCTCTCCCACCTCCACCTAAGACATCCCTGGCTCTTCCAGCTCCACCTAAGACATCCCTGGCTCTCCCAGCTCCACCTACCACATCCCTGGCTCTTCCAGCTCCGCCTACGACACCCCTGGCACTTACAGCTCCTCCTAAGACACCCCTGGCTCTGCCAGCTCCACCTAAGACATCACTGGCTCTCCCAGATCCACCTTAGACATCTCTGGCTCTCCCAGCTTCACCTACGACATCCCTGGCTCTCCCAGCTCCACCTAAGACATCCCTGGCTCTCCCAGCTTCACCTAAGACATCCCTGGCTCTCCCAGATCCACCTACGACATCCCTGGCTCTCCCAGCTCCACCTAAGACATCCCTGGCTCTTCCAGCTCCCCCTACGACATCCCTGGCTCTCGCAGCTCCACCTACGACATCCCTGGCTCTTCCAGCTTCACCTAAGACATCCCTGGCTCTGCCAGCTCTACCTAAGACATCACTGGCTCTCCCAGCTCCACCTTAGACATCTCTGGCTCTCCCAGCTTCACCTAAGACATCCCTGGCTCTCCCAGCTCCACCTACCACATCCCTGGCTCTTCCAGCTCCACCTTAGACATCCCTGGCTCTCCCAGCTCCACCTAAGACACCCCTGGCTCTCCCAGCTCCGCCTAAGACATCACTGGCTCTCCCAGCTCCACCTAAGACATCACTGGCTCTCCCAGCTCCGCCTAAGACATCACTGGCTCTCCCAGCTCCACCTAAGACACCTAAGACATCACTGGCTCTCCCAGCTCCGCCTAAGACATCACTGGCTCTCCCAGCTCCACCTAAGACACCACTGGCTCTCCCAGCTCCACCTAAGACACCCCTGGCTCTCCCAGCTCCACCTAAGACATCCCTGGCTCTCCCAGCTCCACCTAAGACATCCATGGCTCTCCCAGCTCCACCTAAGACACCCCTGGCTCTCCCAGCTCCACCTAAGACATCACTGGCTCTCCCAGCTCCACCTTAGACATCACTGGCTCTCCCAGCTCCACCTAAGACATATATGGCTCTCCCAGCTTCACCTAAGACATACATGGCTCTCCCAGCTCCACCTAAAACATCCCTGGCTCTCCCAGCTCCACCTAAGACATCCCTGGCTCTCCCAGCTCCACCTAAGACATCCCTGGCTCTGCCAGCTCCACCTTAGACATATCTGGCTCTCCCAGCTCCACCTTAGACATATCTGGCTCTCCCAGCTCCACCTTAGACATACATGGCTCTCCCAGCTTCACCTAAGACACCCCTGGCTCTCCCAGCTCCACCTAAGACACCCCTGGCTCTCCCAGCTCCACCTAAGACATCACTGGCTCTCCCAGCTCCACCTTAGACATATCTGGCTCTCCCAGCTTCACCTAATACATCCCTGGCTCTCCCAGCTCCACCTAAGACTTCCCTGGCTCTCCTAACTCCACCTACCACATCCCTGGCTCTTTCAGCTCCACCTAAGACACCCCTGGCTCTCCCAGCTCCACCTAAGACATCAATGGCTCTCCCAGCTCCGCCTAAGACATCACTGGCTCTCCCAGCTCCACCTAAGACACCCCTGGCTCTACCAGCTCCACCTAATACATCACTGGCTCTCCCAGCTCCACCTTAGACATATCTGGCTCTCCCAGCTTCACCTAAGACATACATGGCTCTCCAACTAAGACATCCCTGGCTCTCCCAGCTCCACCTAAGACATCCCTGGCTCTCCCAGCTCCACCTAAGACATCCCTGGCTCTCCCAGCTCCACCTTAGACATCCCTGGCTCTCCCAGCTCCACCTTAGACATATCTGCCTCTCCCAGCTTCACCTAAGACATACATGGCTCTCCCACCTCCACCTAAGACACCCCTGGCTCTCCCAGCTTCACCTAAGACACCCCTGGCTCTTCCAGCTCCACCTAAGACATCACTGGCTCTCCCAGCTCCACCTAAGACATCCCTGGCTCTCCCAGCTCCACCTACGAGATCCCTGGCTCTCCCACCTCCACCTAAGACATCCCTGGCTCTCCCAGCTCCACCTACGACATCCCTGGCTCTCCCACCTCCACCTAAGACATCCCTGGCTCTTCCAGCTCTACCTAAGACATACATGGGTCTCCCAGCTCCACCTACGACATCCCTGGCTCTCCCAGCTCCACCTAAGACATCCCTGGCTCTTCCAGCTCTACCTAAGACATACATGGCTCTCCCACCTCCACCTAAGACATCTGTGGCTCCCCCAGCTCCACCTACGACATCCCTGGCTCTCCCAGCTCCACCTAAGACATCCCTGGCTCTCCCAGCTTCACCTACGACATCCCTGGCTCTCCCAGCTCCACCTTAGACATCACTGGCTCTCCCAGCTCCGCCTAAAACATCACTGGCTCTCCCAGCTCCACCTAAGACACCACTGGCTCTCCCAGCTCCACCTGAGACACCCCTGGCTCTCCCAGCTCCACCTAAGACATCCATGGCTCTCCCAGCTCCACCTAAGACACCCCTGGCTCTCCCAGCTCCACCTAAAACATCACTGGCTCTCCCAGCTCCACCTTAGACATCACTGGCTCTCCCAGCTCCACCTAAGACATCCCTGGCTCTCCCAGCTCCACCTAAGACATCCCTGGCTCTCCCAGCTCCACCTTAGACATCCCTGGCTCTCCCAGCTCCACCTTAGACATATCTGGCTCTCCCAGCTCCACCTTAGACATACATGGCTCTCCCAGCTTCACCTAAGACACCCCTGGCTCTCCCAGCTCCACCTAAGACACCCCTGGCTCTCCCAGCTCCACCTAAGACATCACTGGCTCTCCCAGCTCCACCTTAGACATATCTGGCTCTCCCTGCTTCACCTAAGACATCCCTGGCTCTCCCAGCTCCACCTAAGACATCCCTGGCTCCCCTAACTCCACCTACCACATCCCTGGCTCTTTCAGCTCCACCTAAGACACCCCTGGCTCTCCCAGCTCCACCTAAGACATCAATGGCTCTCCCAGCTCCGCCTAAGACATCACTGGCTCTCCCAGCTCCACCTAAGACACCCCTGGCTCTCCCAGCTCCACCTAAGATACCCCTGGCTCTCCCAGCTTCACCTAAGACATACATGGCTCTCCCACCTCCACCTAAACACCCCTGGCTCTCCCAGCTCCACCTAAGACACCCCTGGTTCTACCAGCTCCACCTAATACATCACTGGCTCTCCCAGCTCCACCTTAGACATATCTGGCTCTCCCAGCTTCACCTAAGACATACATGGCTCTCCCACCTCCAACTAAGACATCCCTGGCTCTCCCAGCTCCACCTAAGACATCCCTGGCTCTCCCAGCTCCACCTTAGACATCCCTGGCTCTCCCAGCTCCACCTTAGACATATCTGGCTCTCCCAGCTTCACCTAAGACATACATGGCTCTCCCAGCTCCACCTAAGACATCCCTGGCTCTCCCAGCTCCACCTAAGACACCCTTGGCTCTTCCAGCTCCACCTAAGACATCACTGGCTCTCCCAGCTCCACCTAAGACATCCCTGGCTCTCCCAGCTCCACCTACGAGATCCCTGGCTCTCCCACCTCCACCTAAGACATCCCTGGCTCTCCCAGCTCCACCTAAGACATCCCTGGCACTTCCAGCTCCAATTTAGACACCCCTGGCTCTCCCAGCTCCACCTACGACATCCCTGGCTCTCCCACCTCCACCTAAGACATCCCTGGCTCTTCCAGCTCTACCTAAGACATACATGGGTCTCCCAGCTCCACCTACGACATCCCTGGCTCTCCCAGCTCCACCTAAGACATCCCTGGCTCTCCCACCTCCACCTAAGACACCCCTGGGTCTCCCAGCTCCACCTAAGACACCCCTGGCTCTACCAGCTCCACCTAATACATCACTGGCTCTCCCAGCTCCACCTTAGACATATCTGGCTCTCCCAGCTTCACCTAAGACATACATGGCTCTCCCACCTCCAACTAAGACATCCCTGGCTCTCCCAGCTCCACCTAAGACATCCCTGGCTCTCCCAGCTCCACCTTAGACATCCCTGGCTCTCCCAGCTTCACCTTAGACATATCTGGCTCTCCCAGCTTCACCTAAGACATACATGGCTCTCCCAGCTCCACCTAAGACATCCCTGGCTCTCCCAGCTCCACCTAAGACACCCTTGGCTCTTCCAGCTCCACCTAAGACATCACTGGCTCTCCCAGCTCCACCTAAGACATCCCTGGCTCTCCCAGCTCCACCTACGAGATCCCTGGCTCTCCCACCTCCACCTAAGACACCCCTGGCTCTCCCAGGTCCACCTAAGACACCCCTGGCTCTCCCAGCTCCACCTAAGACATCACTGGCTCTCCCAGCTCCACCTTAGACATATCTGGCTCTCCCAGCTTCACCTAAGACATCCCTGGCTTTCCCAGCTCCACCTAAGAGATCCCTGGCTCTCCCAGCTCCACCTAAGACATCCCTGGCTCTCCCAGCTCCACCTAAGACACCCCTGGCTCTCCCAGCTCCACCTTAGACATCCCTGCCTCTCCCAGCTCCGCCTTAGACATATCTGGCTCTCCCAGCTTCACCTAAGACATACATGGCTCTCCCACCTCCACCTAAGACACCTCTGGCTCTCCCAGCTCCACCTAAGACACCCCTGGCTCTCCCAGCTCCACCTAAGACATCACTGGCTCTCCCAGCTCCACCTTAGACATATCTGCCTCTCCCAGCTCCACCTAAGACATCCCTGGCTCTCCCAGCTCCACCTAAGACATCCCTGGCTCTCCCAGCTCCACCTAAGACATCCCTGGCTCTCCTAACTCCAACTACCACATCCCTGGCTCTTCCAGCTCCACCTAAGACACCCCTGGCTCTCCCAGCTACACCTAAGACATCACTGGCTCTCCCAGCTCCGCCTAAGACATCACTGGCTCTCCCAGCTCCACCTAAGACACCCCTGGCTCTCCCAGCTCCACCTAAGACACCCTGGCTCTCCCAGCTCCACCTAAGACATCCCTGGCTCTCCCAGCTCCACCTAAGATACCCCTGGCTCTCCCAGCTCCACCTAAGACATCACTGGCTCTCCCAGCTCCACCTTAGACATATCCGGCTCTCCCAGCTTCACCTAAGACATACATGGCTCTCCCACCTCCACCTAAGACACCCCTGGCTCTCCCAGCTCCACCTAAGACACCCCTGGCTCTACCAGCTCCACCTAAGACATCACTGGCTCTCCCAGCTCCACCTTAGACATATCTGACTCTCCCAGCTTCACCTAAGACATACATGGCTCTCCCACCTCCACCTAAGACATCCCTGGCTCTCCCAGCTCCACCTAAGACACCCCTGGCTCTTCCAGCTCCACCTAAGACATCACTGGCTCTCCCAGCTCCACCTAAGACATCCCTGGCTCTCCCAGCTCCACCTACGAGATCCCTGGCTCTCCCACCTCCACCTAAGACATCCCTGGCTCTCCCAGCTCCACCTAAGACATCCCTGGCACTTCCAGCTCCAACTTAGACATTCCTGGCTCTGCCAGCTCCACCTACGACATGCCTGGCTCTCCCACCTCCACCTAAGACATCCCTGGCTCTTCCAGCTCAACCTAAGACATACATGGGTCTCCCAGCTCCACCTACGACATCCCTGGCTCTCCCACCTCCACCTAAGACATCCCTGGCTCTTCCAGCTCTACCTAAGACATACATGGGTCTCCCAGCTCCACCTACGACATCCCTGGCTCTCCCAGCTCCACCTAAGACATCCCTGGCTCTTCCAGCTCTACCTAAGACATACATGGCTCTCCCACCTCCACCTAAGACATCCGTGGCTCTCCCAGCTCCACCTACGACATCCCTGGCTCTCCCAGCTTCACCTACGACATTGCTGGCTCTCCCAGCTCCACCTAAGACATCCCTGGCTCTCCCAGCTCCACCTACGACATCCCTGGCTCTCCCAGGTCCACCTACGACATCCCTGGCTCTCCCAGCTCCACCTACGACATCCCTGGCTCTCCCAGCTCCACCTACGACATCCCTGGCTCTCCCACCTCCACCTAAGACATCCCTGGCTCTTCCAGCTCCACCTAAGACATCCCTGGCTCTCCCAGCTCCACCTAAGACACCCCTGGCTCTTCCAGCTCCACCTACGACACCCCTGGCTCTCCCAGCTCCACCTACGACATCCCTGGCTCTCCCAGGTCCACCTACGACATCCCTGGCTCTCCCAGGTCCACCTACGACATCCCTGGCTCTCCCAGCTCCACCTACGACATCCCTGGCTCTCCCAGCTCCACCTAAGACATCCCTGGCTCTCCCAGCTCCACCTAAGACACCCCTGGCTCTCCCAGCTCCACCTAAGACATCACTGGCTCTCCCAGCTCCACCTTAGACATATCTGGCTCTCCCAGCTTCACCTAAGACATACATGGCTCTCCCACCTCCACCTAAGACACCCCTGGCTCTCCCAGCTCCACCTAAGAGACCCCTGGCTCTACCAGCTCCACCTAAGACATCACTGGCTCTCCCAGCTCCACCTTAGACATATCTGGCTCTCCCAGCTTCACCTAAGACATACATGGCTCTCCCACCTCCACCTAAGACATCCCTGGCTCTCCCAGCTCCACCTAAGACATCCCTGGCTCTCCCAGCTTCACCTACGACATCCCTGGCTCTCCCAGCTCCACCTTAGACATCACTGGCTCTCCCAGCTCCGCCTAAAACATCACTGGCTCTCCCAGCTCCACCTAAGACACCACTGGCTCTCCCAGCTCCACCTGAGACACCCCTGGCTCTCCCAGCTCCACCTAAGACATCCATGGCTCTCCCAGCTCCACCTAAGACACCCCTGGCTCTCCCAGCTCCACCTAAAACATCACTGGCTCTCCCAGCTCCACCTTAGACATCACTGGCTCTCCCAGCTCCACTTAAGACATCCCTGGCTCTCCCAGCTCCACCTAAGACATCCCTGGCTCTCCCAGCTCCACCTTAGACATCCCTGGCTCTCCCAGCTCCACCTTAGACATATCTGGCTCTCCCAGCTCCACCTTAGACATACATGGCTCTCCCAGCTTCACCTAAGACACCCCTGGCTCTCCCAGCTCCACCTAAGACACCCCTGGCTCTCCCAGCTCCACCTAAGACATCACTGGCTCTCCCAGCTCCACCTTAGACATATCTGGCTCTCCCTGCTTCACCTAAGACATCCCTGGCTCTCCCAGCTCCACCTAAGACATCCCTGGCTCCCCTAACTCCACCTACCACATCCCTGGCTCTTTCAGCTCCACCTAAGACACCCCTGGCTCTCCCAGCTCCACCTAAGACATCAATGGCTCTCCCAGCTCCGCCTAAGACATCACTGGCTCTCCCAGCTCCACCTAAGACACCCCTGGCTCTCCCAGCTCCACCTAAGATACCCCTGGCTCTCCCAGCTTCACCTAAGACATACATGGCTCTCCCACCTCCACCTAAACACCCCTGGCTCTCCCAGCTCCACCTAAGACACCCCTGGTTCTACCAGCTCCACCTAATACATCACTGGCTCTCCCAGCTCCACCTTAGACATATCTGGCTCTCCCAGCTTCACCTAAGACATACATGGCTCTCCCACCTCCAACTAAGACATCCCTGGCTCTCCCAGCTCCACCTAAGACATCCCTGGCTCTCCCAGCTCCACCTTAGACATCCCTGGCTCTCCCAGCTCCACCTTAGACATATCTGGCTCTCCCAGCTTCACCTAAGACATACATGGCTCTCCCAGCTCCACCTAAGACATCCCTGGCTCTCCCAGCTCCACCTAAGACACCCTTGGCTCTTCCAGCTCCACCTAAGACATCACTGGCTCTCCCAGCTCCACCTAAGACATCCCTGGCTCTCCCAGCTCCACCTACGAGATCCCTGGCTCTCCCACCTCCACCTAAGACATCCCTGGCTCTCCCAGCTCCACCTAAGACATCCCTGGCACTTCCAGCTCCAATTTAGACACCCCTGGCTCTCCCAGCTCCACCTACGACATCCCTGGCTCTCCCACCTCCACCTAAGACATCCCTGGCTCTTCCAGCTCTACCTAAGACATACATGGGTCTCCCAGCTCCACCTACGACATCCCTGGCTCTCCCAGCTCCACCTAAGACATCCCTGGCTCTCCCACCTCCACCTAAGACACCCCTGGGTCTCCCAGCTCCACCTAAGACACCCCTGGCTCTACCAGCTCCACCTAATACATCACTGGCTCTCCCAGCTCCACCTTAGACATATCTGGCTCTCCCAGCTTCACCTAAGACATACATGGCTCTCCCACCTCCAACTAAGACATCCCTGGCTCTCCCAGCTCCACCTAAGACATCCCTGGCTCTCCCAGCTCCACCTTAGACATCCCTGGCTCTCCCAGCTTCACCTTAGACATATCTGGCTCTCCCAGCTTCACCTAAGACATACATGGCTCTCCCAGCTCCACCTAAGACATCCCTGGCTCTCCCAGCTCCACCTAAGACACCCTTGGCTCTTCCAGCTCCACCTAAGACATCACTGGCTCTCCCAGCTCCACCTAAGACATCCCTGGCTCTCCCAGCTCCACCTACGAGATCCCTGGCTCTCCCACCTCCACCTAAGACACCCCTGGCTCTCCCAGGTCCACCTAAGACACCCCTGGCTCTCCCAGCTCCACCTAAGACATCACTGGCTCTCCCAGCTCCACCTTAGACATATCTGGCTCTCCCAGCTTCACCTAAGACATCCCTGGCTTTCCCAGCTCCACCTAAGAGATCCCTGGCTCTCCCAGCTCCACCTAAGACATCCCTGGCTCTCCCAGCTCCACCTAAGACACCCCTGGCTCTCCCAGCTCCACCTTAGACATCCCTGCCTCTCCCAGCTCCGCCTTAGACATATCTGGCTCTCCCAGCTTCACCTAAGACATACATGGCTCTCCCACCTCCACCTAAGACACCTCTGGCTCTCCCAGCTCCACCTAAGACACCCCTGGCTCTCCCAGCTCCACCTAAGACATCACTGGCTCTCCCAGCTCCACCTTAGACATATCTGCCGCTCCCAGCTCCACCTAAGACATCCCTGGCTCTCCCAGCTCCACCTAAGACATCCCTGGCTCTCCCAGCTCCACCTAAGACATCCCTGGCTCTCCTAACTCCAACTACCACATCCCTGGCTCTTCCAGCTCCACCTAAGACACCCCTGGCTCTCCCAGCTACACCTAAGACATCACTGGCTCTCCCAGCTCCGCCTAAGACATCACTGGCTCTCCCAGCTCCACCTAAGACACCCCTGGCTCTCCCAGCTCCACCTAAGACACCCTGGCTCTCCCAGCTCCACCTAAGACATCCCTGGCTCTCCCAGCTCCACCTAAGATACCCCTGGCTCTCCCAGCTCCACCTAAGACATCACTGGCTCTCCCAGCTCCACCTTAGACATATCCGGCTCTCCCAGCTTCACCTAAGACATACATGGCTCTCCCACCTCCACCTAAGACACCCCTGGCTCTCCCAGCTCCACCTAAGACACCCCTGGCTCTACCAGCTCCACCTAAGACATCACTGGCTCTCCCAGCTCCACCTTAGACATATCTGACTCTCCCAGCTTCACCTAAGACATACATGGCTCTCCCACCTCCACCTAAGACATCCCTGGCTCTCCCAGCTCCACCTAAGACACCCCTGGCTCTTCCAGCTCCACCTAAGACATCACTGGCTCTCCCAGCTCCACCTAAGACATCCCTGGCTCTCCCAGCTCCACCTACGAGATCCCTGGCTCTCCCACCTCCACCTAAGACATCCCTGGCTCTCCCAGCTCCACCTAAGACATCCCTGGCACTTCCAGCTCCAACTTAGACATTCCTGGCTCTGCCAGCTCCACCTACGACATGCCTGGCTCTCCCACCTCCACCTAAGACATCCCTGGCTCTTCCAGCTCAACCTAAGACATACATGGGTCTCCCAGCTCCACCTACGACATCCCTGGCTCTCCCACCTCCACCTAAGACATCCCTGGCTCTTCCAGCTCTACCTAAGACATACATGGGTCTCCCAGCTCCACCTACGACATCCCTGGCTCTCCCAGCTCCACCTAAGACATCCCTGGCTCTTCCAGCTCTACCTAAGACATACATGGCTCTCCCACCTCCACCTAAGACATCCGTGGCTCTCCCAGCTCCACCTACGACATCCCTGGCTCTCCCAGCTCCACCTAAGACATCCCTGGCTCTCCCAGCTTCACCTACGACATTGCTGGCTCTCCCAGCTCCACCTAAGACATCCCTGGCTCTCCCAGCTCCACCTACGACATCCCTGGCTCTCCCAGGTCCACCTACGACATCCCTGGCTCTCCCAGCTCCACCTACGACATCCCTGGCTCTCCCAGCTCCACCTACGACATCCCTGGCTCTCCTACCTCCACCTAAGACATCCCTGGCTCTTCCAGCTCCACCTAAGACATCCCTGGCTCTCCCAGCTCCACCTAAGACACCCCTGGCTCTTCCAGCTCCACCTACGACACCCCTGGCTCTCCCAGCTCCACCTACGACATCCCTGGCTCTCCCAGGTCCACCTACGACATCCCTGGCTCTCCCAGGTCCACCTACGACATCCCTGGCTCTCCCAGCTCCACCTACGACATCCCTGGCTCTCCCAGCTCCACCTAAGACATCCCTGGCTCTCCCAGCTCCACCTAAGACACCCCTGGCTCTCCCAGCTCCACCTAAGACATCACTGGCTCTCCCAGCTCCACCTTAGACATATCTGGCTCTCCCAGCTTCACCTAAGACATACATGGCTCTCCCACCTCCACCTAAGACACCCCTGGCTCTCCCAGCTCCACCTAAGAGACCCCTGGCTCTACCAGCTCCACCTAAGACATCACTGGCTCTCCCAGCTCCACCTTAGACATATCTGGCTCTCCCAGCTTCACCTAAGACATACATGGCTCTCCCACCTCCACCTAAGACATCCCTGGCTCTCCCAGCTCCACCTAAGACATCCATGGCTCCCCCAGCTCCACCTAAGACATCCCTGGCTCTCCCAGCTCCACCTTAGACATCCCTGGCTCTCCCAGCTCCACCTTAGACATATCTGGCTCTCCCAGCTCCACCTAAGACACCCTGGCTCTCCCAGCTCCACCTAAGACATCCCTGGCTCTCCCAGCTCCACCTAAGATACCCCTGGCTCTCCCAGCTCCACCTAAGACATCACTGGCTCTCCCAGCTCCACCTTAGACATATCCGGCTCTCCCAGCTTCACCTAAGACATACATGGCTCTCCCACCTCCACCTAAGACACCCCTGGCTCTCCCAGCTCCACCTAAGACACCCCTGGCTCTACCAGCTCCACCTAAGACATCACTGGCTCTCCCAGCTCCACCTTAGACATATCTGACTCTCCCAGCTTCACCTAAGACATACATGGCTCTCCCACCTCCACCTAAGACATCCCTGGCTCTCCCAGCTCCACCTAAGACACCCCTGGCTCTTCCAGCTCCACCTAAGACATCACTGGCTCTCCCAGCTCCACCTAAGACATCCCTGGCTCTCCCAGCTCCACCTACGAGATCCCTGGCTCTCCCACCTCCACCTAAGACATCCCTGGCTCTCCCAGCTCCACCTAAGACATCCCTGGCACTTCCAGCTCCAACTTAGACATTCCTGGCTCTGCCAGCTCCACCTACGACATGCCTGGCTCTCCCACCTCCACCTAAGACATCCCTGGCTCTTCCAGCTCAACCTAAGACATACATGGGTCTCCCAGCTCCACCTACGACATCCCTGGCTCTCCCACCTCCACCTAAGACATCCCTGGCTCTTCCAGCTCTACCTAAGACATACATGGGTCTCCCAGCTCCACCTACGACATCCCTGGCTCTCCCAGCTCCACCTAAGACATCCCTGGCTCTTCCAGCTCTACCTAAGACATACATGGCTCTCCCACCTCCACCTAAGACATCCGTGGCTCTCCCAGCTCCACCTACGACATCCCTGGCTCTCCCAGCTCCACCTAAGACATCCCTGGCTCTCCCAGCTTCACCTACGACATTGCTGGCTCTCCCAGCTCCACCTAAGACATCCCTGGCTCTCCCAGCTCCACCTACGACATCCCTGGCTCTCCCAGGTCCACCTACGACATCCCTGGCTCTCCCAGCTCCACCTACGACATCCCTGGCTCTCCCAGCTCCACCTACGACATCCCTGGCTCTCCTACCTCCACCTAAGACATCCCTGGCTCTTCCAGCTCCACCTAAGACATCCCTGGCTCTCCCAGCTCCACCTAAGACACCCCTGGCTCTTCCAGCTCCACCTACGACACCCCTGGCTCTCCCAGCTCCACCTACGACATCCCTGGCTCTCCCAGGTCCACCTACGACATCCCTGGCTCTCCCAGGTCCACCTACGACATCCCTGGCTCTCCCAGCTCCACCTACGACATCCCTGGCTCTCCCAGCTCCACCTAAGACATCCCTGGCTCTCCCAGCTCCACCTAAGACACCCCTGGCTCTCCCAGCTCCACCTAAGACATCACTGGCTCTCCCAGCTCCACCTTAGACATATCTGGCTCTCCCAGCTTCACCTAAGACATACATGGCTCTCCCACCTCCACCTAAGACACCCCTGGCTCTCCCAGCTCCACCTAAGAGACCCCTGGCTCTACCAGCTCCACCTAAGACATCACTGGCTCTCCCAGCTCCACCTTAGACATATCTGGCTCTCCCAGCTTCACCTAAGACATACATGGCTCTCCCACCTCCACCTAAGACACCCCTGGCTCTCCCAGCTCCACCTAAGACACCCCTGGCTCTTCCAGCTCCACCTAAGACTTCACTGGCTCTCCCAGCTCCACCTAAGACATCCCTGGCTCTCCCAGCTCCACCTACGAGATCCCTGGCTCTCCCACCTCCACCTAAGACATCCCTGGCTCTCCCAGCTCCACCTAAGACATCCCTGGCACTTCCAGCTCCAACTTAGACATCCCTGGCTCTCCCAGCTCCACCTACGACATCCCTGGCTCTCCCACCTCCACCTAAGACATCCCTGGCTCTTCCAGTTCTACCTAAGACATACATGGGTCTCCCAGCTCCACCTACGACATCCCTGGCTCTCCCACCTCCACCTAAGACATCCCTGGCTCTTCCAGCTCTACCTAAGACATACATGGGTCTCCCAGCTCCTCCTACGACATCCCTGGCTCTCCCAGCTCCACCTAAGACATCCCTGGCTCTTCCAGCTCTACCTAAGACATACATGGCTCTCCCACCTCCACCTAAGACATCCGTGGCTCTCCCAGCTCCACCTACGACATCCCTGGCTCTCCCAGCTCCACCTAAGACATCCCTGGCTCTCCCAGCTTCACCTATGACATCCCTGGCTCTCCCAGCTCCACCTAAGACATCCCTGGCTCTCCCAGCTCCACCTACGACATCCCTGGCTCTCCCAGGTCCACCTACGACATCCCTGGCTCTCCCAGCTCCACCTATGACATCCCTGGCTCTCCCAGCTCCACCTACGACATCCCTGGCTCTCCCACCTCCACCTAAGACATCCCTGGCTCTTCCAGCTCCACCTAAGACATCCCTGGCTCTCCCAGCTCCACCTACCACATCCCTGGCTCTTCCAGCTCCGCCTACGACACCCCTGGCTCTTACAGCTCCACCTAAGACACCCCTGGCTCTGCCAGCTCCACCTAAGACATCACTGGCTCTCCCAGATCCACCTTAGACATCTCTGGCTCTCCCAGCTTCACCTACGACATCCCTGGCTCTCCCAGCTCCAACTAAGACATCCCTGGCTCTCCCAGCTTCACCTAAAACATCCCTGGCTCTCCCAGCTCCACCTACGACATCCCTGGCTCTCCCAGCTCCACCTAAGACATCCCTGGCTCTTCCAGCTCCCCCTACGACATCCCTGGCTCTCGCAGCTCCACCTACGACATCCCTGGCTCTTCCAGCTTCACCTAAGACATCCCTGGCTCTGCCAGCTCCACCTAAGACATCACTGGCTCTCCCAGCTCCACCTTAGACATCTCTGGCTCTCCCAGCTTCACCTAAGACATCCCTGGCTCTCCCAGCTCCACCTACCACATCCCTGGCTCTTCCAGCTCCACCTTAGACATCCCTGGCTCTCCCAGCTCCACCTAAGACACCCCTGGCTCTCCCAGCTCCGCCTAAGACATCACTGGCTCTCCCAGCTCCACCTAAGACATCACTGGCTCTCCCAGCTCCGCCTAAGACATCACTGGCTCTCCCAGCTCCACCTAAGACACCTAAGACATCACTGGCTCTCCCAGCTCCGCCTAAGACATCACTGGCTCTCCCAGCTCCACCTAAGACACCACTGGCTCTCCCAGCTCCACCTAAGACACCCCTGGCTCTCCCAGTTCCACCTAAGACATCCCTGGCTCTCCCAGCTCCACCTAAGACATCCATGGCTCTCCCAGCTCCACCTAAGACACCCCTGGCTCTCCCAGCTCCACCTAAGACATCACTGGCTCTCCCAGCTCCACCTTAGACATCACTGGCTCTCCCAGCTCCACCTAAGACATATATGGCTCTCCCAGCTTCACCTAAGACATACATGGCTCTCCCAGCTCCACCTAAAACATCCCTGGCTCTCCCAGCTCCACCTAAGACATCCCTGGCTCTCCCAGCTCCACCTAAGACATCCCTGGCTCTGCCAGCTCCACCTTAGACATATGTGGCTCTCCCAGCTCCACCTTAGACATATCTGGCTCTCCCAGCTCCACCTTAGACATACATGGCTCTCCCAGCTTCACCTAAGACACCCCTGGCTCTCCCAGCTCCACCTAAGGCACCCCTGGCTCTCCCAGCTCCACCTAAGACATCACTGGCTCTCCCAGCTCCACCTTAGACATATCTGGCTCTCCCAGCTTCACCTAAGACATCCCTGGCTCTCCCAGCTCCACCTATGACTTCCCTGGCTCTCCTAACTCCACCTACCACATCCCTGGCTCTTTCAGCTCCACCTAAGACACCCCTGGCTCTCCCAGCTCCACCTAAGACATCAATGGCTCTCCCAGCTCCGCCTAAGACATCACTGGCTCTCCCAGCTCCACCTACGACACCCCTGGCTCTCCCAGCTCCACCTAAGATACCCCTGGCTCTCCCAGCTTCACCTAAGACATATTTGGCTCTCCCACCTCCACCTACAACACCCCTGGCTCTCCCAGCTCCACCTAAGACACCCCTGGCTCTACCAGCTCCACCTAAGACACCCCTGGCTCTACCAGCTCCACCTAATACATCACTGGCTCTCCCAGCTTCACCTAAGACATATTTGGCTCTCCCACCTCCACCTAAGACACCCCTGGCTCTCCCAGCTCCACCTAAGACACCCCTGGCTCTACCAGCTCCACCTAATACATCACTGGCTCTCCCAGCTCCACCTTAGACATATCTGGCTCTCCCATCTTCACCTAAGACATACATGGCTCTCCCACCTCCAACTAAGACATCCCTGGCTCTCCCAGCTCCACCTAAGACATCCCTGGCTCTCCCAGCTCCACCTAAGACATCCCTGGCTCTCCGAGCTCCACCTTAGACATATCTGGCTCTCCCAGCTTCACCTAAGACATACATGGCTCTCCCACCTCCACCTAAGACACCCCTGGCTCTCCCAGCTCCACCTACCACATCCCTGGCTCTTCCAGCTCCGCCTACGACACCCCTGGCTCTTACAGCTCCACCTAAGACACCCCTGGCTCTGCCAGCTCCACCTAAGACATCACTGGCTCTCCCAGATCCACCTTAGACATCTCTGGCTCTCCCAGCTTCACCTACGACATCCCTGGCTCTCCCAGCTCCACCTAAGACATCCCTGGCTCTCCCAGCTTCACCTAAGACATCCCTGGCTCTCCCAGCTCCACCTACGACATCCCTGGCTCTCCCAGCTCCACCTAAGACATCCCTGGCTCTTCCAGCTCCCCCTACGACATCCCTGGCTCTCGCAGCTCCACCTACGACACCCCTGGCTCTTCCAGCTTCACCTAAGACATCCCTGGCTCTGCCAGCTCTACCTAAGACATCACTGGCTCTCCCAGCTCCACCTTAGACATCTCTGGCTCTCCCAGCTTCACCTAAGACATCCCTGGCTCTCCCAGCTCCACCTACCACATCCCTGGCTCTTCCAGCTCCACCTTAGACATCCCTGGCTCTCCCAGCTCCACCTAAGACACCCCTGGCTCTCCCAGCTCCGCCTAAGACATCACTGGCTCTCCCAGCTCCACCTAAGACATCACTGGCTCTCCCAGCTCCGCCTAAGACATCACTGGCTCTCCCAGCTCCACCTAAGACACCTAAGACATCACTGGCTCTCCCAGCTCCGCCTAAGACATCACTGGCTCTCCCAGCTCCACCTAAGACACCACTGGCTCTCCCAGCTCCACCTAAGACACCCCTGGCTCTCCCAGCTCCACCTAAGACATCCCTGGCTCTCCCAGCTCCACCTAAGACATCCATGGCTCTCCCAGCTCCACCTAAGACACCCCTGGCTCTCCCAGCTCCACCTAAGACATCACTGGCTCTCCCAGCTCCACCTTAGACATCACTGGCTCTCCCAGCTCCACCTAAGACATATATGGCTCTCCCAGCTTCACCTAAGACATACATGGCTCTCCCAGCTCCACCTAAAACATCCCTGGCTCTCCCAGCTCCACCTAAGACATCCCTGGCTCTCCCAGCTCCACCTAAGACATCCCTGGCTCTGCCAGCTCCACCTTAGACATATCTGGCTCTCCCAGCTCCACCTTAGACATATCTGGCTCTCCCAGCTCCACCTTAGACATACATGGCTCTCCCAGCTTCACCTAAGACACCCCTGGCTCTCCCAGCTCCACCTAAGACACCCCTGGCTCTCCCAGCTCCACCTAAGACATCACTGGCTCTCCCAGCTCCACCTTAGACATATCTGGCTCTCCCAGCTTCACCTAAGACATCCCTGGCTCTCCCAGCTCCACCTAAGACTTCCCTGGCTCTCCTAACTCCACCTACCACATCCCTGGCTCTTTCAGCTCCACCTAAGACAACCCTGGCTCTCCCAGCTCCACCTAAGACATCAATGGCTCTCCCAGCTCCGCCTAAGACATCACTGGCTCTCCCAGCTCCACCTAAGACACCCCTGGCTCTCCCAGCTCCACCTAAGATACCCCTGGCTCTCCCAGCTCCACCTAAGACACCCCTGGCTCTACCAGCTCCACCTAATACATCACTGGCTCTCCCAGCTCCACCTTAGACATATCTGGCTCTCCCAGCTTCACCTAAGACATACATGGCTCTCCAACTAAGACATCCCTGGCTCTCCCAGCTCCACCTAAGACATCCCTGGCTCTCCCAGCTCCACCTAAGACATCCCTGGCTCTCCCAGCTCCACCTTAGACATCCCTGGCTCTCCCAGCTCCACCTTAGACATATCTGGCTCTCCCAGCTTCACCTAAGACATACATGGCTCTCCCACCTCCACCTAAGACACCCCTGGCTCTCCCAGCTTCACCTAAGACACCCCTGGCTCTTCCAGCTCCACCTAAGACATCACTGGCTCTCCCAGCTCCACCTAAGACGTCCCTGGCTCTCCCAGCTCCACCTACGAGATCCCTGGCTCTCCCACCTCCACCTAAGACATCCCTGGCTCTCCCAGCTCCACCTACGACATCCCTGGCTCTCCCACCTCCACCTAAGACATCCCTGGCTCTTCCAGCTCTACCTAAGACATACATGGGTCTCCCAGCTCCACCTACGACATCCCTGGCTCTCCCAGCTCCACCTAAGACATCACTGGCTCTCCCAGCTCCGCCTAAGACATCACTGGCTCTCCCAGCTCCACCTAAGACACCTAAGACATCACTGGCTCTCCCAGCTCCGCCTAAGACATCACTGGCTCTCCCAGCTCCACCTAAGACACCACTGGCTCTCCCAGCTCCACCTAAGACACCCCTGGCTCTCCCAGCTCCACCTAAGACATCCCTGGCTCTCCCAGCTCCACCTAAGACATCCATGGCTCTCCCAGCTCCACCTAAGACACCCCTGGCTCTCCCAGCTCCACCTAAGACATCACTGGCTCTCCCAGCTCCACCTTAGACATCACTGGCTCTCCCAGCTCCACCTAAGACATATATGGCTCTCCCAGCTTCACCTAAGACATACATGGCTCTCCCAGCTCCACCTAAAACATCCCTGGCTCTCCCAGCTCCACCTAAGACATCCCTGGCTCTCCCAGCTCCACCTAAGACATCCCTGGCTCTGCCAGCTCCACCTTAGACATATCTGGCTCTCCCAGCTCCACCTTAGACATATCTGGCTCTCCCAGCTCCACCTTAGACATACATGGCTCTCCCAGCTTCACCTAAGACACCCCTGGCTCTCCCAGCTCCACCTAAGACACCCCTGGCTCTCCCAGCTCCACCTAAGACATCACTGGCTCTCCCAGCTCCACCTTAGACATATCTGGCTCTCCCAGCTTCACCTAAGACATCCCTGGCTCTCCCAGCTCCACCTAAGACTTCCCTGGCTCTCCTAACTCCACCTACCACATCCCTGGCTCTTTCAGCTCCACCTAAGACAACCCTGGCTCTCCCAGCTCCACCTAAGACATCAATGGCTCTCCCAGCTCCGCCTAAGACATCACTGGCTCTCCCAGCTCCACCTAAGACACCCCTGGCTCTCCCAGCTCCACCTAAGATACCCCTGGCTCTCCCAGCTCCACCTAAGACACCCCTGGCTCTACCAGCTCCACCTAATACATCACTGGCTCTCCCAGCTCCACCTTAGACATATCTGGCTCTCCCAGCTTCACCTAAGACATACATGGCTCTCCAACTAAGACATCCCTGGCTCTCCCAGCTCCACCTAAGACATCCCTGGCTCTCCCAGCTCCACCTAAGACATCCCTGGCTCTCCCAGCTCCACCTTAGACATCCCTGGCTCTCCCAGCTCCACCTTAGACATATCTGGCTCTCCCAGCTTCACCTAAGACATACATGGCTCTCCCACCTCCACCTAAGACACCCCTGGCTCTCCCAGCTTCACCTAAGACACCCCTGGCTCTTCCAGCTCCACCTAAGACATCACTGGCTCTCCCAGCTCCACCTAAGACGTCCCTGGCTCTCCCAGCTCCACCTACGAGATCCCTGGCTCTCCCACCTCCACCTAAGACATCCCTGGCTCTCCCAGCTCCACCTACGACATCCCTGGCTCTCCCACCTCCACCTAAGACATCCCTGGCTCTTCCAGCTCTACCTAAGACATACATGGGTCTCCCAGCTCCACCTACGACATCCCTGGCTCTCCCAGCTCCACCTAAGACATCCCTGGCTCTTCCAGCTCTACCTAAGACATACATGGCTCTCCCACCTCCACCTAAGACATCTGTGGCTCCCCCAGCTCCACCTACGACATCCCTGGCTCTCCCAGCTCCACCTAAGACATCCCTGGCTCTCCCAGCTTCACCTACGACATCCCTGGCTCTCCCAGCTCCACCTTAGACATCACTGGCTCTCCCAGCTCCGCCTAAAACATCACTGGCTCTCCCAGCTCCACCTAAGACACCACTGGCTCTCCCAGCTCCACCTGAGACACCCCTGGCTCTCCCAGCTCCACCTAAGACATCCATGGCTCTCCCAGCTCCACCTAAGACACCCCTGGCTCTCCCAGCTCCACCTAAAACATCACTGGCTCTCCCAGCTCCACCTTAGACATCACTGGCTCTCCCAGCTCCACCTAAGACATCCCTGGCTCTCCCAGCTCCACCTAAGACATCCCTGGCTCTCCCAGCTCCACCTTAGACATCCCTGGCTCTCCCAGCTCCACCTTAGACATATCTGGCTCTCCCAGCTCCACCTTAGACATACATGGCTCTCCCAGCTTCACCTAAGACACCCCTGGCTCTCCCAGCTCCACCTAAGACACCCCTGGCTCTCCCAGCTCCACCTAAGACATCACTGGCTCTCCCAGCTCCACCTTAGACATATCTGGCTCTCCCTGCTTCACCTAAGACATCCCTGGCTCTCCCAGCTCCACCTAAGACATCCCTGGCTCCCCTAACTCCACCTACCACATCCCTGGCTCTTTCAGCTCCACCTAAGACACCCCTGGCTCTCCCAGCTCCACCTAAGACATCAATGGCTCTCCCAGCTCCGCCTAAGACATCACTGGCTCTCCCAGCTCCACCTAAGACACCCCTGGCTCTCCCAGCTCCACCTAAGATACCCCTGGCTCTCCCAGCTTCACCTAAGACATACATGGCTCTCCCACCTCCACCTAAACACCCCTGGCTCTCCCAGCTCCACCTAAGACACCCCTGGTTCTACCAGCTCCACCTAATACATCACTGGCTCTCCCAGCTCCACCTTAGACATATCTGGCTCTCCCAGCTTCACCTAAGACATACATGGCTCTCCCACCTCCAACTAAGACATCCCTGGCTCTCCCAGCTCCACCTAAGACATCCCTGGCTCTCCCAGCTCCACCTTAGAAATCCCTGGCTCTCCCAGCTCCACCTTAGACATATCTGGCTCTCCCAGCTTCACCTAAGACATACATGGCTCTCCCAGCTCCACCTAAGACATCCCTGGCTCTCCCAGCTCCACCTAAGACACCCTTGGCTCTTCCAGCTCCACCTAAGACATCACTGGCTCTCCCAGCTCCACCTAAGACATCCCTGGCTCTCCCAGCTCCACCTACGAGATCCCTGGCTCTCCCACCTCCACCTAAGACATCCCTGGCTCTCCCAGCTCCACCTAAGACATCCCTGGCACTTCCAGCTCCAATTTAGACATCCCTGGCTCTCCCAGCTCCACCTACGACATCCCTGGCTCTCCCACCTCCACCTAAGACATCCCTGGCTCTTCCAGCTCTACCTAAGACATACATGGGTCTCCCAGCTCCACCTACGACATCCCTGGCTCTCCCAGCTCCACCTAAGACATCCCTGGCTCTCCCACCTCCACCTAAGACACCCCTGGGTCTCCCAGCTCCACCTAAGACACCCCTGGCTCTACCAGCTCCACCTAATACATCACTGGCTCTCCCAGCTCCACCTTAGACATATCTGGCTCTCCCAGCTTCACCTAAGACATACATGGCTCTCCCACCTCCAACTAAGACATCCCTGGCTCTCCCAGCTCCACCTAAGACATCCCTGGCTCTCCCAGCTCCACCTTAGACATCCCTGGCTCTCCCAGCTTCACCTTAGACATATCTGGCTCTCCCAGCTTCACCTAAGACATACATGGCTCTCCCAGCTCCACCTAAGGCATCCCTGGCTCTCCCAGCTCCACCTAAGACACCCTTGGCTCTTCCAGCTCCACCTAAGACATCACTGGCTCTCCCAGCTCCACCTAAGACATCCCTGGCTCTCCCAGCTCCACCTACGAGATCCCTGGCTCTCCCACCTCCACCTAAGACACCCCTGGCTCTCCCAGGTCCACCTAAGACACCCCTGGCTCTCCCAGCTCCACCTAAGACATCACTGGCTCTCCCAGCTCCACCTTAGACATATCTGGCTCTCCCAGCTTCACCTAAGACATCCCTGGCTTTCCCAGCTCCACCTAAGAGATCCCTGGCTCTCCCAGCTCCACCTAAGACATCCCTGGCTCTCCCAGCTCCACCTAAGACACCCCTGGCTCTCCCAGCTCCACCTTAGACATCCCTGCCTCTCCCAGCTCCGCCTTAGACATATCTGGCTCTCCCAGCTTCACCTAAGACATACATGGCTCTCCCACCTCCACCTAAGACACCCCTGGCTCTCCCAGCTCCACCTAAGACACCCCTGGCTCTCCCAGCTCCACCTAAGACATCACTGGCTCTCCCAGCTCCACCTTAGACATATCTGCCTCTCCCAGCTCCACCTAAGACATCCCTGGCTCTCCCAGCTCCACCTAAGACATCCCTGGCTCTCACAGCTCCACCTAAGACATCCCTGGCTCTCCTAACTCCAACTACCACATCCCTGGCTCTTCCAGCTCCACCTAAGACACCCCTGGCTCTCCCAGCTCCACCTAAGACATCACTGGCTCTCCCAGCTCCACCTAAGACACCCCTGGCTCTCCCAGCTCCACCTAAGACACCCTGGCTCTCCCAGCTCCACCTAAGACATCCCTGGCTCTCCCAGATCCACCTAAGATACCCCTGGCTCTCCCAGCTCCACCTAAGACATCACTGGCTCTCCCAGCTCCACCTTAGACATATCCTGCTCTCCCAGCTTCACCTAAGACATACATGGCTCTCCCACCTCCACCTAAGACACCCCTGGCTCTCCCAGCTCCACCTAAGACACCCCTGGCTCTACCAGCTCCACCTTAGACATCACTGGCTCTCCCAGCTCCACCTCAGACATATCTGACTCTCCCAGCTTCACCTAAGACATACATGGCTCTCCCACCTCCACCTAAGACATCCCTGGCTCTCCCAGCTCCACCTAAGACACCCCTGGCTCTTCCAGCTCCACCTAAGACATCACTGGCTCTCCCAGCTCCACCTAAGACATCCCTGGCTCTCCCAGCTCCACCTACGAGATCCCTGGCTCTCCCACCTCCACCTAAGACATCCCTGGCTCTCCCAGCTCCACCTAAGACATCCCTGGCACTTCCAGCTCCAACTTAGACATTCCTGGCTCTGCCAGCTCCACCTACGACATGCCTGGCTCTCCCACCTCCACCTAAGACATCCCTGGCTCTTCCAGCTCAACCTAAGACATACATGGGTCTCCCAGCTCCACCTACGACATCCCTGGCTCTCCCACCTCCACCTAAGACATCCCTGGCTCTTCCAGCTCTACCTAAGACATACATGGGTCTCCAGCTCCACCTACGACATCCCTGGCTCTCCCAGCTCCACCTAAGACATCCCTGGCTCTTCCAGCTCTACCTAAGACATACATGGCTCTCCCACCTCCACCTAAGACATCCGTGGCTCTCCCAGCTCCACCTACGACATCCCTGGCTCTCCCAGCTCCACCTAAGACATCCCTGGCTCTCCCAGCTTCACCTACGACATTGCTGGCTCTCCCAGCTCCACCTAAGACATCCCTGGCTCTCCCAGCTCCACCTACGACATCCCTGGCTCTCCCAGGTCCACCTACGACATCCCTGGCTCTCCCAGCTCCACCTACGACATCCCTGGCTCTCCCAGCTCCACCTACGACATCCCTGGCTCTCCCACCTCCACCTAAGACATCCCTGGCTCTTCCAGCTCCACCTAAGACATCCCTGGCTCTCCCAGCTCCACCTAAGACACCCCTGGCTCTTCCAGCTCCACCTACGACACCCCTGGCTCTCCCAGCTCCACCTACGACATCCCTGGCTCTCCCAGGT
The DNA here is from genome assembly GCF_040938575.1 of Ambystoma mexicanum. Classification (NCBI taxonomy): domain Eukaryota; kingdom Metazoa; phylum Chordata; class Amphibia; order Caudata; family Ambystomatidae; genus Ambystoma; species Ambystoma mexicanum. The sequence goes on along the minus strand of NC_090938.1, from coordinate 794,338,343 downwards.
CCACCTACGACATCCCTGGCTCTCCCAGCTCCACCTACGACATCCCTGGCTCTCCCAGCTCCACCTAAGACATCCCTGGCTCTCCCAGCTCCACCTAAGACACCCCTGGCTCTCCCAGCTCCACCTAAGACATCACTGGCTCTCCCAGCTCCACCTTAGACATATCTGGCTCTCCCAGCTTCACCTAAGACATACATGGCTCTCCCACCTCCACCTAAGACACCCCTGGCTCTCCCAGCTCCACCTAAGAGACCCCTGGCTCTACCAGCTCCACCTAAGACATCACTGGCTCTCCCAGCTCCACCTTAGACATATCTGGCTCTCCCAGCTTCACCTAAGACATACATGGCTCTCCCACCTCCACCTAAGACATCCCTGGCTCTCCCAGCTCCACCTAAGACATCCATGGCTCCCCCAGCTCCACCTAAGACATCCCTGGCTCTCCCAGCTCCACCTTAGACATCCCTGGCTCTCCCAGCTCCACCTTAGACATATCTGGCTCTCCCAGCTTCACCTAAGACATACATGGCTCTCCCACCTCCACCTAAGACACCCCTGGCTCTCCCAGCTCCACCTAAGACACCCCTGGCTCTTCCAGCTCCACCTAAGACTTCACTGGCTCTCCCAGCTCCACCTAAGACATCCCTGGCTCTCCCAGCTCCACCTACGAGATCCCTGGCTCTCCCACCTCCACCTAAGACATCCCTGGCTCTCCCAGCTCCACCTAAGACATCCCTGGCACTTCCAGCTCCAACTTAGACATCCCTGGCTCTCCCAGCTCCACCTACGACATCCCTGGCTCTCCCACCTCCACCTAAGACATCCCTGGCTCTTCCAGTTCTACCTAAGACATACATGGGTCTCCCAGCTCCACCTACGACATCCCTGGCTCTCCCACCTCCACCTAAGACATCCCTGGCTCTTCCAGCTCTACCTAAGACATACATGGGTCTCCCAGCTCCTCCTACGACATCCCTGGCTCTCCCAGCTCCACCTAAGACATCCCTGGCTCTTCCAGCTCTACCTAAGACATACATGGCTCTCCCACCTCCACCTAAGACATCCGTGGCTCTCCCAGCTCCACCTACGACATCCCTGGCTCTCCCAGCTCCACCTAAGACATCCCTGGCTCTCCCAGCTTCACCTATGACATCCCTGGCTCTCCCAGCTCCACCTAAGACATCCCTGGCTCTCCCAGCTCCACCTACGACATCCCTGGCTCTCCCAGGTCCACCTACGACATCCCTGGCTCTCCCAGCTCCACCTATGACATCCCTGGCTCTCCCAGCTCCACCTACGACATCCCTGGCTCTCCCACCTCCACCTAAGACATCCCTGGCTCTTCCAGCTCCACCTAAGACATCCCTGGCTCTCCCAGCTCCACCTACCACATCCCTGGCTCTTCCAGCTCCGCCTACGACACCCCTGGCTCTTACAGCTCCACCTAAGACACCCCTGGCTCTGCCAGCTCCACCTAAGACATCACTGGCTCTCCCAGATCCACCTTAGACATCTCTGGCTCTCCCAGCTTCACCTACGACATCCCTGGCTCTCCCAGCTCCACCTAAGACATCCCTGGCTCTCCCAGCTTCACCTAAAACATCCCTGGCTCTCCCAGCTCCACCTACGACATCCCTGGCTCTCCCAGCTCCACCTAAGACATCCCTGGCTCTTCCAGCTCCCCCTACGACATCCCTGGCTCTCGCAGCTCCACCTACGACATCCCTGGCTCTTCCAGCTTCACCTAAGACATCCCTGGCTCTGCCAGCTCCACCTAAGACATCACTGGCTCTCCCAGCTCCACCTTAGACATCTCTGGCTCTCCCAGCTTCACCTAAGACATCCCTGGCTCTCCCAGCTCCACCTACCACATCCCTGGCTCTTCCAGCTCCACCTTAGACATCCCTGGCTCTCCCAGCTCCACCTAAGACACCCCTGGCTCTCCCAGCTCCGCCTAAGACATCACTGGCTCTCCCAGCTCCACCTAAGACATCACTGGCTCTCCCAGCTCCGCCTAAGACATCACTGGCTCTCCCAGCTCCACCTAAGATACCTAAGACATCACTGGCTCTCCCAGCTCCGCCTAAGACATCACTGGCTCTCCCAGCTCCACCTAAGACACCACTGGCTCTCCCAGCTCCACCTAAGACACCCCTGGCTCTCCCAGTTCCACCTAAGACATCCCTGGCTCTCCCAGCTCCACCTAAGACATCCATGGCTCTCCCAGCTCCACCTAAGACACCCCTGGCTCTCCCAGCTCCACCTAAGACATCACTGGCTCTCCCAGCTCCACCTTAGACATCACTGGCTCTCCCAGCTCCACCTAAGACATATATGGCTCTCCCAGCTTCACCTAAGACATACATGGCTCTCCCAGCTCCACCTAAAACATCCCTGGCTCTCCCAGCTCCACCTAAGACATCCCTGGCTCTCCCAGCTCCACCTAAGACATCCCTGGCTCTGCCAGCTCCACCTTAGACATATGTGGCTCTCCCAGCTCCACCTTAGACATATCTGGCTCTCCCAGCTCCACCTTAGACATACATGGCTCTCCCAGCTTCACCTAAGACACCCCTGGCTCTCCCAGCTCCACCTAAGGCACCCCTGGCTCTCCCAGCTCCACCTAAGACATCACTGGCTCTCCCAGCTCCACCTTAGACATATCTGGCTCTCCCAGCTTCACCTAAGACATCCCTGGCTCTCCCAGCTCCACCTAAGACTTCCCTGGCTCTCCTAACTCCACCTACCACATCCCTGGCTCTTTCAGCTCCACCTAAGACACCCCTGGCTCTCCCAGCTCCACCTAAGACATCAATGGCTCTCCCAGCTCCGCCTAAGACATCACTGGCTCTCCCAGCTCCACCTAAGACACCCCTGGCTCTCCCAGCTCCACCTAAGATACCCCTGGCTCTCCCAGCTAAGACATATTTGGCTCTCCCACCTCCAGCTACAACACCCCTGGCTCTCCCAGCTCCACCTAAGACACCCCTGGCTCTACCAACTCCACCTAATACATCACTGGCTCTCCCAGCTTCACCTAAGACATATTTGGCTCTCCCACCTCCACCTAAGACACCCCTGGCTCTCCCAGCTCCACCTAAGACACCCCTGGCTCTACCAGCTCCACCTAATACATCACTGGCTCTCCCAGCTCCACCTTAGACATATCTGGCTCTCCCATCTTCACCTAAGACATACATGGCTCTCCCACCTCCAACTAAGACATCCCTGGCTCTCCCAGCTCCACCTAAGACATCCCTGGCTCTCCCAGCTCCACCTAAGACATCCCTGGCTCTCCCAGCTCCACCTTAGACATATCTGGCTCTCCCAGCTTCACCTAAGACATACATGGCTCTCCCACCTCCACCTAAGACACCCCTGGCTCTACCAGCTTCACCTAAGACACCCCTGGCTCTTCCAGCTCAACCTAAGACATCACTGGCTCTCCCAGCTCCACCTAAGACATCCCTGGCTCTCCCAGCTCCACCTATGAGATCCCTGGCTCTCCCACCTCCACCTAAGACATCCCTGGCTCTCCCAGCTCCACCTACGACATCCCTGGCTCTCCCACCTCCACCTAAGACATCCCTGGCTCTTCCAGCTCTACGTAAGACATACATGGGTCTCCCAGCTCCACCTACGACATCCCTGGCTCTCCCAGCTCCACCTAAGACATCCCTGGCTCTTCCAGCTCTACCTAAGACATACATGGCTCTCCCACCTCCACCTAAGACATCTGTGGCTCTCCCAGCTCCACCTACGACATCCCTGGCTCTCCCAGCTCCACCTAAGACATCCCTGGCTCTCCCAGCTTCACCTACGACATCCCTGGCTCTCCCAGCTCCACCTTAGACATCACTGGCTCTCCCAGCTCCGCCTAAAACATCACTGGCTCTCCCAGCTCCACCTAAGACACCACTGGCTCTCCCAGCTCCACCTGAGACACCCCTGGCTCTCCCAGCTCCACCTTAGACATATCTGGCTCTCCCAGCTTCACCTAAGACATCCCTGGCTCTCCCAGCTCCACCTAAGACTTCCCTGGCTCTCCTAACTCCACCTACCACATCCCTGGCTCTTTCAGCTCCACCTAAGACACCCCTGGCTCTCCCAGCTCCACCTAAGACATCAATGGCTCTCCCAGCTCCGCCTAAGACATCACTGGCTCTCCCAGCTCCACCTAAGACACCCCTGGCTCTCCCAGCTCCACCTAAGATACCCCTGGCTCTCCCAGCTAAGACATATTTGGCTCTCCCACCTCCAGCTACAACACCCCTGGCTCTCCCAGCTCCACCTAAGACACCCCTGGCTCTACCAACTCCACCTAATACATCACTGGCTCTCCCAGCTTCACCTAAGACATATTTGGCTCTCCCACCTCCACCTAAGACACCCCTGGCTCTCCCAGCTCCACCTAAGACACCCCTGGCTCTACCAGCTCCACCTAATACATCACTGGCTCTCCCAGCTCCACCTTAGACATATCTGGCTCTCCCATCTTCACCTAAGACATACATGGCTCTCCCACCTCCAACTAAGACATCCCTGGCTCTCCCAGCTCCACCTAAGACATCCCTGGCTCTCCCAGCTCCACCTAAGACATCCCTGGCTCTCCCAGCTCCACCTTAGACATATCTGGCTCTCCCAGCTTCACCTAAGACATACATGGCTCTCCCACCTCCACCTAAGACACCCCTGGCTCTACCAGCTTCACCTAAGACACCCCTGGCTCTTCCAGCTCAACCTAAGACATCACTGGCTCTCCCAGCTCCACCTAAGACATCCCTGGCTCTCCCAGCTCCACCTATGAGATCCCTGGCTCTCCCACCTCCACCTAAGACATCCCTGGCTCTCCCAGCTCCACCTACGACATCCCTGGCTCTCCCACCTCCACCTAAGACATCCCTGGCTCTTCCAGCTCTACGTAAGACATACATGGGTCTCCCAGCTCCACCTACGACATCCCTGGCTCTCCCAGCTCCACCTAAGACATCCCTGGCTCTTCCAGCTCTACCTAAGACATACATGGCTCTCCCACCTCCACCTAAGACATCTGTGGCTCTCCCAGCTCCACCTACGACATCCCTGGCTCTCCCAGCTCCACCTAAGACATCCCTGGCTCTCCCAGCTTCACCTACGACATCCCTGGCTCTCCCAGCTCCACCTTAGACATCACTGGCTCTCCCAGCTCCGCCTAAAACATCACTGGCTCTCCCAGCTCCACCTAAGACACCACTGGCTCTCCCAGCTCCACCTGAGACACCCCTGGCTCTCCCAGCTCCACCTAAGACATCCATGGCTCTCCCAGCTCCACCTAAGACACCCCTGGCTCTCCCAGCTCCACCTAAAACATCACTGGCTCTCCCAGCTCCACCTTAGACATCACTGGCTCTCCCAGCTCCACCTAAGACATCCCTGGCTCTCCCAGCTCCACCTAAGACATCCCTGGCTCTCCCAGCTCCACCTTAGACATCCCTGGCTCTCCCAGCTCCACCTTAGACATATCTGGCTCTCCCAGCTCCACCTTAGACATACATGGCTCTCCCAGCTTCACCTAAGACACCCCTGGCTCTCCCAGCTCCACCTAAGACACCCCTGGCTCTCCCAGCTCCACCTTAGACATCACTGGCTCTCCCAGCTCCACCTAAGACATCACTGGCTCTCCCAGCTCCACCTTAGACATATCTGGCTCTCCCAGCTTCACCTAAGACATCCCTGGCTCTCCCAGCTCCACCTAAGACATCCCTGGCTCCCCTAACTCCACCTACCACATCCCTGGCTCTTTCAGCTCCACCTAAGACACCCCTGGCTCTCCCGGCTCCACCTAAGATACCCCTGGCTCTCCCAGCTTCACCTAAGACATACATGGCTCTCCCACCTCCATCTAAGACACCCCTGGCTCTCCCAGCTCCACCTAAGACACCCCTGGCTCTACCAGCTCCACCTAATACATCACTGGCTCTCCCAGCTCCACCTTAGACATATCTGGCTCTCCCAGCTTCACCTAAGACATACATGGCTCTCCCACCTCCAACTAAGACATCCCTGGCTCTCCCAGCTCCACCTAAGACATCCCTGGCTCTCCCAGCTCCACCTTAGACATCCCTGGCTCTCCCAGCTCCACCTTAGACATATCTGGCTCTCCCAGCTTCACCTAAGACATACATGGCTCTCCCAGCTCCACCTAAGACATCTCTGGCTCTCCCAGCTCCACCTAAGACACCCTTGGCTCTTCCAGCTCCACCTAAGACATCACTGGCTCTCCCAGCTCCACCTAAGACATCCCTGGCTCTCCCAGCTCCACCTACGAGATCCCTGGCTCTCCCACCTCCACCTAAGACATCCCTGGCACTCCCAGCTCCACCTAAGACATCCCTGGCACTTCCAGCTCCAATTTAGACATCCCTGGCTCTCCCAGCTCCACCTACGACATCCCTGGCTCTCCCACCTCCACCTAAGACATCCCTGGCTCTTCCAGCTCTACCTAAGACATACATGGGTCTCCCAGCTCCACCTACGACATCCCTGGCTCTCCCAGCTCCACCTAAGACATCCCTGGCTCTTCCAGCTCTACCTAAGACATACATGGCTCTCCCACCTCCACCTAAGACATCTGTGGCTCTCCCAGCTCCACCTACGACATCCCTGGCTCTCCCACCTCCACCTAAGACATCCCTGGCTCTTCCAGCTCCACCTAAGACATCCCTGGCTCTCCCAGCTCCACCTAAGACACCCCTGGCTCTTCCAGCTCCACCTACGACATCCCTGGCTCTCCCAGCTCCACCTAAGACACCCCTGGCTCTCCCAGCTCCACCTAAGACATCACTGGCTCTCCCAGCTCCACCTTAGACATATCTGGCTCTCCCAGCTTCACCTAAGACATACATGGCTCTCCCACCTCCACCTAAGACACCCCTGGCTCTCCCAGCTCCACCTAAGAGACCCCTGGCTCTACCAGCTCCACCTAAGACATCACTGGCTCTCCCAGCTCCACCTTAGACATATCTGGCTCTCCCAGCTTCACCTAAGACATACATGGCTCTCCCACCTCCACCTAAGACATCCCTGGCTCTCCCAGCTCCACCTAAGACATCCATGGCTCCCCCAGCTCCACCTAAGACATCCCTGGCTCTCCCAGCTCCACCTTAGACATCCCTGGCTCTCCCAGCTCCACCTTAGACATATCTGGCTCTCCCAGCTTCACCTAAGACATACATGGCTCTCCCACCTCCACCTAAGACACCCCTGGCTCTCCCAGCTCCACCTAAGACACCCCTGGCTCTTCCAGCTCCACCTAAGACTTCACTGGCTCTCCCAGCTCCACCTAAGACATCCCTGGCTCTCCCAGCTCCACCTACGAGATCCCTGGCTCTCCCACCTCCACCTAAGACATCCCTGGCTCTCCCAGCTCCACCTAAGACATCCCTGGCACTTCCAGCTCCAACTTAGACATCCCTGGCTCTCCCAGCTCCACCTACGACATCCCTGGCTCTCCCACCTCCACCTAAGACATCCCTGGCTCTTCCAGTTCTACCTAAGACATACATGGGTCTCCCAGCTCCACCTACGACATCCCTGGCTCTCCCACCTCCACCTAAGACATCCCTGGCTCTTCCAGCTCTACCTAAGACATACATGGGTCTCCCAGCTCCTCCTACGACATCCCTGGCTCTCCCAGCTCCACCTAAGACATCCCTGGCTCTTCCAGCTCTACCTAAGACATACATGGCTCTCCCACCTCCACCTAAGACATCCGTGGCTCTCCCAGCTCCACCTACGACATCCCTGGCTCTCCCAGCTCCACCTAAGACATCCCTGGCTCTCCCAGCTTCACCTATGACATCCCTGGCTCTCCCAGCTCCACCTAAGACATCCCTGGCTCTCCCAGCTCCACCTACGACATCCCTGGCTCTCCCAGGTCCACCTACGACATCCCTGGCTCTCCCAGCTCCACCTATGACATCCCTGGCTCTCCCAGCTCCACCTACGACATCCCTGGCTCTCCCACCTCCACCTAAGACATCCCTGGCTCTTCCAGCTCCACCTAAGACATCCCTGGCTCTCCCAGCTCCACCTACCACATCCCTGGCTCTTCCAGCTCCGCCTACGACACCCCTGGCTCTTACAGCTCCACCTAAGACACCCCTGGCTCTGCCAGCTCCACCTAAGACATCACTGGCTCTCCCAGATCCACCTTAGACATCTCTGGCTCTCCCAGCTTCACCTACGACATCCCTGGCTCTCCCAGCTCCACCTAAGACATCCCTGGCTCTCCCAGCTTCACCTAAAACATCCCTGGCTCTCCCAGCTCCACCTACGACATCCCTGGCTCTCCCAGCTCCACCTAAGACATCCCTGGCTCTTCCAGCTCCCCCTACGACATCCCTGGCTCTCGCAGCTCCACCTACGACATCCCTGGCTCTTCCAGCTTCACCTAAGACATCCCTGGCTCTGCCAGCTCCACCTAAGACATCACTGGCTCTCCCAGCTCCACCTTAGACATCTCTGGCTCTCCCAGCTTCACCTAAGACATCCCTGGCTCTCCCAGCTCCACCTACCACATCCCTGGCTCTTCCAGCTCCACCTTAGACATCCCTGGCTCTCCCAGCTCCACCTAAGACACCCCTGGCTCTCCCAGCTCCGCCTAAGACATCACTGGCTCTCCCAGCTCCACCTAAGACATCACTGGCTCTCCCAGCTCCGCCTAAGACATCACTGGCTCTCCCAGCTCCACCTAAGATACCTAAGACATCACTGGCTCTCCCAGCTCCGCCTAAGACATCACTGGCTCTCCCAGCTCCACCTAAGACACCACTGGCTCTCCCAGCTCCACCTAAGACACCCCTGGCTCTCCCAGTTCCACCTAAGACATCCCTGGCTCTCCCAGCTCCACCTAAGACATCCATGGCTCTCCCAGCTCCACCTAAGACACCCCTGGCTCTCCCAGCTCCACCTAAGACATCACTGGCTCTCCCAGCTCCACCTTAGACATCACTGGCTCTCCCAGCTCCACCTAAGACATATATGGCTCTCCCAGCTTCACCTAAGACATACATGGCTCTCCCAGCTCCACCTAAAACATCCCTGGCTCTCCCAGCTCCACCTAAGACATCCCTGGCTCTCCCAGCTCCACCTAAGACATCCCTGGCTCTGCCAGCTCCACCTTAGACATATGTGGCTCTCCCAGCTCCACCTTAGACATATCTGGCTCTCCCAGCTCCACCTTAGACATACATGGCTCTCCCAGCTTCACCTAAGACACCCCTGGCTCTCCCAGCTCCACCTAAGGCACCCCTGGCTCTCCCAGCTCCACCTAAGACATCACTGGCTCTCCCAGCTCCACCTTAGACATATCTGGCTCTCCCAGCTTCACCTAAGACATCCCTGGCTCTCCCAGCTCCACCTAAGACTTCCCTGGCTCTCCTAACTCCACCTACCACATCCCTGGCTCTTTCAGCTCCACCTAAGACACCCCTGGCTCTCCCAGCTCCACCTAAGACATCAATGGCTCTCCCAGCTCCGCCTAAGACATCACTGGCTCTCCCAGCTCCACCTAAGACACCCCTGGCTCTCCCAGCTCCACCTAAGATACCCCTGGCTCTCCCAGCTAAGACATATTTGGCTCTCCCACCTCCAGCTACAACACCCCTGGCTCTCCCAGCTCCACCTAAGACACCCCTGGCTCTACCAACTCCACCTAATACATCACTGGCTCTCCCAGCTTCACCTAAGACATATTTGGCTCTCCCACCTCCACCTAAGACACCCCTGGCTCTCCCAGCTCCACCTAAGACACCCCTGGCTCTACCAGCTCCACCTAATACATCACTGGCTCTCCCAGCTCCACCTTAGACATATCTGGCTCTCCCATCTTCACCTAAGACATACATGGCTCTCCCACCTCCAACTAAGACATCCCTGGCTCTCCCAGCTCCACCTAAGACATCCCTGGCTCTCCCAGCTCCACCTAAGACATCCCTGGCTCTCCCAGCTCCACCTTAGACATATCTGGCTCTCCCAGCTTCACCTAAGACATACATGGCTCTCCCACCTCCACCTAAGACACCCCTGGCTCTACCAGCTTCACCTAAGACACCCCTGGCTCTTCCAGCTCAACCTAAGACATCACTGGCTCTCCCAGCTCCACCTAAGACATCCCTGGCTCTCCCAGCTCCACCTATGAGATCCCTGGCTCTCCCACCTCCACCTAAGACATCCCTGGCTCTCCCAGCTCCACCTACGACATCCCTGGCTCTCCCACCTCCACCTAAGACATCCCTGGCTCTTCCAGCTCTACGTAAGACATACATGGGTCTCCCAGCTCCACCTACGACATCCCTGGCTCTCCCAGCTCCACCTAAGACATCCCTGGCTCTTCCAGCTCTACCTAAGACATACATGGCTCTCCCACCTCCACCTAAGACATCTGTGGCTCTCCCAGCTCCACCTACGACATCCCTGGCTCTCCCAGCTCCACCTAAGACATCCCTGGCTCTCCCAGCTTCACCTACGACATCCCTGGCTCTCCCAGCTCCACCTTAGACATCACTGGCTCTCCCAGCTCCGCCTAAAACATCACTGGCTCTCCCAGCTCCACCTAAGACACCACTGGCTCTCCCAGCTCCACCTGAGACACCCCTGGCTCTCCCAGCTCCACCTAAGACATCCATGGCTCTCCCAGCTCCACCTAAGACACCCCTGGCTCTCCCAGCTCCACCTAAAACATCACTGGCTCTCCCAGCTCCACCTTAGACATCACTGGCTCTCCCAGCTCCACCTAAGACATCCCTGGCTCTCCCAGCTCCACCTAAGACATCCCTGGCTCTCCCAGCTCCACCTTAGACATCCCTGGCTCTCCCAGCTCCACCTTAGACATATCTGGCTCTCCCAGCTCCACCTTAGACATACATGGCTCTCCCAGCTTCACCTAAGACACCCCTGGCTCTCCCAGCTCCACCTAAGACACCCCTGGCTCTCCCAGCTCCACCTTAGACATCACTGGCTCTCCCAGCTCCACCTAAGACATCACTGGCTCTCCCAGCTCCACCTTAGACATATCTGGCTCTCCCAGCTTCACCTAAGACATCCCTGGCTCTCCCAGCTCCACCTAAGACATCCCTGGCTCCCCTAACTCCACCTACCACATCCCTGGCTCTTTCAGCTCCACCTAAGACACCCCTGGCTCTCCCGGCTCCACCTAAGATACCCCTGGCTCTCCCAGCTTCACCTAAGACATACATGGCTCTCCCACCTCCATCTAAGACACCCCTGGCTCTCCCAGCTCCACCTAAGACACCCCTGGCTCTACCAGCTCCACCTAATACATCACTGGCTCTCCCAGCTCCACCTTAGACATATCTGGCTCTCCCAGCTTCACCTAAGACATACATGGCTCTCCCACCTCCAACTAAGACATCCCTGGCTCTCCCAGCTCCACCTAAGACATCCCTGGCTCTCCCAGCTCCACCTTAGACATCCCTGGCTCTCCCAGCTCCACCTTAGACATATCTGGCTCTCCCAGCTTCACCTAAGACATACATGGCTCTCCCAGCTCCACCTAAGACATCTCTGGCTCTCCCAGCTCCACCTAAGACACCCTTGGCTCTTCCAGCTCCACCTAAGACATCACTGGCTCTCCCAGCTCCACCTAAGACATCCCTGGCTCTCCCAGCTCCACCTACGAGATCCCTGGCTCTCCCACCTCCACCTAAGACATCCCTGGCACTCCCAGCTCCACCTAAGACATCCCTGGCACTTCCAGCTCCAATTTAGACATCCCTGGCTCTCCCAGCTCCACCTACGACATCCCTGGCTCTCCCACCTCCACCTAAGACATCCCTGGCTCTTCCAGCTCTACCTAAGACATACATGGGTCTCCCAGCTCCACCTACGACATCCCTGGCTCTCCCAGCTCCACCTAAGACATCCCTGGCTCTTCCAGCTCTACCTAAGACATACATGGCTCTCCCACCTCCACCTAAGACATCTGTGGCTCTCCCAGCTCCACCTACGACATCCCTGGCTCTCCCAGCTCCACCTAAGATATCCCTGGCTCTCCCAGCTTCACCTACGACATCCCTGGCTCTTCCAGCTCCACCTAAGACATCCCTGGCTCTCCCAGCTCCACCTAAGACACCCCTGGCTCTCCCAGCTCCACCTAAGACATCACTGGCTCTCCCTGCTCCACCTAAGACATCAGTGGCTCTCCCAGCTCCACCGAAGACATCCGTGGCTCTCCCAGCTCCACCGAAGACACCCCTGGCTCTCCCAGCTCCACCTAAGACATCACTGGCTCTCTCAGCTCCACCTAAGACATATCTGGCTCTCTCAGCTCCACCTTAGACATTCCTGACTCTCCCAGCTTCACCTAAGACATCCCTGGTTCTCCCGGCTCCACCTAAGACATCCCTGGCTCTCCCGGCTCCACCTAAGACATCCCTGGCTCTCCTAGCTCCACCTACCACATCCCTGGCTCTTCCAGCTCCACCTAAGACATCCCTGGCTCTCCCAGCTCCACCTAAGACACCCCTGGCTCTCCCAGCTCCACCTAAGACATCACTGGCTCTCCCAGCTCCACCTAAGACATCACTGGCTCTCCCAGCTCCACCTAAGACACCTCTGGCTCTCCCAGCTCCACCTAAGACATCCCTGGATCTCCCAGCTCCACCTAAGACATCCCTGGCTCTCCCAGCTCCACCTAAGACACCCCTGGCTCTCCCAGCTCCACCTAAGACATCACTGGCTCTCCCAGCTCCACCTTAGACATATCTGGCTCTCCCAGCTCCACCGAAGACACCCCTGGCTCTCCCAGCTCCACCTAAGACATCACTGGCTCTCTCAGCTCCACCTAAGACATATCTGGCTCTCTCAGCTCCACCTTAGACATTCCTGACTCTCCCAGCTTCACCTAAGACATCCCTGGTTCTCCCGGCTCCACCTAAGACATCCCTGGCTCTCCCGGCTCTACCTAAGACATCCCTGGCTCTCCTAGCTCCACCTACCACATCCCTGGCTCTTCCAGCTCCACCTAAGACATCCCTGGCTCTCCCAGCTCCACCTAAGACACCCCTGGCTCTCCCAGCTCCACCTAAGACATCACTGGCTCTCCCAGCTCCACCTAAGACATCACTGGCTCTCCCAGCTCCACCTAAGACACCTCTGGCTCTCCCAGCTCCACCTAAGACATCCCTGGATCTCCCAGCTCCACCTAAGACATCCCTGGCTCTCCCAGCTCCACCTACGACATCCCTGGCTCTCCCAGCTCCACCTAAGACATCCCTGGCTCTCCCAGCTCCACCTACCACATCCCTGGCTCTTCCAGCTCCACCTAAGACATCCCTGGCTCTCCCAGCTCCACCTAAGACACCCCTGGCTCTCCCAGCTCCACCTAAGACATCACTGGCTCTCCCCGCTCCACCTAAGACATCAGTGGCTCTCCCAGCTCCACCGAAGACATCCGTGGCTCTCCCAGCTCCACCGAAGACACCCCTGGCTCTCCCAGCTCCACCTAAGACATCACTGGCTCTCTCAGCTCCACCTAAGACATATCTGGCTCTCTCAGCTCCACCTTAGACATTCCTGACTCTCCCAGCTTCACCTAAGACATCCCTGGTTCTCCCGGCTCCACCTAAGACATCCCTGGCTCTCCCGGCTCCACCTAAGACATCCCTGGCTCTCCTAGCTCCACCTACCACATCCCTGGCTCTTCCAGCTCCACCTAAGACATCCCTGGCTCTCCCAGCTCCACCTAAGACACCCCTGGCTCTCCCAGCTCCACCTAAGACATCACTGGCTCTCCCAGCTCCACCTAAGACATCACTGGCTCTCCCAGCTCCACCTAAGACACCTCTGGCTCTCCCAGCTCCACCTAAGACATCCCTGGATCTCCCAGCTCCACCTAAGACATCCCTGGCTCTCCCAGCTCCACCTAAGACACCCCTGGCTCTCCCAGCTCCACCTAAGACATCACTGGCTCTCCCAGCTCCACCTTAGACATATCTGGCTCTCCCAGCTTCACCTAAGACATACATGGCTCTCCCACCTCCACCTAAGACATCCCTGGCTCTCCCAGCTCCACCTAAGACATCCCTGGCTCTCCCAGCTCCACCTTAGACATCCCTGGCTCTCCCAGCTCCACCTTAGACATATCTGGCTCTCCCAGCTTCACCTAAGACATACATGGCTCTCCCACCTCCACCTAAGACATCCCTGGCTCTCCCAGCTCCACCTAAGACATCCCTGGCTCTCCCAGCTCCACCTAAGACACCCCTGGCTCTCCCAGCTCCACCTAAGACATCACTGGCTCTCCCAGCTCCACCTTAGACATATCTGGCTCTCCCAGCTTCACCTAAGACATCCCTGGCTCTCCCAGCTCCACCTACGACATCCCTGGCTCTCCTAACTCCACCTACCACATCCCTGGCTCTCCCAGCTCCACCTAAGACACCCCTGGCTCTCCCAGCTCCACCTAAGACATCCCTGGCTCTTTCAGCTCCACCTAAGACACCCCTGGCTCTCCCAGCTCCACCTAAGACATCATTGGCTCTCCCAGCTCCACCTAAGACACCTCTGGCTCTCCCAGCTCCGCCTAAAACATCCCTGGCTCTCTCAGCTCCACCTAAGACATCCCTGGCTCTCCCAGCTCGACCTAAGATACCGCTGGCTATCCCAGCTCCACCTAAGACATCACTGGCTCTCCCAGCTCCACCTTAGACATATCTGGCTCTCCCAGCTTCACCTAAGACATACATGGCTCTCTCATCTCCACCTAAGACACCCCTGGCTCTCCCAGCTCCACCTAAGACACCCCTGGCTCTACCAGCTCCATCTAAGACATCACTGGCACTCCCAGCTCCACCTTAGACATATCTGGCTCTCCCAGCTTCACCTAAGACATACATGGCTCTCCCACCTCCACCTAAGACACCCCTGGCTCTCCCAGCTCCACCTAAGACACCCCTGGCTCTACCAGCTCCACCTAAGACATCACTGGCTCTCCCAGCTCCACCTTAGACATATCTGGCTCTCCCAGCTTCACCTAAGACATACATGGCTCTCCCACCTCCACCTAAGACATCCCTGGCTCCCCCAGCTGCACCTAAGACATCCCTGGCTCTCCCAGCTCCACCTAAGACATCCCTGGCTCTCCCAGCTCCACCTTAGACATCCCTGGCTCTCCCAGCTCCACCTACGAGATCCCTGGCTCTCCCACCTCCACCTAAGACATCCCTGGCTCTCCCAGCTCCACCTAAGACATCCCTGGCACTTCCAGCTCCAATTTAGACATCCCTGGCTCTCCCAGCTCCACCTACGACATCCCTGGCTCTCCCACCTCCACCTAAGACATCCCTGGCTCTTCCAGCTCTACCTAAGACATACATGGGTCTCCCAGCTCCACCTACGACATCCCTGGCTCTCCCAGCTCCACCTAAGACATCACTGGCTCTCCCAGCTCCACCTTAGACATATCTGGCTCTCCCAGCTTCACCTAAGACATCCCTGGCTCTCCCAGCTCCACCTAAGACATCCCTGGCTCCCCTAACTCCACCTACCACATCCCTGGCTCTTTCAGCTCCACCTAAGACACCCCTGGCTCTCCCAGCTCCACCTAAGATACCCCTGGCTCTCCCAGCTTCACCTAAGACATACATGGCTCTCCCACCTCCATCTAAGACACCCCTGGCTCTCCCAGCTCCACCTAAGACACCCCTGGCTCTACCAGCTCCACCTAATACATCACTGGCTCTCCCAGCTCCACCTTAGACATATCTGGCTCTCCCAGCTTCACCTAAGACATACATGGCTCTCCCACCTCCAACTAAGACATCCCTGGCTCTCCCAGCTCCACCTAAGACATCCCTGGCTCTCCCAGCTCCACCTTAGACATCCCTGGCTCTCCCAGCTCCACCTTAGACATATCTGGCTCTCCCAGCTTCACCTAAGACATACATGGCTCTCCCAGCTCCACCTAAGACATCTCTGGCTCTCCCAGCTCCACCTAAGACACCCTTGGCTCTTCCAGCTCCACCTAAGACATCACTGGCTCTCCCAGCTCCACCTAAGACATCCCTGGCTCTCCCAGCTCCACCTACGAGATCCCTGGCTCTCCCACCTCCACCTAAGACATCCCTGGCACTCCCAGCTCCACCTAAGACATCCCTGGCACTTCCAGCTCCAATTTAGACATCCCTGGCTCTCCCAGCTCCACCTACGACATCCCTGGCTCTCCCACCTCCACCTAAGACATCCCTGGCTCTTCCAGCTCTACCTAAGACATACATGGGTCTCCCAGCTCCACCTACGACATCCCTGGCTCTCCCAGCTCCACCTAAGACATCCCTGGCTCTTCCAGCTCTACCTAAGACATACATGGCTCTCCCACCTCCACCTAAGACATCTGTGGCTCTCCCAGCTCCACCTACGACATCCCTGGCTCTCCCAGCTCCACCTAAGATATCCATGGCTCTCCCAGCTTCACCTACGACATCCCTGGCTCTTCCAGCTCCACCTAAGACATCCCTGGCTCTCCCAGCTCCACCTAAGACACCCCTGGCTCTCCCAGCTCCACCTAAGACATCACTGGCTCTCCCTGCTCCACCTAAGACATCAGTGGCTCTCCCAGCTCCACCGAAGACATCCGTGGCTCTCCCAGCTCCACCGAAGACACCCCTGGCTCTCCCAGCTCCACCTAAGACATCACTGGCTCTCTCAGCTCCACCTAAGACATATCTGGCTCTCTCAGCTCCACCTTAGACATTCCTGACTCTCCCAGCTTCACCTAAGACATCCCTGGTTCTCCCGGCTCCACCTAAGACATCCCTGGCTCTCCCGGCTCCACCTAAGACATCCCTGGCTCTCCTAGCTCCACCTACCACATCCCTGGCTCTTCCAGCTCCACCTAAGACATCCCTGGCTCTCCCAGCTCCACCTAAGACACCCCTGGCTCTCCCAGCTCCACCTAAGACATCACTGGCTCTCCCAGCTCCACCTAAGACATCACTGGCTCTCCCAGCTCCACCTAAGACACCTCTGGCTCTCCCAGCTCCACCTAAGACATCCCTGGATCTCCCCGCTCCACCTAAGACATCCCTGGCTCTCCCAGCTCCACCTAAGACACCCCTGGCTCTCCCAGCTCCACCTAAGACATCACTGGCTCTCCCAGCTCCACCTTAGACATATCTGGCTCTCCCAGCTCCACCGAAGACACCCCTGGCTCTCCCAGCTCCACCTAAGACATCACTGGCTCTCTCAGCTCCACCTAAGACATATCTGGCTCTCTCAGCTCCACCTTAGACATTCCTGACTCTCCCAGCTTCACCTAAGACATCCCTGGTTCTCCCGGCTCCACCTAAGACATCCCTGGCTCTCCCGGCTCTACCTAAGACATCCCTGGCTCTCCTAGCTCCACCTACCACATCCCTGGCTCTTCCAGCTCCACCTAAGACATCCCTGGCTCTCCCAGCTCCACCTAAGACACCCCTGGCTCTCCCAGCTCCACCTAAGACATCACTGGCTCTCCCAGCTCCACCTAAGACATCACTGGCTCTCCCAGCTCCACCTAAGACACCTCTGGCTCTCCCAGCTCCACCTAAGACATCCCTGGATCTCCCAGCTCCACCTAAGACATCCCTGGCTCTCCCAGCTCCACCTACGACATCCCTGGCTCTCCCAGCTCCACCTAAGACATCCCTGGCTCTCCCAGCTCCACCTACCACATCCCTGGCTCTTCCAGCTCCACCTAAGACATCCCTGGCTCTCCCAGCTCCACCTAAGACACCCCTGGCTCTCCCAGCTCCACCTAAGACATCACTGGCTCTCCCCGCTCCACCTAAGACATCAGTGGCTCTCCCAGCTCCACCGAAGACATCCGTGGCTCTCCCAGCTCCACCGAAGACACCCCTGGCTCTCCCAGCTCCACCTAAGACATCACTGGCTCTCTCAGCTCCACCTAAGACATATCTGGCTCTCTCAGCTCCACCTTAGACATTCCTGACTCTCCCAGCTTCACCTAAGACATCCCTGGTTCTCCCGGCTCCACCTAAGACATCCCTGGCTCTCCCGGCTCCACCTAAGACATCCCTGGCTCTCCTAGCTCCACCTACCACATCCCTGGCTCTTCCAGCTCCACCTAAGACATCCCTGGCTCTCCCAGCTCCACCTAAGACACCCCTGGCTCTCCCAGCTCCACCTAAGACATCACTGGCTCTCCCAGCTCCACCTAAGACATCACTGGCTCTCCCAGCTCCACCTAAGACACCTCTGGCTCTCCCAGCTCCACCTAAGACATCCCTGGATCTCCCAGCTCCACCTAAGACATCCCTGGCTCTCCCAGCTCCACCTAAGACACCCCTGGCTCTCCCAGCTCCACCTAAGACATCACTGGCTCTCCCAGCTCCACCTTAGACATATCTGGCTCTCCCAGCTTCACCTAAGACATACATGGCTCTCCCACCTCCACCTAAGACATCCCTGGCTCTCCCAGCTCCACCTAAGACATCCCTGGCTCTCCCAGCTCCACCTTAGACATCCCTGGCTCTCCCAGCTCCACCTTAGACATATCTGGCTCTCCCAGCTTCACCTAAGACATACATGGCTCTCCCACCTCCACCTAAGACATCCCTGGCTCTCCCAGCTCCACCTAAGACATCCCTGGCTCTCCCAGCTCCACCTAAGACACCCCTGGCTCTCCCAGCTCCACCTAAGACATCACTGGCTCTCCCAGCTCCACCTTAGACATATCTGGCTCTCCCAGCTTCACCTAAGACATCCCTGGCTCTCCCAGCTCCACCTACGACATCCCTGGCTCTCCTAACTCCACCTACCACATCCCTGGCTCTCCCAGCTCCACCTAAGACACCCCTGGCTCTCCCAGCTCCACCTAAGACATCCCTGGCTCTTTCAGCTCCACCTAAGACACCCCTGGCTCTCCCAGCTCCACCTAAGACATCATTGGCTCTCCCAGCTCCACCTAAGACACCTCTGGCTCTCCCAGCTCCGCCTAAAACATCCCTGGCTCTCTCAGCTCCACCTAAGACATCCCTGGCTCTCCCAGCTCGACCTAAGATACCGCTGGCTATCCCAGCTCCACCTAAGACATCACTGGCTCTCCCAGCTCCACCTTAGACATATCTGGCTCTCCCAGCTTCACCTAAGACATACATGGCTCTCTCATCTCCACCTAAGACACCCCTGGCTCTCCCAGCTCCACCTAAGACACCCCTGGCTCTACCAGCTCCATCTAAGACATCACTGGCTCTCCCAGCTCCACCTTAGACATATCTGGCTCTCCCAGCTTCACCTAAGACATACATGGCTCTCCCACCTCCACCTAAGACACCCCTGGCTCTCCCAGCTCCACCTAAGACACCCCTGGCTCTACCAGCTCCACCTAAGACATCACTGGCTCTCCCAGCTCCACCTTAGACATATCTGGCTCTCCCAGCTTCACCTAAGACATACATGGCTCTCCCACCTCCACCTAAGACATCCCTGGCTCCCCCAGCTGCACCTAAGACATCCCTGGCTCTCCCAGCTCCACCTAAGACATCCCTGGCTCTCCCAGCTCCACCTTAGACATCCCTGGCTCTCCCAGCTCCACCTACGAGATCCCTGGCTCTCCCACCTCCACCTAAGACATCCCTGGCTCTCCCAGCTCCACCTAAGACATCCCTGGCACTTCCAGCTCCAATTTAGACATCCCTGGCTCTCCCAGCTCCACCTACGACATCCCTGGCTCTCCCACCTCCACCTAAGACATCCCTGGCTCTTCCAGCTCTACCTAAGACATACATGGGTCTCCCAGCTCCACCTACGACATCCCTGGCTCTCCCAGCTCCACCTAAGACATCCCTGGCTCTCCCACCTCCACCTAAGACACCCCTGGCTCTCCCAGCTCCACCTAAGACACCCCTGGCTCTACCAGCTCCACCTAATACATCACTGGCTCTCCCAGCTCCACCTTAGACATATCTGGCTCTCCCAGCTTCACCTAAGACATACATGGCTCTCCCACCTCCAACTAAGACATCCCTGGCTCTCCCAGCTCCACCTAAGACATCCCTGGCTCTCCCAGCTCCACCTTAGACATCCCTGGCTCTCCCAGCTTCACCTTAGACATATCTGGCTCTCCCAGCTTCACCTAAGACATACATGGCTCTCCCAGCTCCACCTAAGACATCCCTGGCTCTCCCAGCTCCACCTAAGACACCCTTGGCTCTTCCAGCTCCACCTAAGACATCACTGGCTCTCCCAGCTCCACCTAAGACATCCCTGGCTCTCCCAGCTCCACCTACGAGATCCCTGGCTCTCCCACCTCCACCTAAGACACCCCTGGCTCTCCCAGGTCCACCTAAGACACCCCTGGCTCTCCCAGCTCCACCTAAGACATCACTGGCTCTCCCAGCTCCACCTTAGACATATCTGGCTCTCCCAGCTTCACCTAAGACATCCCTGGCTTTCCCAGCTCCACCTAAGAGATCCCTGGCTCTCCCAGCTCCACCTAAGACATCCCTGGTTCTCCCAGCTCCACCTAAGACACCCCTGGCTCTCCCAGCTCCACCTTAGACATCCCTGCCTCTCCCAGCTCCACCTAAGACATCACTAGCTCTCCCAGCTCCACCTTAGACATATCTGGCTCTCCCAGCTCCACCTAAGACATCCCTGGCTCTCCCAGCTCCACCTAAGACATCCCTGGCTCTCCCAGCTCCACCTAAGACATCCCTGGCTCTCCTAACTCCAACTACCACATCCCTGGCTCTTCCAGTTCCACCTAAGACACCCCTGGCTCTCCCAGCTCCACCTAAGACATCACTGGCTCTCCCAGCTCCGCCTAAGACATCACTGGCTCTCCCAGCTCCACCTAAAACACCCCTGGCTCTCCCAGCTCCACCTAAGACACCCTGGCTCTCCCAGCTCCACCTAAGACATCCCTGGCTCTCCCAGCTCCACCTAAGATACCCCTGGCTCTCCCAGCTCCACCTAAGACATCACTGGCTCTCCCAGCTCCACCTTAGACATATCCGGCTCTCCCAGCTTCACCTAAGACATACATGGTTCTCCCACCTCCACCTAAGACACCCCTGGCTCTCCCAGCTCCACCTAAGACACCCCTGGCTCTCCCAGCTCCACCTAAGACACCCCTGGCTCTACCAGCTCCACCTAAGACATCACTGGCTCTCCCAGCTCCACCTTAGACATATCTGACTCTCCCAGCTTCACCTAAGACATACATGGCTCTCCCACCTCCACCTAAGACATCCCTGGCTCTCCCAGCTCCACCTAAGACACCCCTGGCTCTTCCAGCTCCACCTAAGACATCACTGGCTCTCCCAGCTCCACCTAAGACATCCCTGGCTCTCCCAGCTCCACCTACGAGATCCCTGGCTCTCCCACCTCCACCTAAGACATCCCTGGCTCTCCCAGCTCCACCTAAGACATCCCTGGCACTTCCAGCTCCAACTTAGACATTCCTGGCTCTCCCAGCTCCACCTACGACATGCCTGGCTCTCCCACCTCCACCTAAGACATCCCTGGCTCTTCCAGCTCTACCTAAGACATACATGGGTCTCCCAGCTCCACCTACGACATCCCTGGCTCTCCCAGCTCCACCTAAGACATCCCTGGCTCTTCCAGCTCTACCTAAGACATACATGGCTCTCCCACCTCCACCTAAGACATCCCTGGCTCTTCCAGCTCTACCTAAGACATACATGGCTCTCCCACCTCCACCTAAGACATCTGTGGCTCTCCCAGCTCCACCTACGACATCCCTGGCTCTCCCAGCTCCACCTAAGACATCCCTGGCTCTCCCAGCTTCACCTACGACATCCCTGGCTCTCCCAGCTCCACCTTAGACATCACTGGCTCTCCCAGCTCCGCCTAAAACATCACTGGCTCTCCCAGCTCCACCTAAGACACCACTGGCTCTCCCAGCTCCACCTGAGACACCCCTGGCTCTCCCAGCTCCACCTAAGACATCCATGCCTCTCCCAGCTCCACCTAAGACACCCCTGGCTCTCCCAGCTCCACCTAAAACATCACTGGCTCTCCCAGCTCCACCTTAGACATCACTGGCTCTCCCAGCTCCACCTAAGACATCCCTGGCTCTCCCAGCTCCACCTAAGACATCCCTGGCTCTCCCAGCTCCACCTTAGACATCCCTGGCTCTCCCAGCTCCACCTTAGACATATCTGGCTCTCCCAGCTCCACCTTAGACATACATGGCTCTCCCAGCTTCACCTAAGACACCCCTGGCTCTCCCAGCTCCACCTAAGACACCCCTGGCTCTCCCAGCTCCACCTTAGACATCACTGGCTCTCCCAGCTCCACCTAAGACATCACTGGCTCTCCCAGCTCCACCTTAGACATATCTGGCTCTCCCAGCTTCACCTAAGACATCCCTGGCTCTCCCAGCTCCACCTAAGACATCCCTGGCTCCCCTAACTCCACCTACCACATCCCTGGCTCTTTCAGCTCCACCTAAGACACCCCTGGCTCTCCCAGCTCCACCTAAGATACCCCTGGCTCTCCCAGCTTCACCTAAGACATACATGGCTCTCCCACCTCCATCTAAGACACCCCTGGCTCTCCCAGCTCCACCTAAGACACCCCTGGCTCTACCAGCTCCACCTAATACATCACTGGCTCTCCCAGCTCCACCTTAGACATATCTGGCTCTCCCAGCTTCACCTAAGACATACATGGCTCTCCCACCTCCAACTAAGACATCCCTGGCTCTCCCAGCTCCACCTAAGACATCCCTGGCTCTCCCAGCTCCACCTTAGACATCCCTGGCTCTCCCAGCTCCACCTTAGACATATCTGGCTCTCCCAGCTTCACCTAAGACATACATGGCTCTCCCAGCTCCACCTAAGACATCTCTGACTCTCCCAGCTCCACCTAAGACACCCTTGGCTCTTCCAGCTCCACCTAAGACATCACTGGCTCTCCCAGCTCCACCTAAGACATCCCTGGCTCTCCCAGCTCCACCTACGAGATCCCTGGCTCTCCCACCTCCACCTAAGACATCCCTGGCACTCCCAGCTCCACCTAAGACATCCCTGGCACTTCCAGCTCCAATTTAGACATCCCTGGCTCTCCCAGCTCCACCTACGACATCCCTGGCTCTCCCACCTCCACCTAAGACATCCCTGGCTCTTCCAGCTCTACCTAAGACATACATGGGTCTCCCAGCTCCACCTACGACATCCCTGGCTCTCCCAGCTCCACCTAAGACATCCCTGGCTCTTCCAGCTCTACCTAAGACATACATGGCTCTCCCACCTCCACCTAAGACATCTGTGGCTCTCCCAGCTCCACCTACGACATCCCTGGCTCTCCCAGCTCCACCTAAGATATCCCTGGCTCTCCCAGCTTCACCTACGACATCCCTGGCTCTTCCAGCTCCACCTAAGACATCCCTGGCTCTCCCAGCTCCACCTAAGACACCCCTGGCTCTCCCAGCTCCACCTAAGACATCACTGGCTCTCCCTGCTCCACCTAAGACATCAGTGGCTCTCCCAGCTCCACCGAAGACATCCGTGGCTCTCCCAGCTCCACCGAAGACACCCCTGGCTCTCCCAGCTCCACCTAAGACATCACTGGCTCTCTCAGCTCCACCTAAGACATATCTGGCTCTCTCAGCTCCACCTTAGACATTCCTGACTCTCCCAGCTTCACCTAAGACATCCCTGGTTCTCCCGGCTCCACCTAAGACATCCCTGGCTCTCCCGGCTCCACCTAAGACATCCCTGGCTCTCCTAGCTCCACCTACCACATCCCTGGCTCTTCCAGCTCCACCTAAGACATCCCTGGCTCTCCCAGCTCCACCTAAGACACCCCTGGCTCTCCCAGCTCCACCTAAGACATCACTGGCTCTCCCAGCTCCACCTAAGACATCACTGGCTCTCCCAGCTCCACCTAAGACACCTCTGGCTCTCCCAGCTCCACCTAAGACATCCCTGGATCTCCCAGCTCCACCTAAGACATCCCTGGCTCTCCCAGCTCCACCTAAGACACCCCTGGCTCTCCCAGCTCCACCTAAGACATCACTAGCTCTCCCAGCTCCACCTTAGACATATCTGGCTCTCCCAGCTCCACCGAAGACACCCCTGGCTCTCCCAGCTCCACCTAAGACATCACTGGCTCTCTCAGCTCCACCTAAGACATATCTGGCTCTCTCAGCTCCACCTTAGACATTCCTGACTCTCCCAGCTTCACCTAAGACATCCCTGGTTCTCCCGGCTCCACCTAAGACATCCCTGGCTCTCCCGGCTCTACCTAAGACATCCCTGGCTCTCCTAGCTCCACCTACCACATCCCTGGCTCTTCCAGCTCCACCTAAGACATCCCTGGCTCTCCCAGCTCCACCTAAGACACCCCTGGCTCTCCCAGCTCCACCTAAGACATCACTGGCTCTCCCAGCTCCACCTAAGACATCACTGGCTCTCCCAGCTCCACCTAAGACACCTCTGGCTCTCCCAGCTCCACCTAAGACATCCCTGGATCTCCCAGCTCCACCTAAGACATCCCTGGCTCTCCCAGCTCCACCTACGACATCCCTGGCTCTCCCAGCTCCACCTAAGACATCCCTGGCTCTCCCAGCTCCACCTACCACATCCCTGGCTCTTCCAGCTCCACCTAAGACATCCCTGGCTCTCCCAGCTCCACCTAAGACACCCCTGGCTCTCCCAGCTCCACCTAAGACATCACTGGCTCTCCCCGCTCCACCTAAGACATCAGTGGCTCTCCCAGCTCCACCGAAGACATCCGTGGCTCTCCCAGCTCCACCGAAGACACCCCTGGCTCTCCCAGCTCCACCTAAGACATCACTGGCTCTCTCAGCTCCACCTAAGACATATCTGGCTCTCTCAGCTCCACCTTAGACATTCCTGACTCTCCCAGCTTCACCTAAGACATCCCTGGTTCTCCCGGCTCCACCTAAGACATCCCTGGCTCTCCCGGCTCCACCTAAGACATCCCTGGCTCTCCTAGCTCCACCTACCACCTCCCTGGCTCTTCCAGCTCCACCTAAGACATCCCTGGCTCTCCCAGCTCCACCTAAGACACCCCTGGCTCTCCCAGCTCCACCTAAGACATCACTGGCTCTCCCAGCTACACCTAAGACATCACTGGCTCTCCCAGCTCCACCTAAGACACCTCTGGCTCTCCCAGCTCCACCTAAGACATCCCTGGATCTCCCAGCTCCACCTAAGACATCCCTGGCTCTCCCAGCTCCACCTAAGACACCCCTGGCTCTCCCAGCTCCACCTAAGACATCACTGGCTCTCCCAGCTCCACCTTAGACATATCTGGCTCTCCCAGCTTCACCTAAGACATACATGGCTCTCCCACCTCCACCTAAGACATCCCTGGCTCTCCCAGCTCCACCTAAGACATCCCTGGCTCTCCCAGCTCCACCTTAGACATCCCTGGCTCTCCCAGCTCCACCTTAGACATATCTGGCTCTCCCAGCTTCACCTAAGACATACATGGCTCTCCCACCTCCACCTAAGACATCCCTGGCTCTCCCAGCTCCACCTAAGACATCCCTGGCTCTCCCAGCTCCACCTAAGACACCCCTGGCTCTCCCAGCTCCACCTAAGACATCACTGGCTCTCCCAGCTCCACCTTAGACATATCTGGCTCTCCCAGCTTCACCTAAGACATCCCTGGCTCTCCCAGCTCCACCTACGACATCCCTGGCTCTCCTAACTCCACCTACCACATCCCTGGCTCTCCCAGCTCCACCTAAGACACCCCTGGCTCTCCCAGCTCCACCTAAGACATCCCTGGCTCTTTCAGCTCCACCTAAGACACCCCTGGCTCTCCCAGCTCCACCTAAGACATCATTGGCTCTCCCAGCTCCACCTAAGACACCTCTGGCTCTCCCAGCTCCGCCTAAAACATCCCTGGCTCTCTCAGCTCCACCTAAGACATCCCTGGCTCTCCCAGCTCGACCTAAGATACCGCTGGCTATCCCAGCTCCACCTAAGACATCACTGGCTCTCCCAGCTCCACCTTAGACATATCTGGCTCTCCCAGCTTCACCTAAGACATACATGGCTCTCTCATCTCCACCTAAGACACCCCTGGCTCTCCCAGCTCCACCTAAGACACCCCTGGCTCTACCAGCTCCATCTAAGACATCACTGGCTCTCCCAGCTCCACCTTAGACATATCTGGCTCTCCCAGCTTCACCTAAGACATACATGGCTCTCCCACCTCCACCTAAGACACCCCTGGCTCTCCCAGCTCCACCTAAGACACCCCTGGCTCTACCAGCTCCACCTAAGACATCACTGGCTCTCCCAGCTCCACCTTAGACATATCTGGCTCTCCCAGCTTCACCTAAGACATACATGGCTCTCCCACCTCCACCTAAGACATCCCTGGCTCCCCCAGCTGCACCTAAGACATCCCTGGCTCTCCCAGCTCCACCTAAGACATCCCTGGCTCTCCCAGCTCCACCTTAGACATCCCTGGCTCTCCCAGCTCCACCTACGAGATCCCTGGCTCTCCCACCTCCACCTAAGACATCCCTGGCTCTCCCAGCTCCACCTAAGACATCCCTGGCACTTCCAGCTCCAATTTAGACATCCCTGGCTCTCCCAGCTCCACCTACGACATCCCTGGCTCTCCCACCTCCACCTAAGACATCCCTGGCTCTTCCAGCTCTACCTAAGACATACATGGGTCTCCCAGCTCCACCTACGACATCCCTGGCTCTCCCAGCTCCACCTAAGACATCCCTGGCTCTCCCACCTCCACCTAAGACACCCCTGGCTCTCCCAGCTCCACCTAAGACACCCCTGGCTCTACCAGCTCCACCTAATACATCACTGGCTCTCCCAGCTCCACCTTAGACATATCTGGCTCTCCCAGCTTCACCTAAGACATACATGGCTCTCCCACCTCCAACTAAGACATCCCTGGCTCTCCCAGCTCCACCTAAGACATCCCTGGCTCTCCCAGCTCCACCTTAGACATCCCTGGCTCTCCCAGCTTCACCTTAGACATATCTGGCTCTCCCAGCTTCACCTAAGACATACATGGCTCTCCCAGCTCCACCTAAGACATCCCTGGCTCTCCCAGCTCCACCTAAGACACCCTTGGCTCTTCCAGCTCCACCTAAGACATCACTGGCTCTCCCAGCTCCACCTAAGACATCCCTGGCTCTCCCAGCTCCACCTACGAGATCCCTGGCTCTCCCACCTCCACCTAAGACACCCCTGGCTCTCCCAGGTCCACCTAAGACACCCCTGGCTCTCCCAGCTCCACCTAAGACATCACTGGCTCTCCCAGCTCCACCTTAGACATATCTGGCTCTCCCAGCTTCACCTAAGACATCCCTGGCTTTCCCAGCTCCACCTAAGAGATCCCTGGCTCTCCCAGCTCCACCTAAGACATCCCTGGTTCTCCCAGCTCCACCTAAGACACCCCTGGCTCTCCCAGCTCCACCTTAGACATCCCTGCCTCTCCCAGCTCCACCTAAGACATCACTAGCTCTCCCAGCTCCACCTTAGACATATCTGGCTCTCCCAGCTCCACCTAAGACATCCCTGGCTCTCCCAGCTCCACCTAAGACATCCCTGGCTCTCCCAGCTCCACCTAAGACATCCCTGGCTCTCCTAACTCCAACTACCACATCCCTGGCTCTTCCAGTTCCACCTAAGACACCCCTGGCTCTCCCAGCTCCACCTAAGACATCACTGGCTCTCCCAGCTCCGCCTAAGACATCACTGGCTCTCCCAGCTCCACCTAAAACACCCCTGGCTCTCCCAGCTCCACCTAAGACACCCTGGCTCTCCCAGCTCCACCTAAGACATCCCTGGCTCTCCCAGCTCCACCTAAGATACCCCTGGCTCTCCCAGCTCCACCTAAGACATCACTGGCTCTCCCAGCTCCACCTTAGACATATCCGGCTCTCCCAGCTTCACCTAAGACATACATGGTTCTCCCACCTCCACCTAAGACACCCCTGGCTCTCACAGCTCCACCTAAGACACCCCTGGCTCTCCCAGCTCCACCTAAGACACCCCTGGCTCTACCAGCTCCACCTAAGACATCACTGGCTCTCCCAGCTCCACCTTAGACATATCTGACTCTCCCAGCTTCACCTAAGACATACATGGCTCTCCCACCTCCACCTAAGACATCCCTGGCTCTCCCAGCTCCACCTAAGACACCCCTGGCTCTTCCAGCTCCACCTAAGACATCACTGGCTCTCCCAGCTCCACCTAAGACATCCCTGGCTCTCCCAGCTCCACCTACGAGATCCCTGGCTCTCCCACCTCCACCTAAGACATCCCTGGCTCTCCCAGCTCCACCTAAGACATCCCTGGCACTTCCAGCTCCAACTTAGACATTCCTGGCTCTCCCAGCTCCACCTACGACATGCCTGGCTCTCCCACCTCCACCTAAGACATCCCTGGCTCTTCCAGCTCTACCTAAGACATACATGGGTCTCCCAGCTCCACCTACGACATCCCTGGCTCTCCCAGCTCCACCTAAGACATCCCTGGCTCTTCCAGCTCTACCTAAGACATACATGGCTCTCCCACCTCCACCTAAGACATCCGTGGCTCTCCCAGCTCCACCTACGAAATCCCCGGCTCTCCCAGCTCCACCTAAGACATCCCTGGCTCTCCCAGCTTCACCTACGACATTGCTGGCTCTCCCAGCTCCACCTAAGACATCCCTGGCTCTCCCAGCTCCACCTACGACATCCCTGGCTCTCCCAGGTCCACCTACGACATCCCTGGCTCTCCCAGCTCCACCTACGACATCCCTGGCTCTCCCAGCTCCACCTACGACATCCCTGGCTCTCCCACCTCCACCTAAGACATCCCTGGCTCTTCCAGCTCCACCTAAGACATCCCTGGCTCTCCCAGCTCCACCTAAGACACCCCTGGCTCTTCCAGCTCCACCTACGACACCCCTGGCTCTTACAGCTCCACCTAAGACACCCCTGGCTCTGCCAGCTCCACCTAAGACATCACTGGCTCTCCCAGATCCACCTTAGACATCTCTGGCTCTCCCAGCTTCACCTATGACATCCCTGGCTCTCCCAGCTCCACCTAAGACATCCCTGGCTCTCCCAGCTTCACCTAAGACATCCCTGGCTCTCCCAGCTCCACCTAAGACATCACTGGCTCTCCCAGCTCCTCCCCCTAAGACATCACTGGCTCTCCCAGATCCACCTTAGACATCTCTGGCTCTCCCAGCTTCACCTATGACATCCCTGGCTCTCCCAGCTCCACCTAAGACATCCTTGGCTCTCCCAGCTTCACCTAAGACATCCCTGGCTCTCCCAGCTCCACCTAAGACACCCCTGGCTCTCTCAGCTCCACCTAAGACATCCCTGGCTCTCCCAGCTCCACCTAAGAC
Source organism: Ambystoma mexicanum (assembly GCF_040938575.1). Classification (NCBI taxonomy): domain Eukaryota; kingdom Metazoa; phylum Chordata; class Amphibia; order Caudata; family Ambystomatidae; genus Ambystoma; species Ambystoma mexicanum. The sequence continues at coordinate 794,308,961 of NC_090938.1, read as the reverse complement.
ACCCCTGGCTCTCCCAGCTCCAGCTAAGACATCACTGGCTCTCCCAGCTCCACCTTAGACATATCTGGCTCTCCCAGCTTCACCTAAGACATACATGGCTCTCCCACCTCCACCTAAGACACCCCTGGCTCTCCCAACTCCACCTAAGAGACCCCTGGCTCTACCAGCTCCACCTAAGACATCACTGGCTCTCCCAGCTCCACCTTAGACATATCTGGCTCTCCCAGCTTCACCTAAGACATACATGGCTCTCCCACCTCCACCTAAGACATCCCTGGCTCTCCCAGCTCCACCTAAGACATCCATGGCTCCCCCAGCTCCACCTAAGACATCCTTGGCTCTCCCAGCTCCACATTAGACATCCCTGGCTCTCCCAGCTTCACCTAAGACATACATGGCTCTCCCACCTCCACCTAAGACACCCCTGGCTCTCCCAGCTCCACCTAAGACACCCCTGGCTCTTCCAGCTCCACCTAAGACATCACTGGCTCTCCCAGCTCCACCTAAGACATCCCTGGCTCTCCCAGCTCCACCTACGAGATCCCTGGCTCTCCCACCTCCACTTAAGACATCCCTGGCTCTCCCAGCTCCACCTAAGACATCCCTGGCACTTCCAGCTCCAACTTAGACATCCCTGGCTCTCCCAGCTCCACCTACGACATCCCTGGCTCTCCCACCTCCACCTAAGACATCCCTGGCTCTTCCAGTTCTACCTAAGACATACATGGGTCTCCCAGCTCCACCTACGACATCCCTGGCTCTCCCACCTCCACCTAAGACATCCCTGGCTCTTCCAGCTCTACCTAAGACATACATGGGTCTCCCAGCTCCACCTACGACATCCCTGGCTCTCCCAGCTCCACCTAAGACATCCCTGGCTCTTCCAGCTCTACCTAAGACATACATGGCTCTCCCACCTCCACCTAAGACATCCGTGGCTCTCCCAGCTCCACCTACGACATCCCTGGCTCTCCCAGCTCCACCTAAGACATCCCTGGCTCTCCCAGCTTCACCTATGACATCCCTGGCTCTCCCAGCTCCACCTAAGACATCCCTGGCTCTCCCAGCTCCACCTACGACATCCCTGGCTCTCCCAGGTCCACCTATGACATCCCTGGCTCTCCCAGCTCCACCTATGACATCCCTGGCTCTCCCAGCTCCACCTACAACATCCCTGGCTCTCCCACCTCCACCTAAGACATCCCTGGCTCTTCCAGCTCCACCTAAGACATCCCTGGCTCTCCCAGCTCCACCTACCACATCCCTGGCTCTTCCAGCTCCGCCTACGACACCCCTGGCTCTTACAGCTCCACCTAAGACACCCCTGGCTCTGCCAGCTCCACCTAAGACATCACTGGCTCTCCCAGATCCACCTTAGACATCTCTGGCTCTCCCAGCTTCACCTACGACATCCCTGGCTCTCCCAGCTCCACCTAAGACATCCCTGGCTCTCCCAGCTTCACCTAAAACATCCCTGGCTCTCCCAGCTCCACCTACGACATCCCTGGCTCTCCCAGCTCCACCTAAGACATCCCTGGCTCTTCCAGCTCCCCCCACGACATCCCTGGCTCTCGCAGCTCCACCTACGACATCCCTGGCTCTTCCAGCTTCACCTAAGACATCCCTGGCTCTGCCAGCTCCACCTAAGACATCACTGGCTCTCCCAGCTCCACCTTAGACATCTCTGGCTCTCCCAGCTTCACCTAAGACATCCCTGGCTCTCCCAGCTCCACCTACCACATCCCTGGCTCTTCCAGCTCCACCTTAGACATCCCTGGCTCTCCCAGCTCCACCTTAGACACCCCTGGCTCTCCCAGCTCCGCCTAAGACATCACTGGCTCTCCCAGCTCCACCTAAGACATCACTGGCTCTCCCAGCTCCGCCTAAGACATCACTGGCTCTCCCAGCTCCACCTAAGACACCTAAGACATCACTGGCTCTCCCAGCTCCGCCTAAGACATCACTGGCTCTCCCAGCTCCACCTAAGACACCACTGGCTCTCCCAGCTCCACCTAAGACACCCCTGGCTCTCCCAGCTCCACCTAAGACATCCCTGGCTCTCCCAGCTCCACCTAAGACATCCATGGCTCTCCCAGCTCCACCTAAGACACCCCTGGCTCTCCCAGCTCCACCTAAGACATAACTGGCTCTCCCAGCTCCACCTTAGACATCACTGGCTCTCCCAGCTCCACCTAAGACATATATGGCTCTCCCAGCTTCACCTAAGACATACATGGCTCTCCCAGCTCCACCTAAAACATCCCTGGCTCTCCCAGCTCCACCTAAGACATCCCTGGCTCTCCCAGCTCCACCTAAGACATCCCTGGCTCTGCCAGCTCCACCTTAGACATATCTGGCTCTCCCAGCTCCACCTTAGATATATCTGGCTCTCCCAGCTCCACCTTAGACATACATGGCTCTCCCAGCTCCACCTAAGACACCCCTGGCTCTCCCAGCTCCACCTAAGACATCACTGGCTCTCCCAGCTCCACCTTAGACATATCTGGCTCTCCCAGCTTCACCTAAGACATCCCTGGCTCTCCCAGCTCCACCTAAGACATCCCTGGCTCTCCCAGCTCCACCTAAGACACCCCTGGCTCTTCCAGCTCCACCTAAGACATCACTGGCTCTCCCAGCTCCACCTAAGACATCCCTGGCTCTCCCAGCTCCACCTACGAGATCCCTGGCTCTCCCACCTCCACTTAAGACATCCCTGGCTCTCCCAGCTCCACCTAAGACATCCCTGGCACTTCCAGCTCCAACTTAGACATCCCTGGCTCTCCCAGCTCCACCTACGACATCCCTGGCTCTCCCACCTCCACCTAAGACATCCCTGGCTCTTCCAGTTCTACCTAAGACATACATGGGTCTCCCAGCTCCACCTACGACATCCCTGGCTCTCCCACCTCCACCTAAGACATCCCTGGCTCTTCCAGCTCTACCTAAGACATACATGGGTCTCCCAGCTCCACCTACGACATCCCTGGCTCTCCCAGCTCCACCTAAGACATCCCTGGCTCTTCCAGCTCTACCTAAGACATACATGGCTCTCCCACCTCCACCTAAGACATCCGTGGCTCTCCCAGCTCCACCTACGACATCCCTGGCTCTCCCAGCTCCACCTAAGACATCCCTGGCTCTCCCAGCTTCACCTATGACATCCCTGGCTCTCCCAGCTCCACCTAAGACATCCCTGGCTCTCCCAGCTCCACCTACGACATCCCTGGCTCTCCCAGGTCCACCTACGACATCCCTGGCTCTCCCAGCTCCACCTATGACATCCCTGGCTCTCCCAGCTCCACCTACAACATCCCTGGCTCTCCCACCTCCACCTAAGACATCCCTGGCTCTTCCAGCTCCACCTAAGACATCCCTGGCTCTCCCAGCTCCACCTACCACATCCCTGGCTCTTCCAGCTCCGCCTACGACACCCCTGGCTCTTACAGCTCCACCTAAGACACCCCTGGCTCTGCCAGCTCCACCTAAGACATCACTGGCTCTCCCAGATCCACCTTAGACATCTCTGGCTCTCCCAGCTTCACCTACGACATCCCTGGCTCTCCCAGCTCCACCTAAGACATCCCTGGCTCTCCCAGCTTCACCTAAAACATCCCTGGCTCTCCCAGCTCCACCTACGACATCCCTGGCTCTCCCAGCTCCACCTAAGACATCCCTGGCTCTTCCAGCTCCCCCTACGACATCCCTGGCTCTCGCAGCTCCACCTACGACATCCCTGGCTCTTCCAGCTTCACCTAAGACATCCCTGGCTCTGCCAGCTCCACCTAAGACATCACTGGCTCTCCCAGCTCCACCTTAGACATCTCTGGCTCTCCCAGCTTCACCTAAGACATCCCTGGCTCTCCCAGCTCCACCTACCACATCCCTGGCTCTTCCAGCTCCACCTTAGACATCCCTGGCTCTCCCAGCTCCACCTTAGACACCCCTGGCTCTCCCAGCTCCGCCTAAGACATCACTGGCTCTCCCAGCTCCACCTAAGACATCACTGGCTCTCCCAGCTCCGCCTAAGACATCACTGGCTCTCCCAGCTCCACCTAAGACACCTAAGACATCACTGGCTCTCCCAGCTCCGCCTAAGACATCACTGGCTCTCCCAGCTCCACCTAAGACACCACTGGCTCTCCCAGCTCCACCTAAGACACCCCTGGCTCTCCCAGCTCCACCTAAGACATCCCTGGCTCTCCCAGCTCCACCTAAGACATCCATGGCTCTCCCAGCTCCACCTAAGACACCCCTGGCTCTCCCAGCTCCACCTAAGACATCACTGGCTCTCCCAGCTCCACCTTAGACATCACTGGCTCTCCCAGCTCCACCTAAGACATATATGGCTCTCCCAGCTTCACCTAAGACATACATGGCTCTCCCAGCTCCACCTAAAACATCCCTGGCTCTCCCAGCTCCACCTAAGACATCCCTGGCTCTCCCAGCTCCACCTAAGACATCCCTGGCTCTGCCAGCTCCACCTTAGACATATCTGGCTCTCCCAGCTCCACCTTAGATATATCTGGCTCTCCCAGCTCCACCTTAGACATACATGGCTCTCCCAGCTCCACATAAGACACCCCTGGCTCTCCCAGCTCCACCTAAGACATCACTGGCTCTCCCAGCTCCACCTTAGACATATCTGGCTCTCCCAGCTTCACCTAAGACATCCCTGGCTCTCCCAGCTCCACCTAAGACTTCCCTGGCTCTCCTAACTCCACCTACCACATCCCTGGCTCTTTCAGCTCCACCTAAGACACCCCTGGCTCTCCCAGCTCCACCTAAGACATCAATGGCTCTCCCAGCTCCGCCTAAGACATCACTGGCTCTCCCAGCTCCACCTAAGACACCCCTGGCTCTCCCAGCTCCACCTAAGATACCCCTGGCTCTCCCAGCTTCACCTAAGACATATTTGGCTCTCCCACCTCCACCTAAGACACCCCTGGCTCTCCCAGCTCCACCTAAGACACCCCTGGCTCTACCAGCTCCACCTAATACATCACTGGCTCTCCCAGCTCCACCTTAGACATATCTGGCTCTCCCAGCTTCACCTAAGACATACATGGCTCTCCCACCTCCACCTAAGACATCCCTGGCTCTCCCAGCTCCACCTAAGACATCCCTGGCTCTCCCAGCTCCACCTTAGACATCCCTGGCTCTCCCAGCTCCACCTTAGACATATCTGGCTCTCCCAGCTTCACCTAAGACATACATGGCTCTCCCACCTCCACCTAAGACACCCCTGGCTCTCCTAACTCCACCTACCACATCCCTGGCTCTTTCAGCTCCACCTAAGACACCCCTGGCTCTCCAAGCTCCACCTAAGACATCAATGGCTCTCCCAGCTCCGCCTAAGACATCACTGGCTCTCCCAGCTCCACCTAAGACACCCCTGGCTCTCCCAGCTCCACCTAAAATACCCCTGGCTCTCCCAGCTTCACCTAAGACATATTTGGCTCTCCCACCTCCACCTAAGACACCCCTGGCTCTCCCAGCTCCACCTAAGACACCCCTGGCTCTACCAGCTCCACCTAATACATCACTGGCTCTCCCAGCTCCACCTTAGACATATCTGGCTCTCCCAGCTTCACCTAAGACATACATGGCTCTCCCACCTCCAACTAAGACATCCCTGGCTCTCCCAGCTCCACCTAAGACATCCCTGGCTCTCCCAGCTCCACCTAAGACATCCCTGGCTCTCCCAGCTCCACCTTAGACATCCCTGGCTCTCCCAGCTCCACCTTAGACATATCTGGCTCTCCCAGCTTCACCTAAGACATACATGGCTCTCCCACCTCCACCTAAGACACCCCTGGCTCTCCCAGCTTCACCTAAGACACCCCTGGCTCTTCCAGCTCCACCTAAGACATCACTGGCTCTCCCAGCTCCACCTAAAACATCCCTGGCTCTCCCAGCTCCACCTATGAGATCCCTGGCTCTCCCACCTCCACCTAAGACATCCCTGGCTCTCCCAGCTCCACCTACGACATCCCTGGCTCTCCCACCTCCACCTAAGACATCCCTGGCTCTTCCAGCTCTACCTAAGACATACATGGGTCTCCCAGCTCCACCTACGACGTCCCTGGCTCTCCCAGCTCCACCTAAGACATCCCTGGCTCTTCCAGCTCTACCTAAGACATACATGGCTCTCCCACCTCCACCTAAAACATCTGTGGCTCTCCCAGCTCCACCTACGACATCCCTGGCTCTCCCAGCTCCACCTAAGACATCCCTGGCTCTCCCAGCTTCACCTACGACATCCCTGGCTCTCCCAGCTCCACCTTAGACATCACTGGCTCTCCCAGCTCCGCCTAAAACATCACTGGCTCTCCCAGCTCCACCTAAGACACCACTGGCTCTCCCAGCTCCACCTGAGACACCCCTGGCTCTCCCAGCTCCACCTAAGACATCCATGGCTCTCCCAGCTCCACCTAAGACACCCCTGGCTCTCCCAGCTCCACCTAAAACATCACTGGCTCTCCCAGCTCCACCTTAGACATCACTGGCTCTCCCAGCTCCACCTAAGACATCCCTGGCTCTCCCAGCTCCACCTGAGACACCCCTGGCTCTCCCAGCTCCACCTAAGACATCCATGGCTCTCCCAGCTCCACCTAAGACACCCCTGGCTCTCCCAGCTCCACCTAAAACATCACTGGCTCTCCCAGCTCCACCTTAGACATCACTGGCTCTCCCAGCTCCACCTAAGACACCCCTGGCTCTCCCAGCTCCACCTAAAACATCACTGGCTCTCCCAGCTCCACCTAAGACATCCCTGGCTCTCCCAGCTCCACCTAAGACATCCCTGGCTCTCCCAGCTCCACCTTAGACATCCCTGGCTCTGCCAGCTCCACCTTAGACATATCTTGCTCTCCCAGCTCCACCTTAGACATACATGGCTCTCCCAGGTTCACCTAAGACACCCCTGGCTCTCCCAGCTCCACCTAAGACACCCCTGGCTCTCCCAGCTCCACCTAAAACATCACTGGCTCTCCCAGCTCCACCTTAGACATATCTGGCTCTCCCAGCTTCACCTAAGACATCCCTGGCTCTCCCAGCTCCACCTAAGACATCCCTGGCTCCCCTAACTCCACCTACCACATCCCTGGCTCTTTCAGCTCCACCTAAGACACCCCTGGCTCTCCCAGCTCCACCTAAGACATCAATGGCTCTCCCAGCTCCGCCTAAGACATCACTGGCTCTCCCAGCTCCACCTAAGACACCCCTGGCTCTCCCAGCTCCACCTAAGATACCCCTGGCTCTCCCAGCTTCACCTAAGACATACATGGCTCTCCCACCTCCACCTAAGACACCCCTGGCTCTCCCAGCTCCACCTAAGACACCCCTGGCTCTACCAGCTCCACCTAATACATCACTGGCTCTCCCAGCTCCACCTTAGACATATCTGGCTCTCCCAGCTTCACCTAAGACATACATGGCTCTCCCACCTCCAACTAAGACATCCCTGGCTCTCCCAGCTCCACCTAAGACATTCCTGGCTCTCCCAGCTCCACCTTAGACATCCCTTGCTCTCCCAGCTCCACCTTAGACATATCTGGCTCTCCCAGCTTCACCTAAGACATACATGGCTCTCCCAGCTCCACCTAAGACATCCCTGGCTCTCCCAGCTCCACCTAAGACACCCTTGGCTCTTCCAGCTCCACCTAAGACATCACTGGCTCTCCCAGCTCCACCTAAGACATCCCTGGCTCTCCCAGCTCCACCTACGAGATCCCTGGCTCTCCCACCTCCACCTAAGACATCCCTGGCTCTCCCAGCTCCACCTAAGACATCCCTGGCACTTCCAGCTCCAATTTAGACATCCCTGGCTCTTCCAGCTCTACCTAAGACATACATGGGTCTCCCAGCTCCACCTACGACATCCCTGGCTCTCCCAGCTCCACCTAAGACATCCCTGGCTCTTCCAGCTCTACCTAAGACATACATGGCTCTCCCACCTCCACCTAAGACATCTGTGGCTCTCCCAGCTCCGCCTACGACATCCCTGGCTCTCCCAGCTCCACCTAAGACATCCCTGGCTCTCCCAGCTTCACCTACGACATCCCTGGCTCTCCCAGCTCCACCTAAGACATCCCTGGCTCTCCCAGCTCCACCTACGACATCCCTGGCTCTCCCAGCTCCACCTACGACATCCCTGGCTCTCCCAGCTCCACCTACGACATCCCTGGCTCTCCCACCTCCACCTAAGACATCCCTGGCTCTTCCAGCTCCACCTAAGACATCCCTGGCTCTCCCAGCTCCACCTACCACTTCCCTGGCTCTTACAGCTCCACCTACGACACCCCTGGCTCTGCCAGCTCCACCTATGACATCCCTGGCTCTCCCAGCTCCACCTAAGACATCCCTGGCTCTCCCAGCTTCACCTAAGACATCCCTGGCTCTCCCAGCTCCACCTACGACATCCCTGGCTCTTCCAGCTCCACCTACGACATCCCTGGCTCTTCCAGCTCCACCTACGACATCCCTGGCTCTTCCAGCTTCACCTAAGACATCCCTGGCTCTGCCAGCTCCGCCTAAGACATCACTGGCTCTCCCAGCTCCACCTAAGACACCCCTGGCTCTCCCAGCTCCACCTAAGACACCCCTGGCTCACCCAGCTCCACCTAAGACATCCCTGGCTCTCCCTGCTCCACCTACGACATCCCTGGCTCTCCCAGGTCCACCTACGACATCCCTGGCTCTCCCAGCTCCACCTACGACATCCCTGGCTCTCCCAGCTCCACCTACGACATCCCTGGCTCTCCCACCTCCACCTAAGACATCCCTGGCTCTTCCAGCTCCACCTAAGACATCCCTGGCTCTCCCAGCTCCACCTAAGACACCCCTGGCTCTTCCAGCTCCACCTACGACACCCCTGGCTCTTACAGCTCCACCTAAGACACCCCTGGCTCTGCCAGCTCCACCTAAGACATCACTGGCTCTACCAGATCCACCTTAGACATCTCTTGCTCTCCCAGCTTCACCTATGACATCCCTGGCTCTCCCAGCTCCACCTAAGACATCCCTGGCTCTCCCAGCTTCACCTAAGACATCCCTGGCTCTCCCAGCTCCACCTAAGACATCACTGGCTCTCCCAGCTCCTCCCCCTAAGACATCACTGACTCTCCCAGATCCACCTTAGACATCTCTGGCTCTCCCAGCTTCACCTATGACATCCCTGGCTCTACCAGCTCCACCTAAGACATCCCTGGCTCTCCCAGCTTCACCTAAGACATCCCTGGCTCTCCCAGCTCCACCTAAGACACCCCTGGCTCTCCCAGCTCCACCTAAGACATCCCTGGCTCTCCCAGCTCCACCTAAGACACCCCTGGCTCTCCCAGCTCCACCTAAGACATCACTGGCTCTCCCAGCTCCACCTTAGACATATCTGGCTCTCCCAGCTTCACCTAAGACATACATGGCTCTCCCACCTCCACCTAAGACACCCCTGGCTCTCCCAGCTCCACCTAAGAGACCCCTGGCTCTACCAGCTCCACCTAAGACATCACTGGCTCTCCCAGCTCCACCTTAGACATATCTGGCTCTCCCAGCTTCACCTAAGACATACATGGCTCTCCCACCTCCACCTAAGACATCCCTGGCTCTCCCAGCTCCACCTAAGACATCCATGGCTCCCCCAGCTCCACCTAAGACATCCCTGGCTCTCCCAGCTCCACCTTAGACATCCCTGGCTCTCCCAGCTCCACCTTAGACATATCTGGCTCTCCCAGCTTCACCTAAGACATACATGGCTCTCCCACCTCCACCTAAGACACCCCTGGCTCTCCCAGCTCCACCTAAGACACCCCTGGCTCTTCCAGCTCCACCTAAGACATCACTGGCTCTCCCAGCTCCACCTAAGACATCCCTGGCACTCCCAGCTCCACCTACGAGATCCCTGGCTCTCCCACCTCCACCTAAGACATCCCTGGCTCTCCCAGCTCCACCTAAGACATCCCTGGCACTTCCAGCTCCAACTTAGACATCCCTGGCTCTCCCAGCTCCACCTACGACATCCCTGGCTCTCCCACTTCCACCTAAGACATCCCTGGCTCTTCCAGTTCTACCTAAGACATACATGGGTCTCCCAGCTCCACCTACGACATCCCTGGCTCTCCCACCTCCACCTAAGACATCCCTGGCTCTTCCAGCTCTACCTAAGACATAACTGGGTCTCCCAGCTCCACCTACGACATCCCTGGCTCTCCCAGCTCCACCTAAGACATCCCTGGCTCTTCCAGCTCTACCTAAGACATACATGGCTCTCCCACCTCCACCTAAGACATCCGTGGCTCTCCCAGCTCCACCTACGACATCCCTGGCTCTCCCAGCTCCACCTAAGACATCCCTGGCTCTCCCAGCTTCACCTATGACATCCCTGGCTCTCCCAGCTCCACCTAAGACATCCCTGGCTCTCCCAGCTCCACCTACGACATCCCTGGCTCTCCCAGGTCTACCTACGACATCCCTGGCTCTCCCAGCTCCACCTATGACATCCCTGGCTCTCCCAGCTCCACCTACGACATCCCTGGCTCTCCCACCTCCACCTAAGACATCCCTGGCTCTTCCAGCTCCACCTAAGACATCCCTGGCTCTCCCAGCTCCACCTACCACATCCCTGGCTCTTCCAGCTCCGCCTACGACACCCCTGGCTCTTACAGCTCCTCCTAAGACACCCCTGGCTCTGCCAGCTCCACCTAAGACATCACTGGCTCTCCCAGATCCACCTTAGACATCTCTGGCTCTCCCAGCTTCACCTACGACATCCCTGGCTCTCCCAGCTCCACCTAAGACATCCCTGGCTCTCCCAGCTTCACCTAAGACATCCCTGGCTCTCCCAGATCCACCTACGACATCCCTGGCTCTCCCAGCTCCACCTAAGACATCCCTGGCTCTTCCAGCTCCCCCTACGACATCCCTGGCTCTCGCAGCTCCACCTACGACATCCCTGGCTCTTCCAGCTCCACCTAAGACATCACTGGCTCTCCCAGCTCCACCTTAGACATATCCGGCTCTCCCAGCTTCACCTAAGACATACATGGCTCTCCCACCTCCACCTAAGACACCCCTGGCTCTCCCAGCTCCACCTAAGACACCCCTGGCTCTACCAGCTCCACCTAAGACATCACTGGCTCTCCCAGCTCCACCTTAGACATATCTGACTCTCCCAGCTTCACCTAAGACATACATGGCTCTCCCACCTCCACCTAAGACATCCCTGGCTCTCCCAGCTCCACCTAAGACGCCCCTGGCACTTCCAGCTCCAACTTAGACATCCCTGGCTCTCCCAGCTCCACCTACGACATGCCTGGCTCTCCCACCTCCACCTTAGACATATCTGGCTCTCCCAGCTTCACCTAAGACATCCCTGGCTCTCCCAGCTCCACCTACGACATCCCTGGCTCTCCCAGCTCCACCTAAGACATCCCTGGCTCTCCTAACTCTACCTACCACATCCCTGGCTCTTCCAGCTCCACCTAAGACATCCCTGGCTCTCCCAGCTCCACCTAAGACACCCCTGGCTCTCCCAGCTCCACCTAAGACACCCCTGGCTCTCCCAGCTCCACCGAAGACATCACTGGCTCTCCCAGCTCCGCCTAAGACATCACTGGCTCTCCCAGCTCCACCTAAGACACCCCTGGCTCTCCCAGCTCCACCTAAGACACCCCTGGCTCACCCAGCTCCACCTAAGACATCCCTGGCTCTCCCTGCTCCACCTACGACATCCCTGGCTCTCCCAGGTCCACCTACGACATCCCTGGCTCTCCCAGCTCCACCTACGACATCCCTGGCTCTCCCAGCTCCACCTACGACATCCCTGGCTCTCCCACCTCCACCTAAGACATCCCTGGCTCTTCCAGCTCCACCTAAGACATCCCTGGCTCTCCCAGCTCCACCTAAGACACCCCTGGCTCTCCCAGCTCCACCTACGACACCCCTGGCTCTTACAGCTCCACCTAAGACACCCCTGGCTCTGCCAGCTCCACCTAAGACATCACTGGCTCTACCAGATCCACCTTAGACATCTCTGGCTCTCCCAGCTTCACCTATGACATCCCTGGCTCTCCCAGCTCCACCTAAGACATCCCTGGCTCTCCCAGCTTCACCTAAGACATCCCTGGCTCTCCCAGCTCCACCTAAGACATCACTGGCTCTCCCAGCTCCTCCCCCTAAGACATCACTGACTCTCCCAGATCCACCTTAGACATCTCTGGCTCTCCCAGCTTCACCTATGACATCCCTGGCTCCCCCAGCTCCACCTAAGACATCCCTGGCTCTCCCAGCTTCACCTAAGACATCCCTGGCTCTCCCAGCTCCACCTAAGACACCCCTGGCTCTCCCAGCTCCACCTAAGACATCCCTGGCTCTCCCAGCTCCACCTAAGACACCCCTGGCTCTCCCAGCTCCACCTAAGACATCACTGGCTCTCCCAGCTCCACCTTAGACATATCTGGCTCTCCCAGCTTCACCTAAGACATACATGGCTCTCCCACCTCCACCTAAGACACCCCTGGCTCTCCCAGCTCCACCTAAGAGACCCCTGGCTCTACCAGCTCCACCTAAGACATCACTGGCTCTCCCTTCTCCACCTTAGACATATCTGGCTCTCCCAGCTTCACCTAAGACATACATGGCTCTCCCACCTCCACCTAAGACATCCCTGGCTCTCCCAGCTCCACCTAAGACATCCATGGCTCCCCCAGCTCCACCTAAGACATCCCTGGCTCTCCCAGCTCCACCTTAGACATCCCTGGCTCTCCCAGCTCCACCTTAGACATATCTGGCTCTCCCAGCTTCACCTAAGACATACATGGCTCTCCCACCTCCACCTAAGACACCCCTGGCTCTCCCAGCTCCACCTAAGACACCCCTGGCTCTTCCAGCTCCACCTAAGACATCACTGGCTCTCCCAGCTCCACCTAAGACATCCCTGGCACTCCCAGCTCCACCTACGAGATCCCTGGCTCTCCCACCTCCACCTAAGACATCCCTGGCTCTCCCAGCTCCACCTAAGACATCCCTGGCACTTCCAGCTCCAACTTAGACATCCCTGGCTCTCCCAGCTCCACCTACGACATCCCTGGCTCTCCCACTTCCACCTAAGACATCCCTGGCTCTTCCAGTTCTACCTAAGACATACATGGGTCTCCCAGCTCCACCTACGACATCCCTGGCTCTCCCACCTCCACCTAAGACATCCCTGGCTCTTCCAGCTCTACCTAAGACATAACTGGGTCTCCCAGCTCCACCTACGACATCCCTGGCTCTCCCAGCTCCACCTAAGACATCCCTGGCTCTTCCAGCTCTACCTAAGACATACATGGCTCTCCCACCTCCACCTAAGACATCCGTGGCTCTCCCAGCTCCACCTACGACATCCCTGGCTCTCCCAGCTCCACCTAAGACATCCCTGGCTCTCCCAGCTTCACCTATGACATCCCTGGCTCTCCCAGCTCCACCTAAGACATCCCTGGCTCTCCCAGCTCCACCTACGACATCCCTGGCTCTCCCAGGTCTACCTACGACATCCCTGGCTCTCCCAGCTCCACCTATGACATCCCTGGCTCTCCCAGCTCCACCTACGACATCCCTGGCTCTCCCACCTCCACCTAAGACATCCCTGGCTCTTCCAGCTCCACCTAAGACATCCCTGGCTCTCCCAGCTCCACCTACCACATCCCTGGCTCTTCCAGCTCCGCCTACGACACCCCTGGCTCTTACAGCTCCTCCTAAGACACCCCTGGCTCTGCCAGCTCCACCTAAGACATCACTGGCTCTCCCAGATCCACCTTAGACATCTCTGGCTCTCCCAGCTTCACCTACGACATCCCTGGCTCTCCCAGCTCCACCTAAGACATCCCTGGCTCTCCCAGCTTCACCTAAGACATCCCTGGCTCTCCCAGATCCACCTACGACATCCCTGGCTCTCCCAGCTCCACCTAAGACATCCCTGGCTCTTCCAGCTCCCCCTACGACATCCCTGGCTCTCGCAGCTCCACCTACGACATCCCTGGCTCTTCCAGCTTCACCTAAGACATCCCTGGCTCTGCCAGCTCTACCTAAGACATCACTGGCTCTCCCAGCTCCACCTTAGACATCTCTGGCTCTCCCAGCTTCACCTAAGACATCCCTGGCTCTCCCAGCTCCACCTACCACATCCCTGGCTCTTCCAGCTCCACCTTAGACATCCCTGGCTCTCCCAGCTCCACCTAAGACACCCCTGGCTCTCCCAGCTCCGCCTAAGACATCACTGGCTCTCCCAGCTCCACCTAAGACATCACTGGCTCTCCCAGCTCCGCCTAAGACATCACTGGCTCTCCCAGCTCCACCTAAGACACCTAAGACATCACTGGCTCTCCCAGCTCCGCCTAAGACATCACTGGCTCTCCCAGCTCCACCTAAGACACCACTGGCTCTCCCAGCTCCACCTAAGACACCCCTGGCTCTCCCAGCTCCACCTAAGACATCCCTGGCTCTCCCAGCTCCACCTAAGACATCCATGGCTCTCCCAGCTCCACCTAAGACACCCCTGGCTCTCCCAGCTCCACCTAAGACATCACTGGCTCTCCCAGCTCCACCTTAGACATCACTGGCTCTCCCAGCTCCACCTAAGACATATATGGCTCTCCCAGCTTCACCTAAGACATACATGGCTCTCCCAGCTCCACCTAAAACATCCCTGGCTCTCCCAGCTCCACCTAAGACATCCCTGGCTCTCCCAGCTCCACCTAAGACATCCCTGGCTCTGCCAGCTCCACCTTAGACATATCTGGCTCTCCCAGCTCCACCTTAGACATATCTGGCTCTCCCAGCTCCGCCTTAGACATACATGGCTCTCCCAGCTTCACCTAAGACACCCCTGGCTCTCCCAGCTCCACCTAAGACACCCCTGGCTCTCCCAGCTCCACCTAAGACATCACTGGCTCTCCCAGCTCCACCTTAGACATATCTGGCTCTCCCAGCTTCACCTAAGACATCCCTGGCTCTCCCAGCTCCACCTAAGACTTCCCTGGCTCTCCTAACTCCACCTACCACATCCCTGGCTCTTTCAGCTCCACCTAAGACACCCCTGGCTCTCCCAGCTCCACCTAAGACATCAATGGCTCTCCCAGCTCCGCCTAAGACATCACTGGCTCTCCCAGCTCCACCTAAGACACCCCTGGCTCTCCCAGCTCCACCTAAGATACCCCTGGCTCTTCCAGCTCTACCTAAGACATACATGGGTCTCCCAGCTCCACCTACGACATCCCTGGCTCTCCCAGCTCCACCTAAGACATCCCTGGCTCTTCCAGCTCTACCTAAGACATACATGGCTCTCCCACCTCCACCTAAAACATCTGTGGCTCTCCCAGCTCCACCTACGACATCCCTGGCTCTCCCAGCTCCACCTAAGACATCCCTGGCTCTCCCAGCTTCACCTACGACATCCCTGGCTCTCCCAGCTCCACCTTAGACATCACTGGCTCTCCCAGCTCCGCCTAAAACATCACTGGCTCTCCCAGCTCCACCTAAGACACCTCTGGCTCTCCCAGCTCCACCTGAGACACCCCTGGCTCTCCCAGCTCCACCTAAGACATCCATGGCTCTCCCAGCTCCACCTAAGACACCCCTGGCTCTCCCAGCTCCACCTAAAACATCACTGGCTCTCCCAGCTCCACCTTAGACATCACTGGCTCTCCCAGCTCCACCTAAGACATCCCTGGCTCTCCCAGCTCCACCTAAGACATCCCTGGCTCTCCCAGCTCCACCTTAGACATCCCTGGCTCTGCCAGCTCCACCTTAGACATATCTTGCTCTCCCAGCTCCACCTTAGACATACATGGCTCTCCCAGCTTCACCTAAGACACCCCTGGCTCTCCCAGCTCCACCTAAGACACCCCTGGCTCTCCCAGCTCCACCTAAGACATCACTGGCTCTCCCAGCTCCACCTTAGACATATCTGGCTCTCCCAGCTTCACCTAAGACATCCCTGGCTCTCCCAGCTCCACCTAAGACATCCCTGGCTCCCCTAACTCCACCTACCACATCCCTGGCTCTTTCAGCTCCACCTAAGACACCCCTGGCTCTCCCAGCTCCACCTAAGACATCAATGGCTCTCCCAGCTCCGCCTAAGACATCACTGGCTCTCCCAGCTCCACCTAAGACACCCCTGGCTCTCCCAGCTCCACCTAAGATACCCCTGGCTCTCCCAGCTTCACCTAAGACATACATGGCTCTCCCACCTCCACCTAAGACACCCCTGGCTCTCCCAGCTCCACCTAAGACACCCCTGGCTCTACCAGCTCCACCTAATACATCACTGGCTCTCCCAGCTCCACCTTAGACATATCTGGCTCTCCCAGCTTCACCTAAGACATACATGGCTCTCCCACCTCCAACTAAGACATCCCTGGCTCTCCCAGCTCCACCTAAGACATTCCTGGCTCTCCCAGCTCCACCTTAGACATCCCTTGCTCTCCCAGCTCCACCTTAGACATATCTGGCTCTCCCAGCTTCACCTAAGACATACATGGCTCTCCCAGCTCCACCTAAGACATCCCTGGCTCTCCCAGCTCCACCTAAGACACCCTTGGCTCTTCCAGCTCCACCTAAGACATCACTGGCTCTCCCAGCTCCACCTAAGACATCCCTGGCTCTCCCAGCTCCACCTACGAGATCCCTGGCTCTCCCACCTCCACCTAAGACATCCCTGGCTCTCCCAGCTCCACCTAAGACATCCCTGGCACTTCCAGCTCCAATTTAGACATCCCTGGCTCTTCCAGCTCTACCTAAGACATACATGGGTCTCCCAGCTCCACCTACGACATCCCTGGCTCTCCCAGCTCCACCTAAGACATCCCTGGCTCTTCCAGCTCTACCTAAGACATACATGGCTCTCCCACCTCCACCTAAGACATCTGTGGCTCTCCCAGCTCCACCTACGACATCCCTGGCTCTCCCAGCTCCACCTAAGACATCCCTGGCTCTCCCAGCTTCACCTACGACATCCCTGGCTCTCCCAGCTCCACCTAAGACATCCCTGGCTCTCCCAGCTCCACCTACGACATCCCTGGCTCTCCCAGCTCCACCTACGACATCCCTGGCTCTCCCAGCTCCACCTACGACATCCCTGGCTCTCCCACCTCCACCTAAGACATCCCTGGCTCTTCCAGCTCCACCTAAGACATCCCTGGCTCTCCCAGCTCCACCTACCACATCCCTGGCTCTTACAGCTCCACCTACGACACCCCTGGCTCTGCCAGCTCCACCTATGACATCCCTGGCTCTCCCAGCTCCACCTAAGACATCCCTGGCTCACCCAGCTTCACCTAAGACATCCCTAGCTCTCCCAGCTCCACCTACGACATCCCTGGCTCTTCCAGCTCCACCTACGACATCCCTGGCTCTTCCAGCTCCACCTACGACATCCCTGGCTCTTCCAGCTTCACCTAAGACATCCCTGGCTCTGCCAGCTCCGCCTAAGACATCACTGGCTCTCCCAGCTCCACCTAAGACACCCCTGGCTCTCCCAGCTCCACCTAAGACACCCCTGGCTCACCCAGCTCCACCTAAGACATCCCTGGCTTTCCCTGCTCCACCTACGACATCCCTGGCTCTCCCAGGTCCACCTACGACATCCCTGGCTCTCCCAGCTCCACCTACGACATCCCTGGCTCTCCCAGCTCCACCTACGACATCCCTGGCTCTCCCACCTCCACCTAAGACATCCCTGGCTCTTCCAGCTCCACCTAAGACATCCCTGGCTCTCCCAGCTCCACCTAAGACACCCCTGGCTCTTCCAGCTCCACCTACGACACCCCTGGCTCTTACAGCTCCACCTAAGACACCCCTGGCTCTGCCAGCTCCACCTAAGACATCACTGGCTCTACCAGATCCACCTTAGACATCTCTGGCTCTCCCAGCTTCACCTATGACATCCCTGGCTCTCCCAGCTCCACCTAAGACATCCCTGGCTCTCCCAGCTTCACCTAAGACATCCCTGGCTCTCCCAGCTCCACCTAAGACATCACTGGCTCTCCCAGCTCCTCCCCCTAAGGCATCACTGACTCTCCCAGATCCACCTTAGACATCTCTGGCTCTCCCAGCTTCACCTATGACATCCCTGGCTCTCCCAGCTCCACCTAAGACATCCCTGGCTCTCCCAGCTTCACCTAAGACATCCCTGGCTCTCCCAGCTCCACCTAAGACACCCCTGGCTCTCCCAGCTCCACCTAAGACATCCCTGGCTCTCCCAGCTCCACCTAAGACACCCCTGGCTCTCCCAGCTCCACCTAAGACATTCCTGGCTCTCCCAGCTCCACCTTAGACATCCCTTGCTCTCCCAGCTCCACCTTAGACATATCTGGCTCTCCCAGCTTCACCTAAGACATACATGGCTCTCCCAGCTCCACCTAAGACATCCCTGGCTCTCCCAGCTCCACCTAAGACACCCTTGGCTCTTCCAGCTCCACCTAAGACATCACTGGCTCTCCCAGCTCCACCTAAGACATCCCTGGCTCTCCCAGCTCCACCTACGAGATCCCTGGCTCTCCCACCTCCACCTAAGACATCCCTGGCTCTCCCAGCTCCACCTAAGACATCCCTGGCACTTCCAGCTCCAATTTAGACATCCCTGGCTCTTCCAGCTCTACCTAAGACATACATGGGTCTCCCAGCTCCACCTACGACATCCCTGGCTCTCCCAGCTCCACCTAAGACATCCCTGGCTCTTCCAGCTCTACCTAGGACATACATGGCTCTCCCACCTCCACCTAAGACATCTGTGGCTCTCCCAGCTCCACTTACGACATCCCTGGCTCTCCCAGCTCCACCTAAGACATCCCTGGCTCTCCCAGCTTCACCTACGACATCCCTGGCTCTCCCAGCTCCACCTAAGACATCCCTGGCTCTCCCAGCTCCACCTACGACATCCCTGGCTCTCCCAGCTCCACCTACGACATCCCTGGCTCTCCCAGCTCCACCTACGACATCCCTGGCTCTCCCACCTCCACCTAAGACATCCCTGGCTCTTCCAGCTCCACCTAAGACATCCCTGGCTCTCCCAGCTCCACCTACCACTTCCCTGGCTCTTACAGCTCCACCTACGACACCCCTGGCTCTGCCAGCTCCACCTATGACATCCCTGGCTCTCCCAGCTCCACCTAAGACATCCCTGGCTCTCCCAGCTTCACCTAAGACATCCCTGGCTCTCCCAGCTCCACCTACGACATCCCTGGCTCTTCCAGCTCCACCTACGACATCCCTGGCTCTTCCAGCTCCACCTACGACATCCCTGGCTCTTCCAGCTTCACCTAAGACATCCCTGGCTCTGCCAGCTCCGCCTAAGACATCACTGGCTCTCCCAGCTCCACCTAAGACACCCCTGGCTCTCCCAGCTCCACCTAAGACACCCCTGGCTCACCCAGCTCCACCTAAGACATCCCTGGCTCTCCCTGCTCCACCTACGACATCCCTGGCTCTCCCAGGTCCACCTACGACATCCCTGGCTCTCCCAGCTCCACCTACGACATCCCTGGCTCTCCCAGCTCCACCTACGACATCCCTGGCTCTCCCACCTCCACCTAAGACATCCCTGGCTCTTCCAGCTCCACCTAAGACATCCCTGGCTCTCCCAGCTCCACCTAAGACACCCCTGGCTCTTCCAGCTCCACCTACGACACCCCTGGCTCTTACAGCTCCACCTAAGACACCCCTGGCTCTGCCAGCTCCACCTAAGACATCACTGGCTCTACCAGATCCACCTTAGACATCTCTGGCTCTCCCAGCTTCACCTATGACATCCCTGGCTCTCCCAGCTCCACCTAAGACATCCCTGGCTCTCCCAGCTTCACCTAAGACATCCCTGGCTCTCCCAGCTCCACCTAAGACATCACTGGCTCTCCCAGCTCCTCCCCCTAAGACATCACTGACTCTCCCAGATCCACCTTAGACATCTCTGGCTCTCCCAGCTTCACCTATGACATCCCTGGCTCTACCAGCTCCACCTAAGACATCCCTGGCTCTCCCAGCTTCACCTAAGACATCCCTGGCTCTCCCAGCTCCACCTAAGACACCCCTGGCTCTCCCAGCTCCACCTAAGACATCCCTGGCTCTCCCAGCTCCACCTAAGACACCCCTGGCTCTCCCAGCTCCACCTAAGACATCACTGGCTCTCCCAGCTCCACCTTAGACATATCTGGCTCTCCCAGCTTCACCTAAGACATACATGGCTCTCCCACCTCCACCTAAGACACCCCTGGCTCTCCCAGCTCCACCTAAGAGACCCCTGGCTCTACCAGCTCCACCTAAGACATCACTGGCTCTCCCAGCTCCACCTTAGACATATCTGGCTCTCCCAGCTTCACCTAAGACATACATGGCTCTCCCACCTCCACCTAAGACATCCCTGGCTCTCCCAGCTCCACCTAAGACATCCATGGCTCCCCCAGCTCCACCTAAGACATCCCTGGCTCTCCCAGCTCCACCTTAGACATCCCTGGCTCTCCCAGCTCCACCTTAGACATATCTGGCTCTCCCAGCTTCACCTAAGACATACATGGCTCTCCCACCTCCACCTAAGACACCCCTGGCTCTCCCAGCTCCACCTAAGACACCCCTGGCTCTTCCAGCTCCACCTAAGACATCACTGGCTCTCCCAGCTCCACCTAAGACATCCCTGGCACTCCCAGCTCCACCTACGAGATCCCTGGCTCTCCCACCTCCACCTAAGACATCCCTGGCTCTCCCAGCTCCACCTAAGACATCCCTGGCACTTCCAGCTCCAACTTAGACATCCCTGGCTCTCCCAGCTCCACCTACGACATCCCTGGCTCTCCCACTTCCACCTAAGACATCCCTGGCTCTTCCAGTTCTACCTAAGACATACATGGGTCTCCCAGCTCCACCTACGACATCCCTGGCTCTCCCACCTCCACCTAAGACATCCCTGGCTCTTCCAGCTCTACCTAAGACATAACTGGGTCTCCCAGCTCCACCTACGACATCCCTGGCTCTCCCAGCTCCACCTAAGACATCCCTGGCTCTTCCAGCTCTACCTAAGACATACATGGCTCTCCCACCTCCACCTAAGACATCCGTGGCTCTCCCAGCTCCACCTACGACATCCCTGGCTCTCCCAGCTCCACCTAAGACATCCCTGGCTCTCCCAGCTTCACCTATGACATCCCTGGCTCTCCCAGCTCCACCTAAGACATCCCTGGCTCTCCCAGCTCCACCTACGACATCCCTGGCTCTCCCAGGTCTACCTACGACATCCCTGGCTCTCCCAGCTCCACCTATGACATCCCTGGCTCTCCCAGCTCCACCTACGACATCCCTGGCTCTCCCACCTCCACCTAAGACATCCCTGGCTCTTCCAGCTCCACCTAAGACATCCCTGGCTCTCCCAGCTCCACCTACCACATCCCTGGCTCTTCCAGCTCCGCCTACGACACCCCTGGCTCTTACAGCTCCTCCTAAGACACCCCTGGCTCTGCCAGCTCCACCTAAGACATCACTGGCTCTCCCAGATCCACCTTAGACATCTCTGGCTCTCCCAGCTTCACCTACGACATCCCTGGCTCTCCCAGCTCCACCTAAGACATCCCTGGCTCTCCCAGCTTCACCTAAGACATCCCTGGCTCTCCCAGATCCACCTACGACATCCCTGGCTCTCCCAGCTCCACCTAAGACATCCTGGCTCTTCCAGCTCCCCCTACGACATCCCTGGCTCTCGCAGCTCCACCTACGACATCCCTGGCTCTTCCAGCTCCACCTAAGACATCACTGGCTCTCCCAGCTCCACCTTAGACATATCCGGC